>NW_027272059.1:145000-745000 GCF_040938485.1 Diadema antillarum | reverse complement strand
TCGTCGTCGACCAAACGAACTGGTGAAACACGTGATATAGGGACAAAATTATCAAAATTTGGTTTTCACATTATGTTGTACATAGCCTACTGAACTCTAACTTTTGGTCTCAATGCCGGGAAAATCGGGTGTTTTATTTGCAAAAACAAAAAATGACAATAACAATAACAACAACAACAACGAAGCACCAATACGGTCACATTCCATCGACCAAACAAACCGGTGAAAGCGCCTATTTCCTCTGCTGCGCGCGTCCTGTCGATACCAGTCCCGACTCGCAGCCGTTCAAACGAACTGAATGAATGGAATCGGTGTCGTCAATACGAACTGTGAACGAAGTCTGGAAGGTCTTTCTATCATTTTGGTTTTATGTGCGATAATCACAGACGTAACTGTTTTCAAGAAATGATATAAGATGTTCTTTCATGATTTATTCTGTGTTAATCATCTCGGGAATACATTATAATATAACTATAGGAATATATTTGCTACACGTGTATAGCTACTAATGCTCATTGGGACAATCAAAATTTTTAAAAACATTTCACTGTAACTTAAGATTGTAATACTTTCAAAATCTCACTCATATCAACTGATTACACTGAAACAATGATTTCTGCGTTTATCACTTAAGTCCATCACCGCATATTTCGTTTCGTTTTTGACAAAAGTGTGACCAACACGGTAAAAAGAAAGGAGTGGTAATTATGTTCTCAAGACTTTGACCTTTAAACTATATTAGTTGATACCGTTATCTCATCTCACTGTCATCGACCAGGCTTGGTCCATGTTAAGGATTAACACAAGATACTTCCTCTTAACATTAAGGGCAAGAATCGCCATGCATGATGTGCACGTAACTGTAAACAATAAACAACTTTGATCTTCCTTCTCTTACGTAGATGTTCAAAGATTACGTTTGACGCGTTTATGCCAGCCGTTTCTGCCATGGGAAGATTACTCTAACCGCCATTACAATGTATTTCGTTTGAGTATTGTACATGTACATGTATATACACTGCATGCATGTTTACTTAAAAGAACTCCCCCCTCCCCCCCCCCCCAAATATATATATACATGTATAATGAAATCATATCAAATAGTAATTCATCTTAACAAAAGTCGTGTTTTATTTTGGAAAGGGAGCAACTTGAAATGTCCTTAATCAAATTAAACTATACAGGTATTAGAAGCAGGCAACATTGGTGAGAGAGAGAGAGAGAGAGAGAGAGAGAGAGAGAGAGAGAAGGGAGAATGGAGAAGGGAGAATGGTGAGGACATCACTGATACAATACATGTACTGAGTATACAATGAGGCAATAGCTGTGCATGTGACGCGCATTATACTTCCTTTTTGTAGCCTTGAATGCTGAAAGGCTGCATAACAGCGGTTTTTAGTGCCTAATTCCCCATACAGGTTCGTTATTCCGAAGGTTCCTTAAGCCGAAAATGAAAAAAAATAGATAAAATCGTTATTCCGCACACACACTCGCATAGACATGTATGCAGTAGGTACGTCATGGATATACGCACACACAAACACTCACAATATTGTACAATAACAATTTTTACTGGTATAATTGATGAAAAAGCGCGCCGGAACACTTCTGGTTTTTGTTTTTGTTTTTGTTTTTGTTTTTGTTTTTGCTTTGTTTTTGGTTTTTTTTGTTTGTTTGTTTGTGTGTGGTTTTTTTTTTGTGTGTTTTTTTTTTTTATTTATTTTTTTTTGGGGGGGGGGGCAAAATCTCGATGGGGGCACTTATGTGACGATGTGAGATCCTCGGCGAGGGTGTGGAAGGGAGAACCCCCCCCCCTCCCGTAGGGACCTTTTGTAAAACAGCTATAGAGTAGAAAAGTCGCGTCTATAGAGCATTTAAAAGCAAATTTCTAAGGAATGAAATATATGAAATAATGAAATGAATGAAATAATTATGATATATATGCAAAGGACTAGGATTATAACATACGGGGGATACATTAATGTGACCGTGTGAGATCCTCGGCGAGGGAGCGAAGCGACCGAGCGGACTTTTTGTAAAAGCAGAGTACAAAAGTCGCGTGTATAGAGCATTTAAACCAAATTTCTAGGGAATTAACATATAAAAATCAGTTTGAAGGACTATGATCATAACATACGGGGGGGGGGGGGGTACATTTTGTGACGGTGTGAGATCTTCGGCGAGGGAACGAAGCGACCGAGCGGGGGAGGGCGTGGGAGGGGGGATCACCCCTCCCACGGTATGGATTTTTGTAAAAGCAGAGTACAAAAGCCGCGTTTATAGAGCATTTAAAAGCAAATTTCTGGGGAATTAACAAATAAAATTCAGCTGGAAGGACTATGATCATAACATACGGGGGATATACATTTTGTGACGGTGAGAGATCTTCGGCGAGGGAACGAAGAGACCGAGCGGGGGACTTTAGGGACTTTTTGTAAATACAGAGTATAAAAGTCGCGTTTATAGAGCATTTAACAGCACATTTCTAGGGAATTAAACATAGTGAAAATTCAGTGGGAAGGACTATGATTATGACGTATGAAAACTCTTCATTTTACTACAGTGTATAACTATAATGGGCAGAGCGAGCGAGCCACTTTGCCATTCGTCTGAAATGTATTCATTAAAAGCTTGGATCGCATTGTTCGAGCAATAAGAAATATTCTTATACTGCTAAAAAGCAGAGAAGAAAAGGAAAAATGTAAGGTTTACTAAATGTATGTTTCAGATGGCATACTCGACTGTACTGTATACAGATATAATAATGTATATTGTTAGTGTATCATGCAATATGTAATTTTTGCATTTTCAGTTATGAAATTGACATCTTTAGACAAGAAAAATGTCTTTGTTGTTCATTTTGGTCTTTAAATAATTAATGAATTATTTGTTACAGGGAGCACTTGGGGGGGGGGGGTGGGGCAAAAACTCGTTTTGCCCACCCCCAAATAAAATGCAAGTGCTTCCCCCCCCCCTGCCCCCCCCCCTGCCCCCCCCCCCACTTCCGGCGCCCTTGTTCAACTCCTCATTAGGACGAGTCACGCATGAAGTCGAATTACTCAGAGGGGCTAAGAAGGCCACTCACAGGTAGGAAAGAAAAATCACAAAATTAATGATGACATTGTGCTGATCATCACCTTTGAAAGGATATTCTGTGTACGCCCCAGCATCAAGATTCGCTATATTCACTTCCCATCCTTCTAACTGCTCGACATAAACGGTGACCCCCCCCCCCCCCCCGCCCCCACCCCCACCCCAACCCCACCCCCGTCCTTCCTGGCTTCGCAATGCGCAGGTGTATAGTATTCAAATTTCGGATTTACGAAACTTCGGAATAACGAATATTAGTTCGTTTTCGGACAATCGATCCTTTATCGGAATAACGAACCTTCTACATAAAGGCACCAAAGTTCGAATTAAAACGAACCCTGTTTCATTTTCAAATGCAGGAAAATCTTACTATATTATATACAATAGGGAATTCGTGTGTGTAGAAATAACAATGCAGTACAGTAAACAATGCAATACAATACAATACAATGTAATACAATACAATACAATACAATACAATGCAATGCAATGCAATATGATACAATACAATACAAAATGTTCAAACACTCTTTAAAGCGCTTCAGAATTACACGAGCAGAACATTTCATAAACAAAATTCGGAATAATGAATTAAAGAATTGTGACCAACCCTGAATCCATCCGCGACCGAATAAGTCAATAATGATTAAGTGCATAATCTAGTTTATGTATGAATTCTCTGAAATGGCTCAAGGGGTCAGGAAACTTGGCATGCACATATCCTATACACATGAACTTTGCCTGACAGTGATTCTCTTTGGGACGTTTTGGGTCATGAGGTCAGAGGTCAGAATAAAATATTGCAATTACTCTATCAACATTTTCATGCAGAAATGTATTTCCCTATTTTCTCCTTAATTTCAAAATGACCCAATGTATACTTGGTGCATACGTTACTGCACAATGATTTTGCTGAGAAAGATTTGGACCATGGTGTCAAAGGTCAAGTAAAAATCCTATATCAGTATTTTTTTTCTTTTTATGAGTGGCTTAAAGCGTTCCCATTAAATTTGGTGTTGCCATTAAACTTGATGTTATCAGGTAGTGACCATTTTATTTTGGAGAAAGTTATAATTCAATTCAATTCAATTCAATTCAATTCAATCATAGTTTATTTCCAATCAACGAAAATCAAAAACATAGTACAATGTATACATGTCATTAAATGATATTGTTCAAACGCTTGCAAAAGATTCATGTAATATACGAGACAAATTATAGAACAACATATATGTACAATAATAAAGAGGAAAACTGTACAAATACTACGTGGGCGAGCGGAAAATAAATTCGATCATGGAAATGGAAATTATAATGGGACATAGGATCAAAGGTCAAGGGCACACTGTGGCATATAAGGTGGATGAAGACTCCTGACTCCCAGTCGGAGGACCCGAGTTCGATTCCCGCCCAGTGCTTGTTTTTGGACATGATGTTTTCACCCACAATGTCCCTCTCGACCCAGGTGTATGGGCACCTGGCAACGCTAAGGGTAATAATAATGGCAGGGCCCTCTGCTATAGAGCAGTGGCAACACTGAATAGGCTACTCTGGATGAAGAAAACCTTGCTATTATTATTATTATTATTATTATTGTTATTATTATTATTATTATTATTATTATTATTATTATTATTATTATTATTATTATTATTATCATCATCATCATTTTTGTTATTATTATTATCATTATTATCATTATTATTATTATTATTATTATTATCATTATTCTTATTCTTATTCTTATTCTTCTTCTTATTATTATCATCATGATTATCATCATTATTATCATCTTCATCATTGAGCCTAAATGTCAAACAAAACGTGGTACAATTATATATTTGTAACCGTCCAACATATTTTGACCTGTGCCATCAAACATCCAAACATGGCATTAAATATTTTGCAAATCATGTGAAACTGTCGTATGCTGTAGACCTATTTAGAGAATAATACAATAAAGCGGAGGCATATCACTCGCCTTAGGGACATTTCTAGTTTTTATCAGTAAAACCATATGAGAGCTAGCGATGTTTACTAATAGTAAAGTACTAGCCGAAAGGAAAGAGCAAAGTTTAATGATGAAGGGGGACAGAAACGGCAAAAGGGGGGAAAAAATCAAGCTCTTCATAGATGGCGCTGTTACACAGTGTACCCGTAGAAGAATTAACGGATTCCGCTAGAAACTTAATGGAAGAGCTCTGATCACGTCTTGAGCTATCATTCAAAGGCATTGACCTCTGTTCGCTTGTATGGATTCTAAATTTACCTTTCTGCCTTAAAAATATCCTATATATTATGTTAGAAGAGATGCAATTTCATAAACATATGTCCAAGTTTATTAGAGTGAAACAGATAGAAGCTCTATCGAAATGTCTATTAACGTGAAAATCACACAGAATTTCAAGTTTCACATTGGCATCAGTCGTAAACATTTAGTGTTGATACCAGCAATAGAGGTAATGATGTCATAAAGTCATAAAACTCGCACTGATATCATATGTAAATAAGTCTTCAATGTTTCCTTTCTAAAAGCGAAATCAAGAATAAAAGCAATTTGTATTCTTGGTACAAAATCGCTTATACGTTGTAACATTCTGTCACAGTAACTTGGGGGAGGGGGAGGGGGGAGCTGGGGGAAGGGGAAGAATTTTAAGTTTGGAAATTATTAACCCGAAACATGAAAGGGGCGGATCCAGGATTCCCGTAAAAAAAAAAAAAAATAAAAAAAAAGGGGGGGGGGGGGGGGCTTTACAAGATTTTTAACAAGTGTTTTGTGCGCCCCCGCCTGGATCCGCCACTGCATAGTTTTCTATGATTTTGTGTGTGCGTACAATTTCCTGGTGTGCAGAGTTACCGGGTTTTAACATCTCACAAAATAGGGTCTGAACACGCTTGGATGCGACCGCTGGAACACCTCAGTGAAAACAATAAAACTTCACCATACTTTTATGTCAGAGGTTCATTAATTCTTTCAAAAAGGGCAGAAGTATTGTATGAGGTATTTTGAGGTGACTTTAACCAATTTTAAAGTTGGTCTGAAGAAAGTAAAAGGAGGAAAAAGGGAGGCAATTGGAGTCAGAGATGACATGAGCTTTCATACTGATTGCCATTACTTTCTTAGCTTTGTTTGGGCATTAAAGCATCTGACTCGCAGTTTCACACCATTTTCTTTAGGAAATTCGTTCTTTTGGATTTGGTCCTATATTATCAATCATATCAATTCAATCATTGTAAGTCGTGTCGAAACGACCAGAATTGAAGTGGTTATATCTTAATGTAGAAAAGGGAACTCGACAAGGAGACCCACTTTCTCCATTGTGAATATAGAAGCACGTCATGATTGATTTTATTTGATTTGATTTATTGGTTCCTGTATTATCATTGTACATTCGCAACGATAACTTTATAAAAGGAATTTGTTTCGACTACAAAGGGGTAAAAGAAGTATTATTTGATTTGATTTGATTTGATTTATTGGTTCCTGCATTATATCATTGCTCGTGCAGAAACATACACATGTATTATACATTGTTGGTGCCATACATATTATAATATACATAAACATTAATTGTTAACAAAGTAAGTTTCTTCATTGCCTTTACAATGTACAACAAAACATATCAGCGATGCAGTGAATAATGTAGAAGGGCTACATTAAGCATTGCTTGATTTGCATGCAGCCCTCGTACATAATACATTATATTATTATTATATAGGAAAATAGGATCGAGGGAGGGATGACTTGCATAGTGATAAGAAGAAAGGGGAAAGTAAGGGAGAGGTCTGTCTGCTTTCGCTAAATGTTTAGACAAAGTTAGGTCACCTGGATCACCGAATAGTAAAGCATGGCAAAGTATTTTCTCATCGAGGTACATGTGAATAGTTACAGGTCATGGTCGGTTACATAACATTACGCAATAAATTTCGGAACGGCGATATTACCACGAGGGAATTTCATATACAATACAATTACAATGACATTGTATAAGATCACTGATATCCAGAGAGCAGCATTGTCTTTACAGCTTTCTTAAAAGAGTACATAGACTTTAGAGTTCGAATTTCAGAAGGAAGAGAGTTCCAAAACATATGATCGGGTCCATGTGTGTCTGATATATTTCAGAGCCATCACCGTTTTAGGATTTTGTAAATGAAATTTATCAGATTTCCTCGTGGGATAAGAATGTATGTCCTTGTTAAACTGAAATAATGACAAAAAAGAAGATGGCAACTGTCCGTTATACAAACGAAGCATAAAGAGCGAATTTTGCAAAAAATTAATATAATTTGCATTTAGTGCTTTTAATTCTACGAACAAAGGATCTGAATGGTCCCGATAACCTGAATTGGTGCATACGTATATAGTTTTTTTTTTTTGTATACAGAAGCAGTATAAAAAATGTGCTGTCAATGTGACTTTTTGCAGTTGCCCAAACAATGTTACAATATATGAGGTGTTCGATAATATCAGCGAACTATAAAGCATAAATAAAATATTCTTTGAGACATAATACTTAAGCTTACAGAGTATACCAACGTTACGAGACACTTTATCTGAGATGTATTGCACATGAGCATTCCATTTCATATTTTCATTTCGATATGTTCCAAGAAATTTGGCACTTTCTTTTTGTTCCAATAATATACCATCCACCATAATATTTATATGGTGCATTTCATTTTATGCTTCTTATTATGAAAGTAAATGAAATTTGTCTTTTTAAAGTTGAGTAATAATCTATAGCTCTTAAACCATGTAGATAATTTCGGCAATTCAGTATTAAGAGTTCTTAAAAGCGACTGAAAATCAGAATTGGAACAAAATACATTGGTGTCATCGGCGAACAGAATAAATTGCAGTAACTTAATAGATGAACTTGTATATACACTAGAAATAGTAGCGGTCCCAATATGGATCCTTGATGAGACGCCACAGGTAAAGCTTCAGAGTTTACCGAATCATAATAAATACGTACTGCTGTCTATCTAATAAGTAATCTTCAAACCATTCCAGTGGAATGCCACGAACTCCATAACAATGTAATTTGCGTAAAAGGATAGTGAGGTCAAGAGTGTCGAATGCCTTGCTTAGGTCCATGAACACACCAATGACATATTTTTGTTCAGCTAAGGCAGTCGACACTGTCGTACAGTGGGCTAGTGATACAATATCTGTAGAATGAAATCTCCTGAAACCATATTGGTCTTGGTTCAGTATATCATTTTGTAACAAAAAATCATACAGTCTGTTATAAACATGTTATTACATGAGGACGGCATGACTATTCTTGTTCTTTGAATGTACAGAGTTCATTTGGGGAGTTTAAAAATAATTCTGGTTTAAGGGTTGAATAAAAGAGAAAATACATTGTATCATGTTAATATAGGATCATGCCAATGTTGGCATGACTTTACTTTTTGTTTGGCCATGTTTATAGTTTAATCTGTTTAGAGACATGATTGATTTTCATTTTCAATAGCTGAAGTTATAAAACGAACATGTACTTTAAAGAAAGCTTAAAAATAAAATTGAAAAAAAAAGGGTTATATGGTGGAAAAAGAGATAAAACATTAAGGGGAATTCCAGGCCAGATAAAAGCGAGTCTGGAAAAAAACCGAGTAATTATTACAATCACAAATGTGAAAGTTGGGTTTGCTTGTTATGCCGTTGACGTCGTATAGCTCGTGAATGCAGTACAACGATATTGTAATAAATGACACCTAACAGTCAATGCAAGTAAAACTAAGAGGATTTTTTTTTCCAGAGGCAAAATCAGGAACATTCCATATTACATGAAGGAGTAGATGCGGTTTATGACTTGGCGTACAAAAATGGTGCTTTCAAATAGGAAATTTCGAGACAAAGTATGTAGTGCAGGCCAGAAAAGCTACATGCAGTATGTTATGACTCAAGCGAATCAAATGCAGTTGTCGGTTGATATTCATTGGCCGTTTGATTTTGCCCATCATTATGGCAGTGAAATCTGGGGATTTACAAAGATATAAAGCAAATTTGATATTGAAGTGTTCCATTGTATAAGAAATTCCCTTAAAAATTCATATAGGCTCTACAATATTTAGGTCCATGTATACCACAGACTGTATGGTTTATGGAGAGAATGGACGAGGATTGTGTTTAAATTCCTGTGAAGTGCAAAATGATTAATTCTTGGTTAAGAAGAAGAACAAAAAACGTATAAGTATTTATACATTCTTTTGAAATTCATCTCTGCCATTCATAAAGATGAAGATGTGGACTTTACCTCCGCATGGTTTAAATTCATAAAGATGAACATCCGAAGACACATTATTATCAAGCTGATCTTTATATCCACTGTTTGGCTAGGACAAAATGAAAACACTGGATTAGGCTTAATCTCTGCTTAAATTAGGACTGAATCTTATTTCTTGTCAGGGATGACGAGTTGCAGTATATGGTCGAATCGGGTTTGTGCAAATCTGATAGAATATCTGAAGGCAACCATAAATTTGAAAACTATACTCAATCATCCTAAATTAATCTGATGCATTACTTTAAGCAAGCTTCGGCGTAAATAACATAAATTACCTGTAAATGTCGATTAAACGCGAATACATCACATTGAGATATGCACACGCTGCTTGTCTTCTCACAGATAATAGGTGATTATATTTTTGTTTGCCTTTATTTTCAAAGGAAGAGACGTAAATTTTCATAAAGGGTAGCGTGTAGAATAAAGTTTCAAAGTGCTTTGCACATGATAGAACTTTTTGATACTAGAAGCAATTCTCAGTTGAAGAACTGAACAAGATTACTCGCCTTATCTATGTTGCAATTTTCTCAAAATTCTAAGGCCTATACTCGTAGCGGTATAGGATGGTGAAACAGCCCTCTTTGTTTAGCTTGTAAAAGACTACATGTTCATGTAGATTTTCTATATAGGTCATAGGTTCTAGTTGTTTACAACTTGGAGTTTTGTTATTGTATAGGCGTCAATTTTTAAAACATTTTGTTTGATTGTTTTTCTCTTTTCATTTAGTGCCTTTACTCTCATCTTTTATATCTTTGTGTCATAATGTATGAGCTACAAGAACTATGAGTCTATTTATAAGCCTACTGTAATTTATATTCCATGTTTGTATTCTCATACTCGAGAGGGGTCGAAAGAAACGTTAAAATTCTACATATACCATTCTACTCATAGAATTTACTTTTCGTTTCTCATGTATATCGTAGGCACAATATACATTATCATATATTTCTTTTTTTTGGGGGGGGGGGAGGGGGAGAAGCAATTAGGGTTTGAGAATAGAAAGTGGATGTGAAGTGAGATTCAGTATATTGACCGATATCATATATTTATACCTTGTAGAATAAGAGATAAATGAATCTAGTATTTTGTATTTTACTGAAATATTTTTATAAGAATTCAAATATTAAAAAATACTAATATACGTAGTACACTGTATAAAAAAGTAGGGTAGGCCCACATCTCACTTCATGAAACACTTTGGACATAGTTCTTGTTAGTTGTTACGTTGACATGTCAAAATGTTCCCATTCACTGTGGGGAAAATGTACCATCAGCTGGTCTCTCTGATCCTCCGTGTTTTTTTATAACTTTAAAAACTACTGTGTTCCCTTGCTATATTAAACATTATAGGCCTAAAACAAACTGTCCTTCCTGCCCTGTTTGACAAATTGCCCTTATTCATCTACGCAAATATGTAATTTCCTTCGTTAAAATAAGGGGGGAAACTCCATAAAGTCAATAGATATCAAATAGTCGACTCCATGAAATGAAAAACCTCGGACATGGTGACTGAATAATCTTCAATAGCAAGTAAATGTGTTTTTTTGCGAGCGTGTTTGAATCTTTGGAGTGGCCCTCCAGTTATTCTATGTAATGCAAATTATCGGTCCGACTCCGAGCAGCGTGATTTCCAGGGACCTCCGACGTGCTCAATGCATGTGTGTGAAAATAGCAGCGCCACAGCCTAACGTTAGTGCGAAACTATGGCGGTGGGTGTGTGAATACGGCCTGTACAATGTACCACGCATTGCCCATGATCATGATCCGTTTGCCTTTCCTTCCCTAGTACGTGCGGCGTGGCCGGCGGTTATGATTTTGTTCTCTGCATGCGAAGAGTTTGAGAAAGTCAGGAGGTTGACGTACCGGTAATCAAATGTATTGATTTCTTCGCTAGTTGTACAGCTGCAGTGTTCCAATATGGCTCAGACTGACCAGGAAAAGCGAAAGCAGATCAGCGTTCGCGGTATTGCTGGAATCGAAGACGTTTCCAACTTCAAGAAGAGCTTTAATCGCCACCTTCATTACACCCTTGTGAAGGACCGAAATGTGGCAACGCAACGCGACTACTACATTGCCCTGGCCCACTCCGTGCGTGATCACTTGGTCGGTCGCTGGATTCGCACTCAGCAGTATTACTATGAAACGGATCCCAAGGTATTTTACTTGCTTACAGATGTTTTATGTCATGAGAATCATAAAAAAATGAAACTTTTTGTTGGTAGAATAGTGCATGTTTTACGAAAGGATGCTGGCAGGCCGGAAGACTAGACTCGAGTGGAATTGGCATACATTAGCTACAAAACAATGTAGGGTCAGTGATAGTGCCAGTGGTAGTGCCAGTGCCATAAACACCCACCCATGCCATAAAAAAGCATAGCAATACTATGTGGATCAGGAAGGGAACCAACAATGTTTTGTCGATGGCTAGTCACATTAAATTTCTTCAAACATGTGAAATGAAGATCTAGTTCTGCAAACACATGATTACATGTAGGTCACATGACTGTGTACTACTATTGGTTAGTATTGTTTAACTTGCACTTGATCAAGAAACACATTCACAATCACACTAGTCACTGCCTGTGACTCTGAGGCCAAGGTCAATGTGATGGGCATGTTTGATGGGTAATCATGCAATTATGTGCAGGGGCAGTATGTTATCGGTACCTAAATTCGTGTATAGTCTACATGCCAAAGTAGTATCCCATGAACCACCACACAGTGAGAGTACATGTACATATAGCTGGCCAGCTTGTAGTTGTATTGATGCTATTAAAGCCTTTAACCCTACACTATACTATTACTAGTCCATAGGCATAGCCCTTGTTTTTACAGGGGCCAACAGGACAGGGGGTGCGCTGATGTTGATGAAGCAGAGAGAGAAGTTGATTGTTTTGCTCTTGTTAAGAATGTGATGGATGACTGCTATGACTGCTGTTTTGAAAGTGTCCTTGTTTGTGATGTCTGTGACTGCTGATGGTAATGTGTTCCACTCTTTGATGATTCTTGGTAACAGGGAATGAATACTTGTAAGTTGTAGGAGTTTTTATATGTGGCAGTTGGGATGAAGGTTGAAACCCTAACCCTAACCCGGCCCTACCAGATAAGTTTGATTGTGCTATCAAAGCTACGCTGCCTGTTAGATACTGAAATTCACATGCACTGCTCGACAAGGGTAATATTGCATACCGATTAATGGCAATAATAATACATGTACATGTATATAGACCCCTAAAGTGCATGATTGCTACTTGATAATTGGCAGGACATTGCACTAGTGATTCAAGATTGTGACATGCATGTTTCCTCTGCATGAGCTTGTGAGTTAGCTGGTTATGCAGCCATGCAGTTTATGGTCACTGGTCACATATAAAGGATTATACAATGTAATTTACTGTAAAAGCTGTTACTTTTGTGGAAAGATACTTTCTTGATTTGATCGACACCAAGGCTATGGTAAGTGCGCTAATGCCCGTCTGTAAATTAAATGTAATCAAGATCAGGTGGGTGGCGATAAATTTGTGTGCTGATATATTCATGGCCCAACAGAGATTTGCAAAATTAGTGAAAATTAAACCCTCTTGACAATAACAGCTTTTACAGTACTTTAAACCTCATGAGATATGTTACAATTATTGTAGTTGCCATTGAGTCCAATCAGTGTACCAGGTAATAGGTTCCTACTGGTTTGAATCAATGTGTGCTACATAGGATAAAATCTAATTGAAATTGAATTCATTGAGCACTGCTTCCTTTGTTGCAGTTTCATGTGCACCATTTTTTTTCTTTTTGGTAGTGTTAAGCTTTATCTGTGCTCCTTACATTGTATGAATGAACTGTAAAGGGTATGCCAGAGAAAGTAATTAGGTCTGAAATACATGTCCCTGATACATGTATATCTTAGCTTGTGAGAAAACGAGCTTTGGAAGATATAAACACAAGGGACTTACATGTACAAACTTCAGAAAGACACAAACTAGCACTGATGTGTTCAAGTCGAGGTCACTAACATGACAACTTGTCAGCAAATTCTTACTAGAATTATGCCTCGGCACTATGTATAGCATGTTATGAGCTGTCTGATTACCTTTGCCACTTTTTCTACTTTGCCCAGGTCATGTGTTGTGTAAGTGTCTTTAGAACATACAATCTTGTACATTGTAGATTAATGTAGTAAAAGCACTAGCAGAGAATGCTTCTAAGGTCAAACTAGTCCAATGATCTGGAAATGTGACATACGGTGTACGTATCATGCAGCATCCATTGCCATCGGAGATAACCATTTGTGGTTACATACAGTAGTTATATATTACTATGCATATTTCTCAAGTAAAGTGTACGGTGGCTGTACATTTAGCCCTTTGAGATTCTAAGGCTTTGAATACATCTGCTGAAAGTAAGACTGGTATACTATACGTTGTATGTGATAAAGAGATCTTTATTTCATTTTATGCAAAAGTACAGTAAAGGTCCTTTTTTATGCAAGATGACACTTTCTGTTATTTATGAAGCATTCATGTGCTACACAACAGTAATGTAGAATTCTCAACATTTGAATCAAGAACACTCTCTACACCAACATAGCTAAAGCCATTTTAGTCATTAAAGTTATTAGTCATTAGTGCGCAAGTTTTGCCTTTCTTGAACATACAGTGTATGAAGTATGCACATCTCCCTTCATTGTGGCATGAAATTTAAATCCAAAGTAGACAGGAAAACACAGAACAGGAGAATGATGAAAAAGTCAGAAGGGATATTGTTGGATGACCAACATGTAAGAGATGGAAATTCAGCTTCAGTGATGCACTTGCAAATCTATGGATTGCAAAGGTGATGTCAGTAGTCATGCAATCAAAGGTTTGGAGATCAATCAACTGGCTTCAAAATATTTAGTCATTTCTCATGAATATCAACAGATTTGCACTGTGTCCCTATGCAAAGAGATATTAATTGGGACACTCTGGGTCTTTGTGTGTTGATGTGTCCCTTGTTAACTTAAAGGGGATGGCTAGTAACTGATCAGTGGGAATCAGTGGGAATGCTGGAGGGTGATTGTTCCAATCCTTGTGGGATTCGTTTAAGAGTACATATTATATATATTGGTGTGTGAAAATTATTTGCTTCAGAATGGTCTCATATTCAAGTAATGTGCAGTTTAAATTGTTAACGGGCCGTTAACGATCGCCCCGTCACTGTACAAGCATGCTAACCTGGAAACATTAAACTGCATATTACTTGAATATGAGACCATTCCGAAGCAAATAATTTCACACAGCAATAGATAAAAAGTATGTATATTATTATAATGTACTCTTCAATGAATCCCACAAGGATTGGAACAATCATCCCCTAGCAGTCCCACTGATTCCCACTGATCAGTTACTAGCCATCCCCTTTAAAGGCTGTCTACAGAGAGAGGATGAATTTGTGCAATCTACATTATGCTGCTGAGACTGACTACCCATAATTGGACCATGTACATGTATGTACAGTATATTGCAAGATTAAATAATGAACATGCACTGCATCATAGTAATTTGGTCTTTGGGAATATAAGTAGTTCTGAAAGTACATTGCACTTCATTTGATAATTGAAAATGCATCCTCTCAAAGCTTTTGTGATTATTTTTCATGTCTGTATTACGTAAATAGAAAAAAAAAATCATTTGGACAATTCATAGATTGTTAAGGTATGACAGAACTTGTGAAATGTTGAAAACTTTGGCGGAATGATGAATAAATTAAGGGGACCTCCAAACTGTAAATTACTTAGTACAGTGTAAATGTACAAGTGTACTTGAGACCACTGCATGTATGCAGAAAGTGAACAATACTTTTTACTTGTGTAACTATAGACAGGCTTTTTATTTGTATGGTACTTACAATCACTTCATGGAAGGATGTATTTTTGCCTGAGTACCATGATAAAACATTTTTAAGGCAAAGTCTTTACTGGTTTTGAAATTTGAAATAAAAACAAACACAGAATTGTAACATCAGTCCTGTGAAATACAAATGTAGCTTGGCTGGCAAGAGTCTTTTCATACTACATACTCAAGTTACTTGCATAAATTTACATCCTTATCTTTCAAACTAGGATAAATGTGATGTTTTTGTTCTCCTGCATTAGAGGTGCTGGAGACATTCAGATGCTGTATTCTGTTAAGAAAAGTAAACCTATTTGTTTGTTTGTTTATTTGTTTTCCATTTCACATAAAAAAAATACATAGAAAACTTAAATCATACAATGTACATGAATAATCAAAGATTACCAAATGGATGGATTGCCCATTTCAGATTCATTATTAGAATGATTCTGTTCTTCCATGGGTTCCAGTAAACATAAGTATTGAAAATTATAATACATGTAGTTTGTATTCAAATATACACATGGATAATGTATACTTCATCCCCCTCATGACTAAAAAAAAAGCTGAGAATGATGAGAAGCATAGTCTTGGATTAATTTTTGAATCAAATAATAAGACTACAAGTATGTTAAAAGATTTCTTATTCTGGCACCATTTTGACACTTCTAAAGGAAATGAATAGGGAAGACAGGCATACATTGTACCAAAGTGATCATGCAGTGACATCTCCTTGTCAATGTTAAGGATATTTGTTTTTTCTTGTAATGATAAAAGAATTAGATCATTACGTTTTATTTTTATTTTTGATCTTAACAGAAATGTTGCTTTGACGTTAAATGTAGAAAAGTTAGGATGTCTATATCAGCTTTGTACAATAAATCACCTTTAGAAATATATATATTATTTTATATTTAAAATATTTAGAAACATAATGTATACTGTAGAACGAGGAATGCTCGCGTGCATTTTAATTTTGCAAATTTCGTGAGAGCCGAGTTTCGCGAAATTAAAATGCATGCTAAAGATCTTGTCTACACTACATGGATTGAATGTTAGAGACAACTCGCAAAAATTTCATGCTGCGAATAAGGCTGTTGACTCCCATTCGCAAAAATTTCATGCCGCGAAAATATTGTGTTTTACAGTATTTGTCATTGACTATAAAGCATTGTGAAGGATTTTGAAACAGTATGTCAGCAGAATACGTATGCGCACAGATACATTGTATTTTCATGAATAAGGAGGCCACAGACATGTTCACATCTTCTTTTTTGACATTGACCTACAAATTGTAATGGCCTGTCTGTTTGTGATATTTTCACATAAATTGGCAGCTCAACAGTGATTCGCAAAATTCATGAAAATTAAACCCTTGCGAAAATAACAGCTTTTACAGTATTCATCTATTATCATGCTTGATTTCATTTTTGCAGCAGCTGCAGGGTGCATACAGCTGTACGTTAGTATGTAGGGGAGTCTCACTGGACATTAAAAAAGATTGTTCTCATGCTTGCCTGATGGAGTATTGGGCAAGAGCCCCTTCACTGGCCTATTACCCATTCACTTCACTTACACCTGTCAGTCAATTTCAGTTTCCTTTTTCCATAGCAAGCAAATTCATTTTCAGCAATGACCATGAAAAGAAACACATTTCATGCTGTTAATCATGGTTTCATTGCTCATCATGTTGCTGTAGAAGACAGTAAAATCCAATGTAATGCAGTATGAAATGCCCTCTGGAAACCAGAGTATGTGATCACATTTGAATCAATTGACTCTATAATTTTCACATCGGTCTGCAAAATTAGAGTGATCACTTCATGTCTTGCTAGGCTATAGTAAGACATTCTTAAGTTTTCTGAAGAGTTAATCAAGTGGACTTATTCCTACAAGATGTTCTGTACAGTGATATAGTGGCAATCCAATCATGATGAAGTAGCAAACCCTACATAGTCTGTGTTGTGACCCTTCGTGCCAAACTCATTACAATTACACCGTGCTCGGGTTACGTGTGGACGGTAGAGCACCAAATGGCAGCCGCCATCTGATGTCTCGTCGCTGCTTTCATCAATACCCCATTCAGGGGATGTATGGGAGCCATCACAGTGTATGATCCCAACACACATGCAACAGTGTGCACGAGATTGACTGAAGTGTGATATTTATGGGTTGATTGAAGTTGTCAGATGAAATTGATGCCCAAGAGGAATAAGGATGTATCCTATGGTGGTACTTTATAATTATATGTATTGTCAGTTCACCATTTTTTTTTTTTTTTGCATATTATTTCAAATACAAATTGCTGCTTCTATTTTCCAGGATATTCTAAATTTTGTACCATTCATGAAAATGCTTTTTGCAAGAATAATTTCAAAAGGTGTCACCAAAGCAGCCATGATATTTCTTTGGAATAGATCTGTTTCATATTATGAGCAGGGCCAAGGTTTAACATGGCGTATTTCTTAACCCATTTTAACTTTTACAACGAAATCAATCAACAAAATTATGAAGCAAAGACATAAGTCAGAATGCTATCTTGTTTAGATCCAAATGACATGTGCAGGAGTAACATACTTGTAGAAGTGCCCCTGGCTACAGTGTATCTGAGCATCAAGCAACATACAGACTGTACTGTCATCAATATGATCAAGTGTTGATCAATGACTCACTACTCTGTGTCTTTTTCATTGGGGGATTAGGGATCAACTTCGAATGTCTTCTATGAAATGTCATTAGTATGCCTTTATATCTCATTGCTGAGAATTTTGTGTTGTGCTAGAAATGCCAGAATTACAAACATGTACATGATGTTGAGGAAGAGTACACAGTGCACAATGCTGATACAGTACATGTAACATACAACATTAAGCCTTTTCAGTCCATTTAAAACCATGATGTATGTGATCTAAGCTTTTCATTGATTCATCAAGTCTTGTGTTGATATCAATGTTAGAAAATATGCCATCTCTCTGGTGAACTTTTCTGAAGATATTGATATATCAGTTGCCTAGAAATAAATGTATACATGTATCTTTCATGTGCTATAAGTGCCTTTTTTTATGCATGTAATATTGCAATTTGTATGACTGTACGAGCTTAGATTTTCTGTGAACAGATATTTTTGTGAATTGCTCCTTGTCAGACTTGGCAAGCATTTTCGCTTAGGTAACGAGAGTCTTTACACAAATGGGCATCAGGGACCCAACCCCCAACTTTAGAGAATCTGAAAAAAAAAAGAAAAAAAAGGAAAAAAGAAACTTCTACAAAACCAGAAATACTCCGGGCAAATACGTATGACTATCCCAGGGTGGTCCACAAGGGGTTTGAGCATGTTGCTGCAACATTGAATTCTTGTGCAACATCCTCAAAAGCCAGCAACATGCTGTGCGACGTTGTCAAGAATTGATGACATGCTCAAAATAAAATGTAATCAAACATGTGATAAACATGTGCAAAACTCGAGAAACATCAAATTACCGTCTGTACTTGAAAAAATCTGTGCGCACAACATAAGACAGAACATTGAACGAATCTAAGCAGCACAACAGGAAATAAATTGCAGAATATTACAACATGATGATACAAGTGCTAGTTGCCTGGTGTTATCCGTAGGTGCCATGTTACAAACCTGAGGATTGAGATGTGTAAATGAGGCAGGGAGTTCAGTGACAAATACAGCCAGCAGAATAACATTCATATTTGTTTGTCTTTGTTTCAGCGTGTTTACTACCTCTCGCTGGAGTACTACATTGGACGTACCTTGACCAACACCATGGTCAACCTGGACATTCAAAGTCAGTGTGACGAAGCCCTCTATCAGGTGTGTAGTCTGTGGTCACAGTCTGTGCACATTTTTCATTTGAATGAGGATAGTCTTTGTGTGTTTGTGTATGTTTTGTTTATTTTTCATGGTACATGTATTATGGATGACAGTCGTAGCGCCAAACCCCTAATTGTCTGCAGGGCGAAACCAAAAATTCAATACACACTAGGTTCGACTGGCATTTGATTTTCTAGATCTGTGCAAATTAACAAGTATAGTGCCTGATGTGTGTGTACTGCATGCATCGGATTAATGTGTATGCCAGATTTAAATGTATTCAGTTAGAGCGGAGTTTAGTTAGATTTGCTACAAGGCATTTGATGATAAATTATATAGCTGTGATTTTAAAGCCTCTCCAACAGTTTTTGCATTGAAATTTTGAGACAAACAACAGAATTTAATTTTTTTTTTTTTTGGGAAAGCTCAACCTGGTCTTTATTGTGTAGACCATGGAAAAAAAAAAGAAAAAAAAAAAAAGAGCTCAAGGACTGTGTTCAGTAGAAGATGCCATTCAGGATTTGTGTTGGAGACTAGAAGTTTTCTGTTCATGCACCAAAATAATATGATTTTAGCATCAATACCGAGTCGTTACAGAAACTTTCTTCTCAAAATGTGAATAGTATCATATTCTCTTTGTCATTCAGAGGATCTACAATGTATGTTACATTGTTCAAGAAGCATTAAAATGATTGTCTAAACTACAGTGCATGGGCTTTAATGACAGATGTTGAAAAGTACCATCTTCACTCCACCAACTGTCCTAGATGATCCTGTCTCCTTTGACCTTTCTCCAGATGTCAGCTACATTAATAATGATGCATGTTAACGAGAGCTTGTCATCCACCACATACAATGTACCTCACTTCATGAACTCTGTGTCACATTCTGACATTCTCAAACAAGAGCTGTAGCATTGTTAGAGAAGCTGTCTTACATTTACATGTAAGCAAGCATCCATTTTTCATTTTACATTATAATTATCTTTAAAAGATCTTTGATCTTTGAGGTTAGTTTCATGAAATAATGGTTTTTGAAAATAGGCAATGCATAAATGCAACATTTGTTGGTCTGACTGCCCAACAAAAATTTGCCAAAGACTAAAATGCACCTTCTTGGTACACGATGTACATTATGTATGTCATTTTGGAATATGGTGCACCGTGTATGTCAAATCAACATGTGTCTTCAAAGTTTTCCAAGTATCAAGATGAATCACAGTCAACAGCCATATGATGGACAAGTTTTGATGATAACATTAATGACTTGCACACTGTTTCATACAAAATGGCATAATGTGCCATTATCTGAATTTTATGAATGCAATGCTTTGTTCCACCAACTTATAGACAAAGTTTGAAAATTAGCAGTATTTCAGTAGTGAAACCCGTTTTTGTGAATATAGAGTGAAGAAGTCAGAAAAACAGGATGACAGCAGTTTCATTTAAGTCACATACAATGTATGAAATAAGGAAGTTATGGAATTTTAACGTGCTAATATTTTTAACAAATAGTGATATTGGTTACAGCCGTGATACAAGCACAACAGAACAGGGAATATTCATATCAACTCACAATGCTCCCATTGCTTCGTAAACCTTCCCCATATTAGAAAAATCTCGCTTATAAATAATTTGGCAATTGTGACCTCTCTCCTCTAGGATCTATAGCCATGTATTGTTGCCAGGTTATTACGAGACTGCATCGAGATTAGATGTGATACAGTGTATGAGGGACACTACTGATTTTTTTTTTTTTTATTTCATTAAAGATTTACAATTTAGTGAAAATCTATAAAAGATACATATGAGAGATTTGTGAACAATCATCACATTTTGCATTGTTTCTGTGTGGTTGCTACTAATATCAGTGTTAAGTGAATGCCTGGTACATATTTTGTAAAATCTTGCAAAACTTCCTTCCATGTAATTCCATATCTTTTGTATTTAGGTCTGATTATGATGAGACCTTGACCATATTCTTTTTGTTTGATTTTACTCTAGACTTTAAAGCTAATTGTCCCCGCCGAACGAGTTTGAGCAGGGGACTATGAAACGGGCTCCGTACGTGTGTGTGTCTGTGTGTCCGTGTGTCCGTGTGTCCGTGTGTCCGTCTGTCCGTGCGTCCGTGTGTGATCAAAATGTTCAAAATGCTACTCCTTCGCCATTTCTAACCCGATTTTGATTCTGTTTGCTTTATATGATAGCACTACATGGGAGCTTTGAAACTTTTATACAGAATTTCAGTTGTGACCTTTGACCTTGACCTTTGACCTATATTGTACATTTGCTTCAAAATGCTACTCCTTCGCCATTTCTAACCCGATTTTGATTCCGTTTGCTTTATATGATGGCACTAGGTGAGGGCTTCAAAACTTCTACACAGAATTTTGACCTTTGACTTCTTTGACCTTTGACCTTGATTTTTGACCTATATTGTACATTGGCTACAAAATGCTACTCCTTCGCCATTTCTAACCCGATTTCGATTCCGTTTGCTTTATGTGATGGCACTAGGTGAGGGCTTCAAAACTTCAACACAGAATTTTGACCTTTGACTTCTTTGACCTTTGACCTTGATTTTTGACCTATATTTTACATTTTGCTACAAAATGCTACTCCTTCGCCATTTGTTACCCGATTTCGATTCCGTTTGCTTTAAGTGATGGCACTAAGTGAGGGCTTCAAAATTTCTACACAGAATTTTGACCTTTGACTTCTTTGACCTTTGACCTTGATTTTTGACCTATATTGTACATTTTGCTACCAAATGCTACTCCTTCGCCATTTCTAACCCGATTTCGATTCCGTTTGCTTTATGTGATGGCACTAGGTGAGGGCTTCAAAACTTCTACACAGAATTTTGACCTTTGACTTCTTTGACCTTTGACCTTGATTTTTTTTACCTATATTGTACATTGGCTACAAAATGCTACTCCTTCGCCATTTCTAACCCGATTTCGATTCCGTTTGCTTTATGTGATGGCACTAGGTGAGGGCTTCAAAACTTCTACATAGAATTTTGACCCTTGACTTCTTTCACCTTTGACCTTGATCTTTTTACCTATATTGTACATTTTGCTACTAAATGCTACTTCCGGCGGGGACATATTTTACGCACCGCGTAATTTCTACTTTTCCTTGTTAAAACATGATATACACAGTATAGAATTTGCCCTGTAAATCTAGCTGTCTTGCTGTAGCAGAATATACAAAAGTGATTTTAAATGATGATTTATTGCAACTTACTGTACATGTAATTTGAGATGGTTCATTAAGTTCTGAAAATATGTACATAATTTGTAGCTTGTTGAGATGATGTGCAAATACATTGTACGGTACTCTTGCTGGTAGCCTATTGAAATACACTGCGTGCAGTACATTGTAAATAGCTTTTTGCTGGCTTCAGTGTTAACTTTATGTTGAAAATATTGAAATTGTTTGGCAATGAAATTCTAGAAGTTTCAAGGAAATAAATACTGTGTGTTGCCATTACCTCATGCACTGACTTCAAATCATCAAAAACTGATTGAAATCTGGGCCAATAGTTGTTTAAATGTAAACATTTAGATGTAAACAGATGGTAAATACCTACTGTGTGAAAGTACATTGTAAATATGATCCCTAAAAGAAAGGGGGAAAAAAAAGAGTTTCAGTTGTTTTTGACAAAAAGGTACAATTGTACATCGAACTGCTTAGAATTATGTTTATCATGGTATCAAGGAATATACAGTTTTATCTGTCTTCAGCAGTTGAGAAATGTATGGAGGTGTGCTGTGACACATACTAGTACATAATTGTGTATGTAGCTTTTGATACGGTACACTGAAGCCAGCCCAGCTTCCCTGGATAGGGAATTTAGGGTAGGGTGTTGCTCTTTACTCTGCCAGTATGTATGGGGCAGGCCTTCTCTCAAGTTATTTCCTTGTGGGCACACACACAAACACACAGAACGCAAGGAGGCATTGATCTAGTTTTTGTGTGTATGCAAGAGGATGTAGTGCATATCACTTTCAGATTGAGGTTTGGGATCCATGTAGAAGCAGGTCAACGTCTGTCCTTTGCTTTGCTGCTGAACGAAGGCATTCCTCCCAATTAACATCCAACTGTCATCATAATGTCTTATAGATACATTGCACATGAACGTAAATGCAACATTCTACAGCAGTCACACTGTTAAGTTGTAACACTTCTTCATTGTACGGCTGTGTTAGAATATAAGTCAGTAGAGATCTGCTTATATTATCAGAAGAATTTACGACATTGTGTACTGTACACGCAGAATATTTCACAAGGGTTTTATTGTTGCAAATTTTGCGAGTCAGGTGCTATTTGCAAATTTAAAGACACACGAAAATATTCACTCTGATCCTGACGTGAATATGACTTGCAGTGTTGCACGCATGTATTTTTTACTCAGTACTGTACTCTATGATTACAAATTTAACCACTCACAATGTTGTCGGAAGTCCCAATTCCCGAAAAATTAGACTTGCTAAACATATGGCATGTATATTCATCGCAAAGAGCAGGGTGTTTAACCCCAGTGAAGTGATCTTGCCCCACATCCAACTGGACTCCATGGAAGACCAGCTTACAGATGTACATGTAGCATAGCTGGATATGGGCTATCCAGCCATCTTCTCAGTTGGAAAATGAACAAACAAACAAACATACAGTATTCCAGTATGGAGGTTAGAAATGACAAAAAATGCCAGTTGAATCAAATGTCTTCAGAGGGCATCTCCTAATGTAGCCGTGAAATACACTTTACAGCCAAAAATATACAGCAGTTCTACAGCATGTACAATGCATCTTCAGGGTGGGTTATCATTTTACATTGTGTACTGTATACGCTATATATTTCGCGGGGGTTTTATTTTCGCGAATTTCGCGAGTCGGGAGCTATTTGCGAAAGTAACAACACGCGAAAATATTACCTTCCAAAATGAATCCCTTGCCTTGATGATACGAACATTTCAGTACTAGTATACCATGTCACGGCTTACCGAACAGGCCATACTGGCTAAGCTTGTTTACGCACGTCCACGTCTACTTACGAATACTGTAGAGAGCCAATCCATTATCGCAAGGGGACCACTAGTCAGAAATCTAGCGCGATGGACTTAACCACTTCAAAAATGTTAAATTCTAACTTACTAGTTCGCAGAGTTTGGTAAGTTTTTTTCATGCAGTGTATAACTAGTGTCATTCTTATTTGCTACAACTGTAGTAAGTTGAAAATTCACACTTTCTTTGCCACTTCATATTTTCTCTGGTCCCCCAATCGCGAATTTAACCACTCGCGAAAATGTGTGACAGCGGCAATTCGCGAAAATTTATGTACGCGAAAATTATAGCGTATACAGTATTCTTTGGCAAATGCTATCTAATATGCATGCAGGTGATGGCTGATATACAGTAGGAAACAAGGTATGACCAAGGAAGTGATGTACTCAGTATGTAAAGTCAAACAAATGATTTGAAAGTAACCTACAGCCTGTAACATTGCACACATGTTTTTATTTTCACTCCTGCAGCCGTTTAATGTAGCCATTTATATCCTGAAGTGTATTATTCGATCAAGAAACTTGTTAAAATTTATTGGAGGCTGGCTCCTATACAATCATACATTTTCATTACTAACAGAGTGACTGCAAACAAACATTAACCATTTTTTCCATTAAATGATATATAGAAATATACTTTATATTATTTTGAGATTCACATTCATGTACACTCGCTCAATGTTGTAGGTTAGAGTGAATGTTTGGATTCTGGAATCATTCGGCTTTTACTGGTGATGTGTTCTTGCTGCATAGGTATAGGTTTCAAATGTAAAATTTCTGTGAGATAGGCTTACATTCTTTTACTTTTGTAGGTTAGTGTGAATATACTACAGTTGAACCTCTCGTATGCGGACAAGTCGCGACCGGGGCTCATCCGGATAAGGGATTTGGCCGGATACGGGAGATTCAATGCTTTATACATGTACATACACGTGTACTGACGTAGCCCATTGTAGTACCACATGTAGTTATGTGTAAACTGCAACCTTTTCATTGTTACACTCAGTAACAGACAGCTGCATTACCTAATACCGTACCGGGCCCAAGGTAAAAAGTGATAGCGCATTGCGATTGGGTTGCTCTCTTCCCCACACTCTCTCTCCCTCTCTCTCTCTTTGTGTGTGTACTGTGTGTGAACAATTTCCCCCTTTCCTCCCGTAATTATAAAAAAAAAAAAAAAATCACGGCGAGATTGCGTCCGTATAATAGAGAGATCCGGATAAAGGGAGGCCGGATAAGAGAGGTTCAACTGTACAATGTAGGTAATCTATTTTCTGTGGCAATGATGCTCAAATTCTTGTATGTTTGTAGGTAAGTACATGTATATATACGATTTTTGTGATGATCAAGCCTATTGTCTGTTTTATTTTATTTTATTTTGTGTGTGTGTGTGTTTGTCAATTGGTCTAAAGTGATTTTTGTTGTGATATGGCATTAATTTTTCTTTATGTGTGCATTTGCAACCTGTAGGTTGGTGTGAATATAAGCATTTTCCTGTTTTATGGCAATACTCATATTTGAATATGTTTATCTGTAGGTTGGTCTGAACATTGAGGAGCTGGAAGAGATAGAGGAGGATGCTGGCCTGGGAAACGGTGGTCTGGGCAGATTGGCAGGTAACCAGGCAGTCCTTGGCTCCTAACAGCATCCTGAGAACAGATCAAATCAAATCTGTGTATCACGAAACCCTTTCTGAGACTGCACATTTGGCTCATCATGCTCTAGTGAGGCACATGAGTAGGAAGGGGTGAAATGACAGTGAGCTGTGGTTCATAGCCTCTCTGTCTGTCACATAGATATTTCATTCCAATGTAGCTGGGTGATTCATTTGTTGTGTCTTGCCCTGATATTCTTTCTGGAAGCCATGCTTTATTCGTGCACGGACATGTTGAAAAACAGTCATTAGCTGAATCTTGTTGCCGTGCTTCAATGAATTAATGAAATGGAAAAAAAATGAAATGTGTTGGTGGAATTCTGTAGTGTTTTCAGTATGAGTTGGCGCAGTCGCATTGACAATGAAATACCCTAGTATTGCACATATTTGTAATGTCAATGCAAAAAAAAAACCCCACAAAAATAATGATGGTGCTCAGGATGGTAATTCAAACTTCATACAAAATTTGTACGTCAGATTTGAGGGTGAATTGTGTCATGATATGTATATTTATACCAGTGAACGTACAGCAATGTATTACAATGTGATCTGACACACTGCTTGTCCTTTACCTATATTATGGTCATATTTCGCCAATAAAATTGGTACCAACAAATTACTGTGGTACCGTATTTAATATCACAGTAATTTTAGTGTGAATGCACCTGATGTTGATGTCAATTTTTTAATGGAAATATTTAGCTGAAAAAAAAACCTGACAATGGCTAGAACTTCAATTTTCTGCCTCGTCTTGGCTCTTCTGTTATCGCTTCCTCTGGCCATGTCACGGTACATTTTGTTAATGAGAAAGCAGTGATATCTGTGACAACTTGGTATCAATAACTTCAGATAATTTCTTGAAACTTGCCGGCTAATTGTCTCACGCTCAGTCATACTTAAACTTTTGCAGCTGAGTGGAAGTCTGCATACATATGTAGTTGCAGCACTTGAAGGGCGAATCCCAGTGTTTGTGCCTGGCTTTATTTTGTTTTGAGAAATATCATTGATTATAATTTAAAGATAATGTATAGATTTTGTGATGTTTATCAGCCAATTTTTTTATCTGCAGCTTGTTTCCTGGACTCCATGGCGACGCTTGGCCTGGCAGCATATGGATATGGTATACGTTACGACTATGGTATCTTTACCCAGAAAATCCAAGACGGAAAACAGGTAGGCTGAGTGTTTCATGATTGCCATGTGGGGATGGGAAGACTCTTCACTTCCTCTGCAACCTGTGGTGACATATTGTAATAGTGAATTCTTATTTACATGACACTAGATACATCCATTTCAATGTTTTTGCTCTGTTCAAATGATTAGTTATGATTTATCAATTCTAGTAAGCAGTGTGATTGGTAATTATTATGTTACACAGTAGTTTCTGTTTGTCATCAATTTAGGTGGACACAATAAATAGAAATATCAGCCAGAGTCCTAAAATGTGCATAAAGTATAGTAAAATATTTGGAAGTAATTATTTGCAGAGTCATCAACCTGCATAGCAAAGTGATGATGTCAAAGTGATTTCTTGACGTTACATAGTACAATGTGGGTGTATACAGTGACTCAGCAAAGCTGTATTGAGTGGATTCTAAACAAAGTCGTGAAAATGCAACATCAGTAATCCTATGTCAACAGATAATGATGTTCAAAAAGAACATCTAGGCTGAGACACAGTGTCCATAAGTCAGTACACAGAGTTAAAAGTCCATTTACACATTTTTTGCTGTTTGGTTTTCTCACTAAAACTTATGGTTAAGGAGAGCATTCACAGTAAACAAGCGGATGTTTCTTGAGATTATTTGTGGCTTGTGCAGATTTCTGATATGATTCATGAGTTAGATTTAAACACTGATGATATATTTGATCTGTAAATCAGTCAACAAAGCTTTTCAAAAAGTGGAAGAGAGATATGTATGATGTATAGGCTCTAACTTCCATAGATCTACACATTGTAGCAATGGCCATCTAGAAAGGAAGAAACAACAACCGGAAGCCTTTTAATTATGTTCTAATGTGTTTTTCTGGTATTGTCATGAAAATTGCATTTGAGTATTGATGTTATGATGCTAATAATGAAATTTGAGCTGTTTTTAAAAATAATTATTATCAGTTGTGATAGTTGTTTTTTTCCCATTATTATTACTGCAGATATTATTATTGCAATTATAATCATCATTATTTCATTATTATTAGTAGTCATAGTATTAGTATTAGTGGTGGTGGTGGTGGTAGTAGTAGTAGTAGTATTAGTAGTATTAATAGTATTAGTAGTAGTAGTAGTAGTAGTAGTAGTAGTAGTAGTAGTAGTAGTGGTAGTAGTAGTAGTAGTAGTAGTAATAGTAGTATTGTATTGTTATCAGTACTATTCATTATCATCATTATCTTTATATTATTGTTTTTGTTATAATAATTGTTACTGTCATTATCATGATTGCAACTATTATTTGTGTGGTTTTATCATCAGTGTTTTATTGTGTTCTCATCACTATCACTGTATGAAACTTTATGTGATATTGCATATTTAATTTTCTTTGATACATGTACTTGATAGACCTAAGTGAGTCTGTCTATAGAAGGTAGTTAATGCTTCCCCCATTCATACATCCAATCTAGATGTCAATTTCTCAAATCTTGCCTCATTTCCTGCATCTTTGTGTAGGTTGAGGAGCCAGATGACTGGCTAAGGTTTGGAAACCCGTGGGATAAAGCTCGGCCTGAGTACACCATCCCAGTCAACTTCTACGGACACACTGAAAACAAGGATGGAAAGGTCAATTGGGTTGATACAAAGGTCAGTAGCATATAGATTGACCACAAGCAGTGCCCCCCCCCCCCCCTCTTACTCAGGAATCGTCCAAATAGCTTATGTCCGAAAGGGCTGCAATTATAATTTAAAGAAAGGAAAAAGGATGTTCAGAATAAGATTTCTCATAGAATCATTGTCATGTTATCAGCTGAATTCACTTTGTATAAAATGCTAGTTGGCTTCCAAGAGACATTCTCAAGTGAAATATGTTGGATATTATGAGCACTTGCAAGTCTGTGCCCCTTACCATACAAGCCGTATAAAGAGAAAAAGCCTTGTGCTGTTTTTTTGGAATATGAAGAGGAAAATGAATATAGGGAAGCATTCTCATTACTTGATCTTTCCAGTTCAGCTTTCTGTAACATAAACTGTGAAGCTTAGACATCATGTGAAAGAAACATGTCTACCTTTACTTAGGTATAGAATTTCAAGTAAGCAAACCATTGTTATTAACAGGAGTATTTGTGAAAAGCTACAACTGTAAATGTATGTAGAAATGTGAAAAGTATATTATGTTTGATGAATATTGTGTGCCTGTGTACAATGTTTGTTTAGGTTGTCTTTGCCATGCCGTATGACAGCCCCATCCCAGGCTACAAGAACAACACAGTGAACACCATGAGACTGTGGTCGGCCAAGTCCAAGAATAGCTTTGACCTCACTTTCTGTGAGTTGATTCATCCTTTAACCAGTCAGTTCTTTCATGTAGTGCTTTCATAACTATTGACCCGAATAAACACCCTACCAATTTGGTGATTTATATATAAACAATGCCAAACTTGTTGTGGAGCAAAAGGCCTTCTAGTTATCACTATTGACACAGACAAATTTGTGAAATATTAGATCCTGCTTGAAAACCACAACTACTAGACATGCAATACCTGCCAATTGTGCCCAAAGTAAATGAGGTTTGTGTTACTTTGAAGTAGCAAGAATTGTGTAAATAGCATACGTATATCATTCCTTAAAGGCATAATTTACCATTTGCAGTTGAAACAAAAACCCAGCTTTTATACTTCAAACTAGTTCTAAAATGTGAGTTAGGGATAGAAACAACCAATTTAGAAATTTGAATCAGTATGATTACATTGTAATGTTAAGTATTGATACATATACAAAATGTGAACAATAGTTCACATATACCAAGTAATGATAAAAATGGTCCTAGACTAGACCGTCTACATAATGGTTTATTGAGAAAAATAGTGATATCTCCTTATATCTTTGGCTCTATTGCAAAATTTTTGCACTGTCGGGTGTTTTGTGATACAACTGACCTACACATATGCATCAGATATGGTATCTTGAACATTTTTTAAATCACTGCTCCCAATGGTAAACAGTACCTTTAAGAGAGAATTTAAGTAAATATTAAGATAGTGACATGATATTGAATTGTATGGACTGAAGCATCAAAATTGTATTATTTCCCCAAATTTCATGCCCAGACATTTACATGATTCTAATCTTACAGTCAATGATGGAGACTATGTACAAGCTGTGTTGGATAGGAACACTGCAGAGAACATCACAAGGGTGCTGTACCCCAACGACAATGTAAGTATTCATGATTTCTCTCTTTTATCTACACTAGAACCAGTAGACAAGAGTTTGCCGAGTTATTTTTCTTGCAGTTAGAAAAAATAGATAAGAAAATGAATAAATTAAAAAAAAAAGAAAGGAAAAAATCCACCCAGGCTTGTTTTCAATACTCTTTTCATAATTGTGAGTCTTATGATTATAAATGTATTTCTAACTGCATCCTAGGACCAGAAGGAATAAAAAGTTTCCTTGAAATTAATAATGTATTATCATCTCTGCATCATCTTGAGATAAATGAAATAAGTTCACCCCTAACTGTACATTCTATCAGTTTGAACATAGATGTTGTTATTGGAAAAAGAAATACTAGACTTTTTCTATAAACACTTTACATTCTTACCACCAGAAAAAGTAACGTTTTGTATTGTAAATGATTTATTGTTTCATTTGTAGTAGGTATTTTGATAAGTTGATGTGATGTATGAACATAATTATGGCTCTACAGACACTTCTCCATCAAAGTTACGTCATCAAAACAGATGGATTCTTGCGAAGCAAGAGTAAAAGATAGTGGTTGACATAATTTGCTCTCTGTCTGTGCCTAAGGTTGTTGAGGGTAAGGAGCTTCGTCTGAAGCAGGAGTACTTCATGGTGACTGCGTCTCTCCAAGACATCATCCGACGCTTCAAATCCTCCAAGTTTGGCTGCAGAGACCCAGTCCGAACTTCCTTTGACAGCTTCCCAGAGAAGGTGTGTTTAGACAATTTACCCCCATCCAATGACCATAGATGGGTTTCTTTGATAAAGTGGTCAGCATTCATATTAAAGATTCCAGTGTCTCTCCATCGGTTATTTTAATCTGTCGTCCAGCTAAATTACATGTACACATGAAAAAATAGTCTATAGAACCCAGTTGGTACTTGTGTTCAATTTATAGACCATATAGAGCACAAGACAAAAAAAAAAGAATAAATCATCTCATTCATTCATTCATTCATTCATTCATTCATTCATTCATTCGTATATTCATGTGTTAGTATTGTATGTATTAATGTAGTATGTCCATAGTGTATATATGCTTGTATGAATGTATGTGTATATGTATGTATGTGGGTGTATGTGTATATGTATGTTTGTATATGTCAGTGAATTATTTCAACAAGGAGTTGTGTTCTGCTGCGTGCTAAGAGATGAGGTTAGCTTGGTTCCTTATGAGTCTGATATCTGTGAGCACAAAACACAATCATTGGCCTGGTCTATGATTGGTACATTTCCATCTCCACATGTGGGCGGCAGCTTCTAAGGAAGTTCGGCTTTTTTCAGTGGCGTGTGATGCTCTTAATAGCTCTCAGCTATATTGATATAAAAGCGTAGTATTGCAATTACTGTAATGTGCCTAGTTATGCTACCTAGAGTCACGTAACATATAACACACCCTGTTGAAGTCTGGTTAATTGTCAGTATTATATCCAGCATCTGATGTATGCCCACTGTGTCCTCAACAGGTGGCCATCCAGCTGAATGATACCCACCCTGGCCTGGCCATCCCAGAGCTGATGAGGATTCTGCTTGACATTGAGGGACTTCCGTGGGAGAAGGTAAGAAATCACAGGTTGAATCATGGAGTACACTCAGTTATAGGTCAGAGAACAGATGTCTGATGAATTCCCTGGAGGATATTCATGAGGTTGTAATATATATGCATCGTGAATTGAAATAAGATCTTTGCTATCAAAAGAAAGTTTTAAGAATGTAAGAGAAACTGTTGGACTTGATTAGCACTATTTTGCCTGTGATCTTATAAGCAGATGATTTCATATGAGAGATTGCACTGTGGGATAATTGCAGCAGTTGATAGATATCAATATTGATTGTTTCCAGCAATATTTTTTTCCAATTTTCATCTACTACAGTGTTAGATTTACTGTTGTAGTTATCAGTTTAATATTGAATTCCCTTAAGAATAGAATCAGTCAGTGACTGATCCACAAAAATTTCACAGTTTTGTTGACACCTGGCCAGGTATATTCAGATATGATTCTTGATATAGAATCTCCATCAACAATAAGTCTTTGAATGATATGTGGGGCACTGTGTACCAGACTCCTTTTTGTGATGAATGTCGATGGTAGAAGGGGCCTACTCATTCTGTACTAGTATATCAACTTCTCACCCCCAGGCCTGGCCCATAGTGGTGAAGACATTTGCATACACCAACCACACCATCCTGCCAGAAGCCCTAGAGAGGTGGCCAGTGGGTCTGCTGGAGTATGTCCTTCCTCGCCATCTACAGATCATCTATGAGATCAACATGCACCATCTTGAGGTCAGTCCTACACAAAAATATTGATGTGTGGCTTTCTTGGGGATCTTAATGGTCAACTGACTTTTCATGTGCTGTATAAAGAGATTCTATCCTGAAATTAGAGGAAAACTGGACAGAAATTCAGTCTGTAGACTTAAAATCCAGTTGCTTTTATTATTCAGTCATATATAACAAAACTTTTTTATCCCAAAAAGACATGTAAATTAGTTACGTTACATTTTTTTTGTACTAGTAGTTGCAACCATCAGAATATTCAGCTCTTAAATATGCAAATTATTTATGACGAATATGAAAATGCAGTTATTGGTAGTTATGTTACTTACCAAGCAAGGAAAGAATTCTCCGAATTAGTTGTTTTTCGTCATTAAGATATTAAGTGCAACTAGAGAAGCACTCTGAGAGCGCAGACCTCCGCCAAGCAGCTCATTTTCACCGCTGATCTTGTTCTTCTGTAGAGATAAGTGATTTCTACCCATACGTACGCATGCTGAAAATCGCCCGATTTCCAAATCATAGAAAGCTTTTGTTATGTCATCAATACCAGCTGTGCGGCGCGCCTCACCCTGGACCAGAAACGAGAGCACGTGCTCTTGTGTGCGTACAAAAACCTCAAAAATACGCAGCTTGAACTACCAACAGGCATGATATTCTGTAGATTCAAATCTAATTTCAGATTTTTATGCCTCCGCAACGAAGTGGCCGGAGGCATTATGTTTTCGGGTCGTCCGTCCGTCCGTCCGTCCGTCCGTCCGTACGTCCGTACGTCCGTACGTCCGTACGTCCCGTTTTGTTTTTGTCGATATCTCAAGAACCGTGTGGTGGTTTTACATCAAACTTGGTATGAGGGTATATCCTTGGGGGATAATACTTTGTGTGGATTTTAGGGTCACAGGGTCAAAGGTCAAAGGTCACAGGTTATTTTTTTGAAAAAAAATTTGAAATAACATGTTTTTCTCCATATCTCGGTTCTCCATATCTATGGTTCAAGGTATCTTCAAGTATATATGCTTGTACCGATGGGCAGTGATTATCTAGGAAGTTGGGGGTCATGGGTCAAAGGTCAGGGGGTCAAAGGTCAAGGTCAACTCCTCAAAATATCACTACTTTCCTTAAAATGCAATATGCCTGAAGGTTTTTTTTTTAAAACTTGATGTATGGCATGTATTACCCTATATATATTTTTGGGGAAGTTTCTTGCCAAAAGGTCAAAGGTCAAATGGTAAAAGGTCAAGTGAAAGTGCTAAATTGCACTTTTTCCTCCATATCTCGAAAGTAACTCAAGGTATCATCATGAAACTTACATATTTATGCATGTTCAACCTAACAGTGATTCTCTTTGGAACTGTGAGGTCAAAGGTCAAAGGCCAGGTTTAGATAATGCTATTTTCCCATTTGATACTGAAATTATACTTTTTCTCAATACCTTGAAAATTACTCAATGCATAAACTTATAAAAGGGTCAAAAGTCAAGTAAAAATCATCAGTTCCCCAAATACCTGCACTCTGACATTTTAATCATTCATACAATTGAACCTAGTTCTAGGAAAGTGAACATTCAGCACATTTGTGTCAAACCTGTCATTTTAATATTTTGCCAATTGTGTGAAACTGTCATCACACATTGTCAAGACATTGTACTATAGACCTATTAGGAGAACCATGCATTATGGCGGAGGCATATCAGTAGCCGTAGCGATATATCTAGTTTTTTTCTCAAGTCTATACACATTTTACTTTTTCCATATATCAAAATCACCTGAAAATTTGATTTCCGATTTTTTCAACAAACCTCAATATCATCCCTGTCCCAAGTTCATTGACCCTACCTGCCAAAATATCGAAAATCCTTCATAAAATCCATAAAAGTATCTGGATCACACCCAAAATTTAATCATTTGTTCCTTGTGTCATTCTCAACCTTTCCTGCAAGTTTCATCTTAATCCATGCCCAACTTTTTGAGTTATTTTGCACATGGACAAACAAACCAATGGTAACGAAAATTTAACCTCCTCACTTGGCGAGGTAATGAACACCTTGGGTGATAATGTTTGAAAGTGTCCACATTAATAGTTGATAAATATGTCTCTTGCAGGAAGTTCGACGGCTTTACCCGGATGACCCGGATCGTTTGCGCCGCATGTCTATCGTTGAGGAGGGTGACCACAAGCGTATCAACATGGCCCACCTTTCTATTGTGGGTTCTCATGCTGTCAATGGTGTGGCTGCTATCCACTCCAACCTTCTCACAACCAGCGTGTAAGTTGAACTTCCTTTTGCTTTCAACTCAAAGTACACCTTCTAAGATCTGTAAGAGTGTGAAGCTTTGATATTGTACTCCTTATATGTAGCAGTAAAACTACATTTCCAAATAAACTTTCAGTTTGTGAAAGTTTTCAATCCAAATTTCTTGTCTGTAGTTGCAATGAAGCTTTTTATAAATATGTTACTCATTGCAGGCAGATTGAAATGTTTCTAATGTTCTTGGATAGTCTGCTATTTTAATGTAAGTTTCAATTCAGTAGTGAGGGAAGTATGGGAATTTGATACCACTTACAGTCAGTGGTCATATGCTAGGCCACTATGCTGATGCCAAGCATGGCTTTTCATGATGTGCCAATTTCCTCCATTGATGGCAATTTTACATTCTCTTAAAATGATTATGATGATGATGATGAAGATGATGGATGTGATTTTGGTGATGATGGTGGTGATGGTGATAAATGATGAGGATGATGATGATGATGACAGTCAATTTGATTTGTTTGGTATGAAGCTTCAAGGACTTCTATGAGATGATGCCCGATAAGTTTCAGAACAAGACAAATGGCATCACCCCACGTCGCTGGCTGCTGCTGTGCAATCCTGGCCTGTCTGATGCCATCGCTGACGTGAGTCAACAAAACATCTCTTTTCACTAACTACCATCACATGTCACATTACTGTTATCTGCTATGCGAGGATCACTACTAGAAGTACTTTTGACATTTTATGTAGGATATTTGCTGTTGGTAGTGGCAGAGAAAAATCCCCTTTTCTTCCAAGATTTTATTTCATACTTCAGTTATTTAATTAGCAGTAAGGTGCAGATCTGATCTTGTTGATGCTCATAATGGTTGCATATTTATTGAGTTTGTAACCGACAAGTTATCAAGAGCATCATTTCATCTATAAAGATTTGGGTAAACAGTCTCGTCTGATTTAAGTTGGATCATAATGATTACTCTGTGTTAAAAAACAGGCCTGACTTGGTCATAGATTATTGTAATTGTTTAATACAAATTATGATAAGACACAACTAAGTAAGCATGCTATCATTATGGAGCTGGTGTTTGAAGTCATTGATGATGAGACGATGATACTCGGCTTCCTGTCTCAACCGCAGAAAATTGGTGAGAAGTGGACGACAGACTTGTTCCAGCTGAGGAAACTGGAGCAGTACGTAGCAGACAGAGCTTTCCTCATGTCTGTGCAGCAAGTCAAGCAGGTGAGTTTCATCATTCAGTGTTTCACAAAAAATTTAAATCAATCCTAAATTTGAAGATCAACTTAAACTTATGGTAGGCTGTGTGTGACGTAAATTAATATTCTGACTTTGATATACAAATGAAAATTTTGGAGACTTTTTCATACAGGCATTAATTAACAAAATAAAGTAATGGACAATCTATTTTTCTGTAAATTTTGATAACAATTTGAAGTGGATTCTGAAAGCATTAGGTAAATTGAAATGAGAAACCAACGGCCTACCATAATTTTAAGTTGATCTTAACTTTTAAGTTCAACTTAAATTCTTTGTGAAACATCCCCAAGGAGCTACAGTCTAGATCTGAAGTCTTTGAAAGCATTTTAGTCCGTTTACTCAGTGAGCTTATGCAATGATATGTTGCTTATTGTTTTTTTTTCCCATAAATGCCAATATGGTTTGATATTTAAATGTTGTGTAGAACATGTAATCAGTTTAGATATAGAATTGTCTTTGCAATGCCACACAAGATCCTTGCATGTTCAACAAAAAAAAAAAATTAGTTTTTGTTACATTTTTCTTAAAGCACTGCCATCATTACTGTTATCTGCTTTGTCATTACCAACAAGAAAGGAAGCACACCTTAAAGGTCCCTTGATATCTATTACATGTGATCTCTGATTGATGTGAATAGGTCTACAAATGCATCACAAATTGAAATATATATCACAGATAGTTAATCATTTTATTTTTCATTTTTTGTTGTTTTGCAACCATTAAGCTCCACCCCTAAAAAAACCCCAAAAGTCTTTTGTCTTTCATGATGTCATCAACAGTAAAGTCAACTGGAATCCCTCAAACATCACAGTACCTAATGTTACACATCTTACCTTGACTAGTGCACAAACCCACAACAGCTAGACAGGTCTTGTTGTACTACAACTCAGACAGTATGATGGTCATTGCTTTGTGGAAAATCTTCCAGGATAGAGAGTATGGTAGGAAAAGATGTGGAATCGCATTGTATAAAACCTGTTTTGCTATTATGAGCAGATATACCTGTTGATAGCAAGGTGCATGCCATTAGGTGTTGTTATGCTTCTTTCAGCCAACTGTCTTGTTATTGATGACATCACAAAAGACAGATAATTGAGGGATGGGCCTGTAGTGGGTGCAGACAAAAATGAAACCTTAAATGATTTAGAACATTTTATATGTATTTCAGTAAAACAATTCCTGAATTTGTGATATGAAGACCTGTTCACATCGGCAGAAGAGGTCACAGACAAAGGACTGAAATTTGATATCAACAGACCTTGACAAAGTTCATATGTTTAGATGATTAAGAAAGAGTGCAGTGCAAATGTTTCTCAGTACTTTATTTTCATGAAGCACAGTGAAGTGATGTTGTGGACTTCTTGTTGTGCTTATTTATTTGTGTTTTTTTTTGTCTTTTTAAAATGATACAAAGGGGGAAACAGAGTTTCATGGCTCAATTTTCTTGTCCTTTTAACAGGAGAACAAGATGAAGCTTGCCCAATACTTGGAGAAGCAGAATGGAATCCGGATCAACGTCAACTCCATGTTTGATGTGCAGGTGAAGCGTATCCATGAGTACAAACGCCAACTGCTCAATGCTCTGCACATGATTACACTGTACAACAGTAAGTCAGCAGGACCTTCTTCCCTCAAACATATAGCTTTTTCATGCCTGTTGTATTCATACAGATTGCTGGTTACAGCAGTCTTTCATATCGTACCTATGTAAGTAATTCTATGACAATTAAATGAAGTTGGTTTATGCTATATTTAGACTTTTGCTATTAAGGATGATACTTTCCAGACAAGTTTTTAATTTCTAAATGATTAACCTTTGCTGCTTATTACATAATCTCGGGTTTTATTAAGCTCTGCATGGATGCAAGTTGCAGAGTGATTAGTGTGAAATCAATCTTATAAGTGCTTTGCAACTGAAAGTTCTTACACAGTTCTAATTATACCCCCGCCAAACGAAGTTTGAAGGGGGTATATAGGAATCAGCGGACGGTCGGGCGGTCGGTCGGGCGGTCGGGCGGTCGGTCGGGCGGTCGGGCGGTCGGGCGGTCGGGCGGTCGGGCGGTCGGGCGGTCGGTCGGTCGTTGCAAATCTTGCGTCGCGAACTACTTCCTCAGTTTTCAACCGATTCCCATAAAACTTGGCACAGATGTGTGCCTTGGGTTGTAGATGTGCAAGACGTATTTTTTGACAGTACCCAAAAGTACGTTGCCATGGTAACGGCATATTATGGGCAAAAATGGGTACAAATCTTGCGTCGCGAACTCCTCCCACAGTTTTTGATCAATTTTTATGAAATTAGGTACAGATGTTCATCTGAATATGTTAATGTGCAAGACACATATTTCCGCAGTGGCAAAAAGTGCGTTGCCATGGTAACGGCATGTTATTGGTAAAATATAGGGCAAAATGCTTCATGGCAAAACTGCTTCATCAGTGTTCTTCCAATTCTCATGGAATTCATATTGAATGTTTGTCTTAGGATATAGGTCAGCATGACACATTTCTTGACAGTGACAAAAAGTATGTTGCCATGGTAACAGCTCACATATTATGAGCCAAAATGATGGAAAATTTTGTGTTGCAAACTACTTCCTCAGTTTTTGCCCAATTTCCATGAAACTTGGTACAGATGTGTGCCTTTGGTTGTAGATGTGCAAGACGCATTTTTTGACAGTACCCGAAAGTACGTTGCCATGGTAACGGCATATTAATGGCAGAAGATCAAGGAAAGATCTTGCGGATTTAACTGCTTCCTCAGTTTTTTGACCAAAGCTTATGAAATGTGGCACACACCTTGATCTTGGTGGGAAGATGTGGAAGACATATTTTTCGGACGTGTCGGAAGCTGCGTTGCTATGGTAACGGCATATAAATGGCAGAAGATCAAGGAAAGATCTTGCGGATTGAACTACTTCCTCTGTATTCGACTGAAGCTCATGAAATGTGGCACACACATTGGTCTTGGTGGGAAGATGTGCAAGACATATTTTTTGGATGTTTCGGAAGCTGCGTTGCCATGGTAACGGCATATTAATGGTGGAAGATCAAGGAAAGATCTTGTGGATTGAACTACTTCCTCAGTTTTTGACAAAAGCTTATGAAATGTGGCACACACAATAGTCTTGGTGGGAAGATGTGCAAGATATATTTTTCGGACGTGTCGGAAGCTGCATTGCCATGGTAACGGCATTTAAATGGCAGAAGATCAAGGAAAGATCATTCCTTGGGTAAGACTGTCGTCACAGGGCGGAGGTATTAATCACCTTAAGTGATATTTCTAGTTTGTCAGAGAACCAGCCTGGTATTAAAGCAGTGCAGTGTTTGTGAAGTTGCTCTGTTTTACTCACTAAATGTAGAATACAAATTGAAATTTTATGATGACTGGTGATGATATTTAGGACTGTCTTTCATTGTACACTCCAGGGATCAAGAGGGACCCAAGTGCTAATTTTGTCCCTCGCACCATCATGATTGGAGGCAAGGCAGCCCCGGGATACTACATAGCCAAACTCATCATCCACCTCATCACCAGCATTGGCCGCGTCATCAACAGCGATCCCATCGTGGGAGACAAACTCAAGGTGGTCTTCTTGGAGAACTACCGAGTGTCACTGGCAGAGAAGGGTGAGTAAGATGGATGAAAGATAAGGAGAGTTCATAGGGGAGACTCAGAAGTCATTGTCAGTCATAGTTCTAAGGGAAATTGGCTCTGATTGATGAATACTGATGTTTCATTTGGATCAGAAATGTTAGAGGAGATTGAGATAATGAAATAACAGAATGAACATACCTTTATCTGTGACTGCTCAGTTAGGTTTTGCCAGTGTAATAATTTAAATGCAGAGTAGTTGCAACTACAAGCAAGACATTGTTTGAATTAGTGTATTTTTTGTCATATATGTGTATATGTTTCATTATTATATCTACTCATGTAGTAAGCAGGTTTGATGCAGGATTGTTATTGTGCTAAAACGACATACATGAAAATATAGGGCTTGTCCTTTTGCTATTCATTTCTTTATCAGTTGGAGATAAAGCGCAACGATATCTAATGATTTTTCATGCCACTTTCCTTCCCTCCATCCCCATTTCCTCTATCCTTCACTGGCCCTTCTCTTGTCTATCCTCTCTTCCCATCTATCAATCAATCCATTCATCATGTACCCTTCTCTTCCTCCTGCCTCTCTATCCTCCTCCTTCCTCCCACTTCCCTCCATCTTATCTTCTCCATCCATTCTTTTTTGTTATCCATCCTTCCCTCTGTCCCCTTTCTCCCAACTGTCTCTTCCATCTCCCCTCCATCCCCCCCCCCCCCCCCCCCCCTCCTCCTCCCTCCCTCTGTCTCCCCCTGTTCTCCCTGCAGTGATTCCTGCCTGTGACCTGTCTGAGCAGATCTCTCTGGCAGGCACTGAGGCTTCGGGCACTGGCAATATGAAGTTCATGGTAAGATTCACAGAGTTTCACGTTTCTGCTTCATAATGATCAGAACAGACAGCAAAAGAAGATGACTTCAAATTTGCACATGTTAGAAAGTTCTCTGCCTTCGCTGTGTGTGGTATGGAGGAGTGTGATATTTATAGGCAAGTGTGATATTGTACCAATGATTGTCTGCATTTCTGCACAAGATTACTGTGTTGTGATGTTTTCCTGTGGAAGAAGCATCTGAATTATTGACATGCAAGTACAAGCAACATCCTTGTGGAAGTGTGGGTGTAGAAATTTGATTTTGTATCAACTCCAGCTGAGCATATTGAAGCTGCTATTTCTGCTTTCCTATTGAGAGGTTAAGAATACATCAAAATCACAGAAATGTGCATTATATTTTAAAGCAACATAGGAAAAATATCACTACTTGTTTTCATCATCTGTCAGAAAAGTTGTTATTCATTTAGTTATTTTTCTATTTATTCAGTCTTCTTTTAAAGCAGGGTAATGCTATTCAGAGCCACAAAAGCCTGCTTTACAAGGGAGCCCTGTGTCAATATACTGTACAATGTGCGCACAATCAGAAACGAAACAGAGCTAACATAAATATGGTACAGTTAATGAAAACTCGGTTTGTAAGAGCATAAAACACTTAAGAAAGAACATAAAGCATTGCATGATATTGTTGATGGCTACTGTATGTGCCATATATAGAGCAAGTCTAACTTTTCACGAATGGGGACTTCCTGATGATTTCGCAATTGGAGTACAGTACTGTACGGAGAAATGTACATAGGCACCTCACACTCATATTAGGATCAGAATCAATCTTTTCCCATGTCTTTTATTTCGCGTTTAGCACCTGACTCGCGAAATTCGCAAAAATAAAAACCTCGCGAAATATTTGGCGTATACAGTATTAAGGATGTAACTGTCTCTTTGAAACCTTAATTATGCAGTTGAATGGAGCTCTGACGATCGGTACCCTGGATGGAGCTAATGTGGAGATGAGGGAGGAGATGGGGGATGATAACATCTTCATCTTTGGGATGACGGTGGATGAGGTGACTCAGAGAAGACCAGGGTGAGAACAGTCTCAAGCTTTTAACATTCGTCAGTGAAGAACATGGGAGCAAGATGAGATAAGTCACTCATGTGTGGTATGCAACATCTAATGGTCCTGAGGGATGGTTGCCTCTTCCACTTTTTCTTGAAATGTATTTACAGCATTTAATGGGCTGTAGAAGTCCAAGGCCCCATTTCATAAAATATACTAGGATAGCAACTCTCTTGCTGGAATGGCAACTTCCCATAGCAACAGCCAATCAGGAAGCTGGATTCTTGTCATTACCATGACAATTGTCGTTCCAGCAAGAGTTGTTATCATATCAACTTTTTTTATGAAATGGGGCCCAGGTTTGCAGTTGCACAAAGCTTTTCAAACAAAGCCCCATTTTACCCCTTGGTATTTGTAATGTAAATGAAACTGAAATCTTTGTCATTAGGATGGGAGGAGTGTAAATCTTGTCCAAAACTGTCCCTGACTTGTAGCTTTAATTCAGCAGAAGTAAAGTCGTGAGATTAGAGTGACCTCAAAAGTTGAAGACAAAAGACCAAAAGCAGAGTGTGTTTGGTAGGTATGATGTATTTCACATAACATTAAGTGAATGTGTTGGGTAAGGGCAAAAAATGAAAAGCCCAAGTCAACTGAATACTAAACTTAGCATCATTCAAGAATGTAAATGTTAATTTTTTTTATGCCTTCTCTGTAATCATTAATCAGTTGATTGGCATTTTGCCAATATATGACATTTTAGCATACCTGTGTATGTGCCGTACTGCATGTAGTAGACTAAAACTCTCTCTGGTTGTAGGTACAACCCACGTGAGTACTATGAGAAGAATGCTGAGCTGAAGCAGGCCATTGACCAGATCCAGGGCAACTTCTTCTCGCCCAACAACCCAGGCACCTTCCAAGACATTGTCAACTCCCTGCTTCACCACGACACGTAAGTCAGATGAACCATCTTGCTGTCATTGTGGAAAATTACAAGAACTGTGATGATGCTACTGCTCAGAAAACTGATTTCTGTCAGGGAAATTTGTCTTTGAATATTGATATTATGAGAGTAATGGACTCACTCACTTTGGTGCTTGATTTAAAAGTGAATAGTCCTTTTCCAAGCATTAGACCATGTTCTTTTTCTGTTGAAAATTTGTAAGATGATGATGAGAGTAACATGTTGCATTCAATTATGGACAATCCGTCTCCCCCCCCCCCCCCCCCAACACACACACACACACACATGGCACTACAGCAATAGCTACTAGCGATGTAGCCTTCCTATCTGATTTCTGTATGAATTGTCTGTTTTCCAGGTACATGCTCCTGGCCGACTACGAGTCTTATATCGCTGCCCAGGAGAGGGTCAGTGAACTGTTCTTGGTGAGTGTACAATGCCTTCATGTCAGTCTTTATAATGCAAACATTGTTTTAGTAGAGCAGATCTTTCTTCTCACCACAAGAATCACTTCACCCCCTGCCATCTTTAGTTTTCTCTCAATCTTTAAGATAAACAGTTAAAGTAGTCTCTGTATTGATGGCAGTGAAAGTGATGTCTAATAAAAAGAAAGTCTGAATGTTGTTACACAAACAAGTTGTAGATGATGCAACCAGAGAGTAAAAGCAGTGGATTCTAGTTGTTTCTTCCCCCAACAAACTGATTGTCCCTTCATAACATTGCTCTACTAAATGTACTGGAAAGGTACATTTTGAAACTTGGGCTGTTCTACAACAGTCCTTTTTATTTGAATTATTTTGTGTCCTTAATTCTGACCTTTCTTTCTCTTGTTTTGTCACCAGAAACCCAAGGAGTGGGCGATCAAGTGTGTGCGGAACATCGCCGCCTCGGGCAAGTTTTCCAGCGACCGTACCATCAGTGAGTACGCTCGGGAAATCTGGGGCGTGGAGCCCAACTCCATCAAGCTCCCAGACCCACACGAGCCCCCTGTGGGACGCGAGTAGCTTGGTGAACCCAGAGACGGCTTACACTCACGGCAATCTCCACAACTCACTTGATTAACATCCACAAGGGTCATCAGACTCAACATCACATAGACTTGAATCTGTTTTCTTTTATTTTATCCATGCCTTCCTGGAAGTGATATCTTATATTCAGTGTGATTCAGTAATCATGTTAGTGATATAAATGGTATTTATTTCAGAGAATCCATAACACCTCACATTGTCTGTGTACATCTTAAAGCATTACTAACTAATAGAAGAATAAGATATAAACCTTGGTATTACTAACTAATAGAAGAATAAGATATATACCTTGGTATACAAGAGTAGGTACAAATCAGTAGGTTCTGCCAACTATTAGAAAAACTGTGTGAGTACAAAATTGATGGCACTGTGGCTTGTAACTGTGATCCCTTGTACTCATATAACCAATATCTCTAAAAAAGGTAATGCTCAGGCAGAGCTGTATAATCAACCATGATGTAAAGGCACATATGTGTACGGCTTACTACACGCAGTGGAGCTCAGTAGTCATTTGATATTGAATATGCTTGCATGCAGGTGTGTGTCTTCTCACAGGTATGATATCAGTGGGGAACATTGTAGTAGGTTTTTCTTGATATTATGAAGCGTTGTGGGGCATCTTTAGAATATGAGTTCAATCAGTGGACATGTTGAAGCTTTGTAACCCCATGTGACTAAAGCAGGTACTCCTTAATGTGAAGCCAATACACTGCCACTGTCAAACTCTGCACATTTTGACTCATAAAAGCAGAAAAGGCTGACACACTGACATGTATCATTAGAAAATAATGTGTGTAGATGATACAAGTTGACCTTTGACCTGATTGATAGAAGAGAGCATGTTTTTGTACAAAGAAGAGCAAACTTGAAGGGAAATTATTTTGTAGGAACCTGCAAGACAAAGAGATGGATGAGAGAAAATATAGTGTCATTGGACGAGTGAGGACCACTTGAATATCAACATGTCATTTGACACGATGCTCAGTAGAGCCAGTTTTGAGATACATAGATAATGTTAAAACATGTTTAGAACACATCTAGACTGCTGTACCTTTATGGAGACTTTCACTGATCTCTTGTTGTGATTATCCACACTTTGCTTTTGAGCACCTTTCTGTTAAAAATAATTTTCCTTGATACTGGTTGTGCCTGAAATAGTTAGTACATGCAGTATCCTGCTTTAAATAGATGAATTGTTTTGTGTAGTTTGTATTAAAATAGATATTTACAAGAATTAAATGTTGCTAACGTCTGAAGTTCTTAAACATGATAGGTATTATTGATTTCTTTTTCTTCCTTCTATAAGACCTCTGTGTGCCAAGCAATGTTTTTATGCTGTGTCTGTTCATTCAGAATTTCTTCACAACTTAGTGAGTCTTTCTGATGTTGTTTGTGGTTTAGTCTGAGTGAATCTGCCTCTCAGTAAACAGCTTTAGGAGAAATGAAATATTTTGTGAGAGTAGTCAATATTTTCAATGCTAGTTGATATACATTTGTAAAAGAATGATAGTAAGATGACTGTGTGCTTTATATGTGTTAAATGCATAGATCTTATGTGGTGTTGCCAAAGCTGCTGCAAGTTGGTGAGGATGATTCTGATTGTGTGTAACACAGCATATCAGACAGCATGTATTTGATTTTTATTACCATGGCAATGAAAAAAAAAGAGAAAAATACTACTATTTTGTCTAAATGAATAGTAAGCCAACAATGCTCCAGTATATGGTCTCTATGAATCTAAACTAATTCTGCATGTGCTTCCAAGACATTTTCTACTGCAGATGTAAGTCAATGATAGCACAGTTTTTAGATATGCCAGCATTGAACTGCTGGTTGTTGTTGTTGTGTTTTGTTTTGTTTTGTTTTTTTTTTTGTTTTTTTTTTTTTTTGGGGGGGGGGGGGGGGGGGGAGGAGGGGATTCATTAGTTTTAGATAGCTGGCAATGGAGCTCATAAATTTCTTCAATGTAGAGAGATAGAAAGCCAGCCAGTCAGAATGCCACTAATGCCAAAGAGCTTTGCAAAGGTAGCATCATCTCCAACACTCGCCAGTCTAGCTGTGTTGAGTTGACGTGAGGCAGGCTACTTTGCAGCATCTTACGTCACTCCAGTAGAAAATTTTCTCATGATCACCATTTGTTGAAGTTAATATACAATACCCCTTTCTATGCTAGGAACTTTGGGCAGTGTGTATAATGCTGTGGAGTGTTTTGTGCCAATCAACACTCAAAGTATACAATGGGGTAAATGTAGCTAGAAAACTTTTGTGTAGTTGATATCTGTTTTGAACTCGCTCACGTGTATACTAATGAAGGCTGATGTAATTAAATGTATTCCCCCTCCTTTTGAATGAGGGTTTCATCACCAACGATATGTGATCAGTGGTGCTGTGGGGGTAGATGGGTTAATGAAAGCAATGTCTGCAAAGGAATGTTACAATTTATTTCAGTAGAGACTGCATTTGATGTTTGTATTTTCATGATTTTTTTTTAAATTACATGGAGTTTTGGTGGATATTTGCTTTCAGAATAGAAATTATTATGAACAATTTTATTTAGATGCATTGTTGACAGCGCATGTTTTTCTGACAGAAGCTTCAAATGTCAAAATCATGCATTTGATGTTGAATTTTATTTTATTGATATGCATGGAAAATCATGTCTATTTCATTATCCAGTACTCGAATGTGTCCCAACATGCAGAACAATTATATTAAAGGAATTCAGAGTAAATTTGCCCTTTTGGCTAGTTGTGAAGTGTGTACGAAGAGAGAATAATTAAAGCACATGGTAACTAGACAGAAAAGAGTTTCGAGTCATTTCTTGGAGGGGATTCAAAGGTGACACTGGTTTTCAAACAGAAAAAGTTCCCTAGTGCTAGCATTTTCTCATTTTTGTTTGTTTTGTCGTTTTCTGTGAGGTTTTATAGACAGAGTGTGAATTTCTATAATCCTTCATCTGACTAGGTTAAAAAAAAACCAACAACACTTTTTTCCTCTTACTTTATGCACTCTGATACCCAACATCAATAGATCATGCAGGAAATACAGAACTAAGAAACCAACATGGAGTTGGTGAACAAATCATTGCAAAGTGACTTTAGGCAGGAGTTTCACCCACTACATGTACAAGCAAGATATCACATTTCATTCAAGTGCTTTCCTAACAAAATCCTATCATATGCATTATACTGTAAAAGTGGAAATTAGTTGATGTCTTGAATCCACGGAATTAAAAACACACAAAACTCTTCTTACCCGGTCAAGCGTGAAAAATTAGTCACACAAAAATGTCCACTTTTACAGTACATCACAGTCTGTAGCAAACACACAGCTTCCCCGACAAATCAAACACAATCAACAATTACAATTACATCAATTGAACAGTTTTTCCACAGTCGTCTATTCAAGTTGATAAAAGAACATACAGATCACAAATGGCAACATTTTTTTTTTTTTTTTTTGCATTTATTCCATGGGATCAACATTAAAGCACCAAGCACATAGAACTGTGTATGGGTTAAAAGGGCTGAAGCAGCAATAACACTTGAATCAATATGCAATCAATCAATATGTATTATTTTTTACCATTTGTGCATGGTGGAAATCAATTATAGCCACTTCTACAGGAGTCCAACTACATTCCCAGTTCATGAGTTGTTACATCTGCTCCTCTCATGACAACAAAAACAAAAAATATTAATATTAATATTAATAATTTACAAAAAAATAATAAAAAAGAATAACTTCCTCCTCTATGTTCTTTCTCAACATTGTTGAAAAATCCAACAGTCTTGAACTATCAAACTATTTGACCATTCACAGTGAGACTCACTCTCTTCAGTGATAAAAGCAAACAAACTTGAAAGAAAAAAAAATTCAACTGCACAACAATAAAACAACAGGAAATGCTACCTTGCCACTCAAAACTTTTACAACAATCATCAAAATGAGCAACTAGTTTGTGAAGTTACGTCCATGAGATCTTTAAAAAGCAGGTATAGTATTGGCTGAGGCATGGGGCTAGGTCCATGGTTGAGGTGAGGATTCAGTGTTTAACTTTCTTGAGAGATATAGTATTTAGAAACCACTTGGTGGAATGTTAAGGAGCTTGTGATTTTAAGAGGAATTCAAAGTTTATTTGATGAAAATCGGTTTTGAAATGGTTGAGATATCCAAAAAACAAAGTCAAGAAAGCAATTGTGATAAAAGGTGGGTCCGATCTTTTATTAGGATCACTTTGTTTTGGATATCTCCGCCATTTTAAAACCAATTTTCATCAAATAAACTTTGCATTCCTTAGAATTACATGCTCTTTCATATTTCATAAAAGATTTCTCATTAACTCGCACAAAAAGAGTCAAAAACCTGAAGCCTCATCTCAACCAAAACCATACCATCCTTTTAAGAGGTGGTCTAAAGAAAATTAAAGTTGAACTGATGATATGGAATAATGGCATGATTAATTCACAACTTCATTATCTTGGGGGGAAGCAGACTGCCTCTTGATGTTTGCAGTATTTGATGCAATGGCCCATGATATACAAGTCAGAAGAAGCGGTGGAAGGGAACTCTATTTAACTCCATTTCAAACTTTCACTACCAGCACATCATGCTGATATCCATTTCGATACAAAAATAGACAAGTGTATCTATACCAGAATAAGGCCATGCAAATAATGATAAAAATATAGTAATTGGTGTCGTGATAGTCCTTTCACCAGTCACCAGAGTTTAATGTTCTTGTATTTATGCTCATGGCATTGCTCCTATATTTCAAAAGTTGTCATATACCATTGGAAACATTCAGTAATCATTACATTTTTTTTTCTCTCTCTCTCTTTCTTATTTTCTTTTCCTTAAAGGGCAACATTTTCAATACTAATCAAATTCACATGACACAAATAAATGACATACATTTGACATACATGTATGTCTGAAATAAACACTTTTCCCCAGAGGAACTTATGTTTGTTAATTCCATGGCACATATTAAAACCTAGACTACTACTAAGATACAGTCATACATCTTGTACATAACATACCAGAGTAAGAGTGTAAGCCTTCTGTTTTAGTGTCTATTTCTTGTTTTAATTCAAAACTGGAAACAAAAGGAATTTGTGTATAATTTCACTGTATCAAAACAAGTCTTTGTTAAAATAATGGATTATACTGATGTCATTTAATCAGTTCATCTCAAAAAGTTGCACTCCAGAGGTAGGAGTTTCTAAACCTCTGTACCTTCTCTCTCTCTCTCTCTCTCTGTGCACAATAAAAAGGAATCAAGAGTACATGTAAAAAATAATGCCTCCGGCACCCTTCGGGCGGAGGCATAAAAAAGGAAGAAGTAATGTAGTAATGTAGAGCTTTCTAGAATGCCCACAGACCACAAAATTTTTTTTTTCTAACCCTGTACTAAAATGCAATATCAAATCAATGCAACATTGCATCAAAATGTTGAATTTTCTCCTACAATCTGTCAATAAGAGGTTTTATTTTCATGATTTCTACAATAATGATAATAATAATAATAAAAAAAAAGACTGATAGAAATCAATGCAACCCCCTCACATAAAGATGATAATAACTTCCACCAAATTCTAAGAATTTGTTACCAGAACTTGCTCTTTGTCTACAAGAACATCACACAAAATATTGACAGTATGCAGTTAAACTGGAGAATACCTGGTATATACATCCCGTACATACAATGTTTTACAGGAGTTTCCCAGACAATTATGACAACCTAACTTGGGACTGGTAAACCAGGATATACAGTAGGCAATGGAGCTTGTGCTTACCAGGTACTCAACGTTCAGAAGGGTGTGCATTTAATATTTACACTGTCATTCTAACACTCGAACATTAGACAAAGACACAGCTTAATCTACGCCATTTTCCACATTCTAGAGTTGAAGGTTTGCACTGTTTGCAAACTGAAGAAACAACACCCAGAAATAAAGATATGAAGGTAACAAAACATTTTTTTTTTTCATGATTGACAAGGAAGTCAAATGTACACACACGCTACTCCAAAACTAACAACACAGCAACAACTTCAGTTACTTTCTCATAAACATCTGTGCTTAAAACGCAAATCTTTCCTACTATATGTATAGTCCCATAAGCATGATACAGAAAGCTGTTTACAGCACATTGATTTCATATAGCAGATATAATATTTTTTTCCTTTGCATTGATTCCCACCACAACCATTTTATTTCAGATACGAAAGCACTAAAAATACATCCTAATCACTTGAGATACCTATGCTACCACACACACTACTTTTACAGTGATATAGATTACATCCAATTGGATACACATCTGCAAGATAGCTACAGACAGCTACTCTATGTGATTTTTAAACTTGACAAAATCATTGTTGGAATAGAGCATAAACTGTATGTCAGAGAATTAAACATTTTTGTCCCCTTTCTCTGTGTTGGCACTCATTTGTGGCGAGGGACTAGGGCAGATTTCAGAAATCAAGGCATAAAAACACATTCACAGTGTAAGTACTTGGCAAGATATTTTATATTTAACTGGCATCACATTGCAGACTTGGGACAAGACAGCTGCATGACTTGACAGCATAAAAATTGAGTTGGACAAGAAGATCAAGGAGGATTTGGCACTGGTTTGTGGCACACTGCTGGGAATACCTCAATAGCAATGACGGTATTGATTACATGTTTTACGTACGCACTGGACTTAAGACTATAAACTACAGCTGTCATTTGCCAGTGAAATGTTAGTGTTATGGTTTATTACGGAGCACAAAGCAGACAAAGATAATTCTTCCTCCTAAAATTTTACTCTTCCTGCAACACTATCCAAATTTTAATATCAGAGAGGAGTCCAACATCTTTAAGGAGGTGCAGAGTACTATTCAGTTATAACGCATTATCAAAGCAGAGATATACCAAACAGCATAAGAGGCAAAATGTGTTACTAGCTTAGGCACTGTGCAAGTGTACACATCATAGCACATGAATTCATGAGATTGAAGCTATTGTATAAGCAAAGTACATCTTGAAAAAAAAAAAGAGCAACCTGCACAATATTGGCAAAATTCTGTGATTCTACAGCAGATTAATGAAAGCATATGTCAGTTTTACAATTACGCATATATTCATACGAGATTGTGAGAATGCCCTTCTCGGCAAGAGGTTGATTTTGTGCCATGGAGGGAGGTGGGGGAAAAAGGAAGTTGAGTTTTTGTGACCTGCAACTTGGAGTCCTAGTTTCAGACATGTCAATGAGTTTGAAAATCTTGCTGCAAATCTCAACAGTCATCTGGAGCACAAGCAAAACTGCATATGGCATATTACACTGAAAGTACAGCTCAAAGGGGGAGGAGCAGCATAATAGGCATTCTACAAAGTACCCAACATCTTGTCAACTTCAAGACTTCTAAATACAATGATATAGTGAGTACCATGCTAATATACCCACTATAGTACTATAGAGGGTATTCAAGTGTTCAGTAATTTCACATTAACACCTACAATGATCAAACACCAGGGCAAAGTGCCAGTTCTCTGGTCATCACAGCAATTTGCATTGGATATGGCACCTCAAAACCTTTCTGTACATGTGAAGGATTATACCTCGTGCTGTTGTTGTTCTTTCCACGTACAATGCAATTTTACGCTCTGATTATGCATTTAGTAAATATACAGTGATTAAAGTGCATAAATAGCCAGAAAGAAAAGCTGTAGGTAATGTCCTACATGCAGACGAGGAAATACTTGCAAATTGTACATCCGTTTAATTAGTTTTGAGCATCGACGGGGGTAGTAAAGGGCTCCTAGAATTAGTGCAAGTCTCTTCCTCCACAAAGATACACAGACAGGGATGCAGCTCTAAGTAGGTTCCATATGCAATTGAAACAAAATATACTGAAGCAATATCTCCACCCATACAACAAGATTCACTATCAGTCAGGATACTACATTCTCAGTATGCAACATGGTGCACATGTACAACGAAACTGTTCACAAACAAAGAGACTTGATTCAGCACAGAAACTCCTCCCCATCTCAACTCAACTCTCCTTGCTGTGATCCACTTTTTCTTCAGACCTTGGCAAAGCACATTCTGCTAACCATTTTCTCTCCACTGCATGATTCACACATACCCAATGCCATGAATCAACAAAAAGAAAAAAAGAATCAGTATTACATGGATCCTACATCTGTTTCCTCTCTACACAACACAATCCTCTTCAGTGCAACAGTACAGTTGACACCACACTGGAATCACTCTATAAGATGCATATCTTTTCTTCTTAGTTTCATCTCTCAAAATCCCACACAACAATGCCTCCATCTTTCTCAATAAATCTGAACATTGTGCTCTTTCATATCTTACAGGAGTTGACAGAACTCCTGGGCCATTATATCAGCAACCATTAATGTTTCCTACGATCATTACTAGTAATTGATACAATTGCCTACAAAGCATTTACTGTACATTAGACTGCTTCTACATGCTATCACATTGAGTGATTCTAAGATTAGAAGTACACCAAAGAAAAGAATATATACAGAACAAAACAAATACAATCACCACAGAATTTAAAGAGAGAAGCAAACTTAAAAAGTAAGTCATTACAAAAGATGAAAACAAAATATGCATTGTAACAGCTAGAAGCATCTGCCTCCAATACATGGGGTGCAGCATCATGTACAAATTTATGGCTTCCTGCAAGTAAAGTTTGAGAGAAGTCCCCCCTTTTCGGTAGGGTTCAAGGCACCCAAGACAAAAGTGATTTAACCTTGCACCCTACTATCTTCACACTCTGGATTTCTTCATTTTTTCATGTTTGCTCTGGAATCCATAGACAACTTCCTTGACTACTGCTAAAAACTTAGCTAACTTAGTATACACCTTTGACATCATCAAAAACCATCTCAAACAAATTTATATACAAGAATAAAGCTTTATATATTCATTTGTCACTTTTCTCTTCAGGGACACACACAACATATCTTACATCATATTAAATATATTTCATCATATCAAATGCTTTGTTTTGTCTTTTTTGTTCTCAAGAAAATACTTACTTTAATTGACTATATACAGCACATAAAGGATTGAATCCCAAAATAAAAGCATTCATTTATTATCTGTGATCACAGCCTAGGAAAACTGAAAAACTAAGTTTTTTTTATAAATACAATTACTTACAGATGAATGATCATTGACATGTGGGAGATATGAGACACATTTTGTGCTTCATTCCAAATTTGTCATGAGAAAAGTTCGTATCAATCCATGCAACTGTCCAAAGCCTAATTCACATTGTATCTCTACAGTACAAACATGTATTGGAATACTTGAAGGTCTTACCCTAACAGTGGTAGGTCAAATTCATCTACTTCTAGCATGCGACTGAACTCACCTATACTTTCACAATGAGTTTCTTTTGGTCATGCGATTGACATGATTGAGCATTATCAGAAAGTATTATCTGCTATGTTATTAGAACTACATTGTAATTATCTGTGTCCAGTAACACTATATTGATTCGGAGGCAAAAACCTTTGCTTTGCTGATATATTTACATGATCATAATCATCCAACATGACAGTACACTATCACATTTGTAAACACACACACAAACACACACACACACACACACACACCAACACACCCACACACAGGTAAGAATCAATACCCTTGTAAAAATACTATTTTACATACAGTACAGACTGAAGGTGCACTGCCAACCCTATAGCCAATACTTTTTCAAGGAATTATAAACACTTATACTTCTGCATCTTTGTACGGTAACTTTGCAGTGACAATAATAAACTTGAGCTCAGGAGAGGCCAGAGTTGGCTACATACCACCACTGCTCTTTTCTTCTATTCTCTTTCACTGTTGATGTGGTCACCATTGGTCAGTAGGTGGCCATAGTTGGGTCCAGTGCTTGTAGGAGAGCCTCGCCTTGGAGCAGACCATATGTGTTTTGCAGCGGAGCATTGACCTCTGCATCCATGTTGTTGATGAGTGGCAGAGCAGCATCCAGGGACAAGCCGTCCCTGCCCAGGAGCTGGGTGATGCTACGTTTGCGCTGCATCCCACTTTGCTGGTCACTTCCCTCAGCAGTGGCTGGTGGCTGTGAAGTCTGGAAGCTGGTATTGCCGCTATTGGTGTTGGTAGCAATAACCTGACAGGATTCACAACACAAAGGTAGAGGTTCAGCTTACAACCCACAGATGGAAAATTGACTTTTTCACCTTTGACCTTTTAACCGATACCTAAGTTGTGAACGGCTTGGTCAAAATGAGACTATGAACAAAGCCCGTTAAAATGAGTTCTAATACTTAAATCACTGAATCCAGTGAAAGTTCGGATACTGACCATTACTTGGATATGCATCTCCCCCCCCCCCCCCACACACACACACACACACAGCCTACTCCATCAATCACCCTCATAAAGTTTTGATGGAAATCATACAAACGTTTGCTTTAATTTTTTGCCAAGACATCACAGGGCATTCTAGGATGCATGGCTAAAACATGCCTACCACAACAGCCCACTACCCTTGGTGAGCATGAACTATGGTTAAGAAGACAGTACACCATCAATTATGGTCATAATTCTTACTTCCTTTTGCTAATACATCAAACATATGAAAGAACTTTGACAAGACACACACCAAAACAAACCACAAACAAATATCCATCCGTAATCACCAAACATGCTTGATGTTTATCAAGGGTTGACACACAGTGTTTCCAGCAGGACTGAAAAGTCTGACTCACCTTCTGTGCCATTTGCTGGAGGTACTGAGAATGGATGAATGGGTTCACATCTTCCTTGTCCACCCGCTGTAACAAGGCAGTCAAGAGATCCATACTGCTCCCACCACCCTGTGTGCGTGTGTCTCGGTAAGCATCATTCACTGTCACAGAAAACAGAGCAAAATGTCCTAAGTAGTTGTACTTTATTCCACCACAGTTCTACCAATGTAAGAAATCGGAAAAACTAGATAAAATATCTACTTCCATTCCATAAATTATGATATTTTTCTCTTGGCATGGGTGATATCTCAGATTTGAGCATGTACCTGCGAAGTATTTGTTCTTCTCCAGCTCTGGTTCTTTCTTGACAGCTATCATCCGCTCTGCCTCTATACCAGTCTTCATCTTCGGTATCAGCATCACACCATCTCGACAGGCCAGCTTACGTCTCGGCAGATAGTCCCCACAGTCTGGGGGTTCCTGCTTTCTCTTCAGGGGTGGGGAGAGCAGTGCTGGCTGGCACCCTTGGAGTGGAGGGGACATCATTGGGGGATTGATCAGCATGTTTTGGTGCGGGATGACCAGTCCCAAGGCCTGTGTGGGAGGGGCTGGAGATGGGTTGGGTGAGGCAAAGAGCTGGTGTTCCGAGGAGTGACTACAGGGTGACATGAGGCTAGGGTTGTGGGGTGACATGAGGGGGGACTGAAGGAGAGGCGGCTGGGGTGTGGGCGGGGCTGAGTTAGGGAAGCAGAGGCTGGGCATGCTGCCACTCAGACTGCTGCATCTGGTCATTGGAGTGGGTGGAGAACTGCCCTCCATGCCAGGGGTCAGTGAGGGGCTGAAGGGAGAAGTCCCACAGCTGCTGGCCTGGCTTGGAGACAAATAGTCCACTGCGGAGCTGGCAGGTGAGTTCATGGTCTTATCACTGCCAACAGAACATAAGAAAAATGTAATCACATATTCAAAGCAATGCTTGCTTTTATTGTAATTATAAGTATTAAGTAAAACACTGTTCCACTATTAAGGAGATTGAATGTGACACACAATGCCATACTTCTCCACTGTCCTTCCCAGTGTGATGATGACCATCAATTACCTAACTTGTCTCAGAAATGATGCAAAATGTCAGACAAAAACCCACTTCTAGTTCTTCAAATAGTTATGTCAACATCAAAAAGAAAAATCCAATCAAATATCTGTCTCCAAAACTATTTCAACAAGGGAACATGTATACCATAATCAGGGTTCAACATCAGTGGTGGCCAGGGGCAACTAAAAACTGATATGGGGCCACCTGACTTCCAAAATGGCTATCTTTTGGTGGCTCAATTGGGCAGTTGAAATGATCATGAATTTTTACATTCCTTTCATTTTGGGCCACATTTCTTTTTCTGGCCACAAGAGAAAAAAGTTGGTGTCAAGCCCTGCGATAATGATCAACATAAAATTAGCATTCCTCTGTCTACACTGCTAGTGAAATGCAAATGATGTTGAAATGTTTGAATGATATTAAGCAAGGTAAACAATATACATTCTGATCTGATATGGACTTTTACACCTGCTTACATAACTTTATTTGTGAAAGTGTTTTACACTTAAGACATGATGATGAACATGTCCTGAGACTTAACGAACACTGCTACATCCTTGTTGAAGTACTCTACACCCTACCAGACGCTGCTCATCTCATACTTATCAAGACTTACATGGCAGTGCCAAAAGGGTCCTTTCATACTTATCAAGACTTACATGGCAGTGCCAAAAGGGTCCTTTCATACTTATCAAGACTTACATGGCAATGCCAAAAGGGTCCTCTCTTTCTTAAGACTTACATGGCAGTACCAAACGGGTCCACAGGCATCCAAGTGTCACTGGTCAAGTCATCCATCTCACCCAGCAGAGAGTCACATGACAGGTCAAAGTCCTCTCCCATCGGAATGTATGGCGCCCTCATTGCCAGCTCATCTGGGGTCATCTGCTGTGTGACCTGTAACATTCAGAATAAAGAAACCAAACAAACAAAATAACACATATTAATCAAAAGAGATTTACACTTATACATGATGCTATCAAGCCCTTTGAATGAGAGTGATATCAAATAGTATGAAACATTACACAGGGATATTCAGTATAGTTTGCTATTCAAATTTGACATTTTCATATAATGACTTGGTAACAGATGTTTTTTGGGTTTACTGAAGTCTGATTATTGCCACCTACCTGGTAATGGCTACTGTTCCCTAATTACAACGTCTGATGCACATATCATGTGCTTCACTAGTCACACAGGGACCACATAAATGAACACTACAGGCTTGCGTAGCGCATCAGACTGCACATTCATATTTCTGGTCCTGACTCTCAGTAAAGCAATACTATCTTAAAGCCACCTAAACACTTCCACAATTCTAAGACATGACACTTTTTATTAAAATATTTTGTAATGCATGTGCAAAGTATGAGAGTAGTGAATATGTTAAAAGGGCATTCCAGACAATTTTCCTAATTTCACATCATGTAGTACATAAATCGACAGCTCCATGTATAGATTTGTGGAATGTATTGTGGTCCTTGAGCAGTGAAACCAATAAACTGAAAATTGTAAACAAATTACACTGAACAGTGTTGATGACATCAGGGCCTCATATATTTCAGAAATGTAGCAGTGTAATTCCATTAGAATACCACTTGCTCAACAAGTTCAACTGTGAAGAATCTATGCATGCCTTCTTCTTTTGTTCTGCTTCCTTGAGCCCCAACTCATGCACTCTTATGGTAAAGCTGCTATGTCATCATCCTTGTTCATTGCAATTTGTTACAAATTTTGAAAACATTCTCATTCCTCATCCCAATCACTATAAATTCTGAAACTCTGTACTCAGTTTAACTAATTCATAGTTGTTCAATTGTACAAATGTCAAAGTCTAAAAATCATCCAGAGGTCCCCTTTAATCTAATGCTGGGAAGATATAACTTCTCACCAGCTCAGTGTTCTTGTCCTTCTCCCTTGCCATGGTGCCTCTATTCCCATCCATCATGAGTGGATCATTGTTGGTACACATGAAGCTGTTTTTCATCACACTCGGGTCCTAGGACAGCCACATGACAGGACACCAACAAAGACATCAATGTCAAGTTCAACCCAATCACTTTACTTCCAGACGGTAAATCTACTCTAACTAGAAATGTCGCTACAGCGACTGGTTATACCCCCGCCAAACAACATTTCATAAGCTTTGGTCAAAACAACATTTCATAAGCTTTGGTCAAAAAACTGAGGAAGTAGTTAAATCCGCAAGATCTTTCCTTGATCTTCTGCCATTAATATGCCGTTACCATGGCAACGTACTTTCGGGTACTGTCGAAAAATGCGTCTTGCACATCTACAACCAAAGGCACACATCTGTACCAAGTTTCATGGAAATTGGGCAAAAACTGAGGAAGTAGTTTGCAACACAAAATTTTCCATCATTTTGGCTCATAATATGTGAGCTGTTACCACGGCAACATACTTTTTGTCACTGTCAAGAAATGTGTCATGCTGACCTATATCCTAAGACAAACATTCAATATGAATTCCATGAGAATTGGAAGAACACTGATGAAGCAGTTTTGCCATGAAGCATTTTGCCCTATATTTTACCAATAACATGCCGTTACCATGGCAACGCACTTTTTGCCACTGCGGAAATATGTGTCTTGCACATTAACATATTCAGATGAACATCTGTACCTAATTTCATAAAAATTGATCAAAAACTGTGGGAGGAGTTCGCGACGCAAGATTTGTACTCATTTTTGCCCATAATATGCCGTTACCATGGCAACGTACTTTTGGGTACTGTCAAAAAATATGTCTTGCACATCTACAACCCAAGGCACACATCTGTGCCAAGTTTTATGGGAATCGGTTGAAAACTGAGGAAGTAGTTCGCGACGCAAGATTTGCAACGGACCGACCGCCCGACCGACCGCCCGACCGCCCGACCGACCGCCCGACCGACTGTCCGCTGATTCCTATATACCCACTTCAAACTTCGTTTGGCGGGGGTATAATTACAGTTAGGTGGTGGTCCCTGTGTGTGTTCTTTGAGGTACATGATGGACAAAGTTGTTCTATTCTCTCAGGTACACCAAGGATGTGATAAATGAGTTTGAATTGACTTATCTCGGATCATTCAATATTCACCTCTCTTTCAAGAATTTGTATCACATTCAAGTTTATTTCACTTGAGAAGCAAATGTTTGATATTTCACCGCTGACTACAGCCAATTCTATCCATAACTGAATGTACTTCAATATAAGCTTTAAAATATATGTGGACGTTCTGCACCTTTTCAAAGCAAGCTGTCCATGAAATCAACTGACATAAATGGAAGTTACCAAAATATATATGACAATCGTTTACTTTCTTCTCAATCACAACTTTTTCCTGAACAAATTAGTGAGTTAGGACTCTCATCTATCTTTCTGCAGACTTGAGACATGAGCCTGCTGCTGGGTTAGTACCTGTGCAGGAATGGCAGGTTCCACCTGGACATTGTTCTGCTGGTAGGTTTTCTCCTCTTCCTGATCAGGCAGGGGGGCAAAGGGGTCAAAGGGCACGAAGGAGTCAGAGTCGCCAATCCCCTTAAAGTCGCACAGTTCCATCCTCTGGGAGTCATTGGGATCTAGCACGGAACCAGACACAATGTGGAGTTTACGGTTTCTATTTACAATAAGGAACCCAGATGCTTTCTCTAGGTTGCATACAATAAGCTAATTAAGTGTCATTTACTCATCATACAATACATGCATGATACACTGAAATTTGTTTCTCATCTGTCGACACAAAACTGCACGCAGCATGTTCACAGAAAAGGGAAATCTACTTTGAAGCGTAGTTTCACTTTCTATGAATCAATGCCATACGCTCTTAGCACTGACTGACACAGTGTTGAATTGATTTTGAGCACACAGACACTGAACTCAAAACAAATTATAGCTAAACCAGTTTGAAGAAAAGAATATCTGCATACAATGTGTGAACAGAGGAAAATTATCTGGGAGTGTAGTGTTTACTAGCACACACAAGCTGATCTCTCTGTATGTAATCTGACAGTAAAATAACACACTACACTGACTGTCACTTCTGCATTGTTCAATTACATACATATATACAATCAATTTCATTCCATGAAGCCTTAAAGGGGGTATTCACTGATCATTATATTTTTCTGGGTATCGCTTGTTTGTATGACACTTTCTTTTGTTCAAATGGTAATAACAATAATAACATGACAAATTCAAATAATGCTTATGACTAAAATGTTTCTACGTGCTTTACAATTAACAAGTGAAACAAACATAAATCAACTATGAGTACACAATCATCGATACTGTTCTTCAAATAGGTGGGTCTTGAGTTTCTCCTTGAAAATATCAGTGGAGGGAGAGTACTGGATATGAGTGGGGAGGTTGCTCCAGAGAAGGGGGGCGGGGCACAAATGGAGAAAGCAGGATCACTGTAACAGTTGCAGGATCACTGTAACTGTCGCCCATTAATGGTAATGAAGAATTTATGGAGATTGATCAGTCTTTTTATTTACCTGATGAATTCAATGACAAGGTTTCCAAACACTCTCTGAGTTGTAATAATTTTTCTGTTTTGCATATTAACTGCCGAAGTATAACTAGAAACTTTGATGGTTTGAGTGCTTTATTGCAGTGTTTGAATCTTTCTTTTTCTATTTTAGGAGTCACTGAAACTTGGTTGAAGAATGACGCTCATATGTGTAATATTCAAGGTTATGATTTTGTGTATAATAACAGAGTTGGTAAAAGAGGTGTACGGGATGGATTAATATATAAACATAGAGAAGATTTGAGTGTGAGTAATGAACACTGTGAAAGTTTATTCATTGAGATAGAAAATACTGTTATTAAGAACGTAGTGTTGGGTGTTTTTTACAGGCCACCTAATCAATCTGTGCAATTTTTTATAGATGAAGTTTCTTCTGTTTTGAACATTGTAAATAGGGAAATTAAAATAATATATTTGGTTGGTGATTTTAATATAAATTTAATGAATGTTTCTTTTTGTTCATATGCTAATGATTTTGTGAATGTATGTGCAACATATTCTCTGTATCCACTTATTCATTATCCAACCCGTGTGACTCCAAAATCTGCAACTTTATTAGATAACATATTTACAAACAATATCAGAAATATATTTTGTGGACTTATTTTGGCTGATATCAGTGATCATTTTCCTGTATTCTGTGTTTCTTATGATGAAATTAAAGAAAAAAGGTGTGTTTCCTGGAAAAGACAAATAAATGAAATGAATATTGTACAGTTTTGTCGTAATTTGGAAAGTATTGATTGGAATTTTAAGTCATTGGATCCTAATTGTTGTTATGATGAGTTTATAACGAAATTTAGATGTTTGTATCACAGATGTTTTCCTTTGTGTAAAATCAAAGTAAAATATAGAAAAAATAAATCATGGATTGATAAGAATTTGATGAAAATGATAAGGAAAAAATGGAGATTATATAAGAAATATATGAATAATCCTACTGAATATAGGAAAAAAGTTTATAAGAAATTTAGAAATAAAGCAACAAATGAATTAAAGAAAGTGAAACGTGTATATTATAAAAAGAAATTTGATGGTTATAAAGGAGACATAAAGTTAACATGGAAAGTTATTAATGATGCATTAGGTGTGAAATCTAAAAAACAAAATATTATGAAAATTGATATTGATGGTGCATCAATTACTAATAAAGATGATATGGTTGAAAGATTTAATGATTATTTTGTTGATATTGGTTTTAATCTTACAAACAATGTGCAATATTCAAATTATGATTATAGTTCACAATTGACAAGAAATGATAAAACGGCATATTTTTCTCCAATAACTTGTAAAGAAATTATTGATATTGTGAATGATTTAAAGAGTGGAACCAGTGTAGGTTATGATGATATAGCTGTTGATGTTGTGAAAAGAGTGATTCATGTAATCTGTTCTCCTTTATGTGATATATTTAATTTGTGCATTTCCAATGGCGTATTTCCGGATCAACTGAAGATTGCAAAGGTAATTCCTGTTTTTAAAAGTGGTGATATTTCTAATTTGGTGAATTATCGTCCGATATCTGTTCTGCCGTTATTTTCCAAAGTATTTGAAAAATGTCTATATAAACGACTATACACTTTTTTCATTTCATGCAATCTTTTATCAAACAGTCAGTATGGATTCCGTTCGGGACACTCCACTTCTACAGCTCTTCTTGATTTGATACATAAAGTTGCAACAGCAATTGATTTGAAACAGTATACTATTGGTTTGTTTCTTGATTTAAGCAAAGCTTTTGACACTCTTGATCATTCAATTTTGTTGAATAAATTAGAAAATTATGGTATTCGCGGAGTTTTGTTAAGATTATTTAAAGATTATTTGTCTAAGCGATTTCAGTTTGTAACAATTGACAATCATAAGTCTTCGTATAAATGCATTGGTTGTGGAGTGCCACAAGGCTCCATTCTCGGTCCATTGTTATTTCTGATTTATATTAATGATATTGTTTGTTCAAGTAAAATTTTACAGTTTATCTTATTTGCAGACGACACCAGTGTGTTCATGTCACATAATAATTTTAGTTATTTAGTGGATTTATTTAATCATGAATTGATTTGCTTGAGTAATTGGTTGATTAATAATAAATTGGTGATAAATGTAAGTAAAACTCAGTTTATGGTATTTGGAAAGAGAAAATTTGATATGAATGCTGTTTTGTATTTTAATGGTCAAACAATTTCTCGTTTGTCTTGTGTAAAGTTTTTAGGAGTGTATATAGATGACAAGCTCTCATGGCATGAACATATTGGTGTCGTGTGCAATCGTATTGCCAAAGGTATTGGTATTTTTTATCATCTGAGGCATTTCCCTAGATATATTCTGATTATGTTATACCATACTTTATTTATTTCCCATATCAATTATTGCAATGTGGCCTGGTCCAATGGAAATGATTTTTGTATGAAAAAATTGTTTGTATTACAGAAAAAAGCTATTCGAACAATTTCTAATGTATCTTTTAATGCTCACACTTCACCTTTATTTTTTCATTTGAAGCTTTTAAATGTATATGACATTAATAGATATAATCTTGCAATTTTTATGTATATGTGTTCAAAAGGTTTATTGCCTTTTAGTATTTCTTCCAAATTTTTATTGAATAGTAATGTTTATGCTTATAACACCCGTCGTGCTAATGATTATCATTTATGTCATGTGAGAACAAATATTTCTAAGAATACAGTTTTTTATAAAGGTCCATTAATATGGACCGAAATACCATTTGATTTGAAAATGAAACCGTCTTTGAATAGTTTTAAAAGGAATTATAAATTTTTACTCCTGAATTCATATTCTCATTCAGAATGATTACTTTAATTGCACTTATATATGTCTTTTGATTTGTTCTTCAGTCCTGTCCTTTTCTTTTCCTCCTTAGTTTCGTTTCTATACTCCCGATATATTTTACACATTATTTATGTTTTCTAGGGGTCAGCGATTTACAAGGCTTATTGCTCTTCTCTGTTGACCCCCCCATTCACATGAATTTACGCATCGGCTCTTGTTCTTGTTGTTGTTTTGTGTATGTGTGTATATTTCTTTTGATATTTATATATTTGTATCTATGTGTTTTCATTGTATGAATTGTTTGATGATTTTATGTCGAATGGAAATAAATTTGAACTTGAAGTTGTGGATGCCAGAGCCAAGTGTAAGCTGTGCTCCACATGATGATCTGAGATTCATACATGTAGCCATCATGATTTCTATTAAAAAAATGTCATACATAAAATGAAAGAACATTTTACAGACTGCCACCTGGCCACTGACAGTGCAAGTTAAGGCAAAATCTACATATATCTTCTCACTGGGATAGTCATGCTACAGATATACACATACTCACAAGGATCGAATGGATCTGCTTTACCATAAAGAACTTACCAAGTTCAATCATGACATCTCCTGCTGTCGGTGCCAGGTAAGCCAACTTTTCTTCCACTGCTTGAGATGCTGCAAATATGCACAGATATGAAGCAATAGGTTTTTATCAGATCACAGCATACACAAATCAGGTTTAGAGTAGGAATGTAATTTCAAGATTAGAGTCTTCATATGAAAATGGATATATTTTTGGAATATTGCTTACAAACATTCTACATAGAAAGACTACTCGTCATTCTGAAATCTGAAAAATGCTGTTTGTGATATCACAGTGGGACTTGAAGACTTGTGGTATTACACGCTTAATAAACACTTACAGCAGTTGCATCCAGCCAGGTAGAGAGGGAAGTCATTGTTGATGTGAGGTGGGCGTGGCACAAAGATCTTCTCTTCAGTCATCTCCACATCCTTGATCTCCTGGTCTTGCTGGTCAACTGACAGCACCTCTCCCTTGGCCTCCACTCCACTGGACAGAATGAGAACAGATTGAGAGGACACTTATCAGCTGCATTCAAGTCAACATGAAACTTTCACCTCTCTGCGCTATATAGTTCAATCTCATGACACAGCATAGTAGCATGCATGCCAAAAAGGGAGTATGAACCCCACATTTATAGAAAATTCTTGGTTTTGAGGGCATGAATTCACATTTAACAGCTAAGAAAGTTACATGCACACACTCAGTTTAAGTTTTTGCAATCTTATATGAGTCTTCCTTAAATGTCTGTGAAGAAGATGTGAAAACTATGTATTGAAATTGAAAAACCAGCCATACACTTGTGTGACCAAACATGAACATGTTTAAAGTGCATCTTGTGAAATGTAAAGATAGTAGATGTACAGAATATAATCATGTCGTACAGGGATATGGGTGGTTATACCATATACTTAGCATCCTGCAATGATACCAAGTACAAACATACAGTTACATATATGAGTGTCTCCAGAGTTCGAATGTCCTTGGAGAGATAAAGGGAGGAGAGATCAATAATGTGTTATTATTGTATCCCATATACATTTTAAGGTCAGCCACAACCACTTTCCTCCCAATATCTGTAAAAGGAAAGCTGGCTGTGGCTGCTGGCAGAACCTTACCCCGTTCAAAGAAAACAGTTCCCTGGAAATCATGCAACACTCCCTGGGGAAGCGCATTCATGTTCACATTCCATGACCTGGTAATGTTTGTGTTTCAAGGTGAAAACCAATCTTTGCAAGGTAGGCAAACTGACTGGCGCTCACATGATTTGCTTCAACACACAGCAGCGCTATATGATAGCATGTATGGATTAGGTTATTCACCCAATTCCAGTGTGAACCTGGTGATTCTTGTGTAGGAGACTATGGAAATTTCAGAATCTCATGGGTTAACTTCACACACCTATTTCCTTTGACATCAAACACTGTAAATGTCCAGTTTGAAAAGATTTAACTAATCTATTCAAATACTTCAAAATCTTTCTGACAACTTAACATCTCCACCACACTCTAACATCCAATAAAACAAAATGGGGACACAAGGAAACTGTAAGTGATGTTGGTTTATACAATGTATAAATTCTAGTAGTGTATCTAAATTATGAAAATATTTTTATTAGTGCAACTGTGAGATATCTATTTTACAATTAAAATGTCTGGTTCATGAAAGAGATGCAATTCAAACAGAAACAACCCAATGTACAACAACACATGTACAAATCATTTAAAATTGTGTTTCTAGTCAAGCTACAAATTTTGTATTATTGATTTTCTCTGCTTCAGCATATAGCATCTCATGTCACCAGAAGAGGGAAATTTGATTCAAACGATGTTGAGCTTTCACAGGTATCACTTCACTGTTCCAACTGTTTTTCATTCATTTTCTTTTTAGTCAACCAAGGACAAACAACAAGTGTTTGGATATGACAAAATTGTAGGCCTAGTGGTTGTAGATTTTGTTTTATCTCAAATGATATAAAGTAACAAATAAGTCAATTTTGAAAGCAGGAAAACACTTCTGAGAAAGAATCCAGTCAATACGAATAAACACACACAGTAGCATGACTGAACTTTGTTCATTTTGAGTCCACTGTGTATATTTAACATTCATGTAGAATACACAACACGTCAAACTCCTCCCTCTTCAATGGATGGCCATATTTGAATTTGAGGAACAGTATGTCCTTCAGTCAATATGGGTTGATGGGTTGACCTGTGAAGCATTAGGGCAAGGGCTGATGAAGTGCACAATACCAAAAAGTATTCTGCAAATCTAACTCACTTACAAATATTTACTTTGAAAAAAAAATACGGTGAACAAACATTTTAGTAAAAATGAGAGAATACAGATATGAATGAAAGCTTGAACTCCTTGAATGGTAGTCCTCTACTTTCAACCTTCATATGAATAAAGCCTATACACAGCTAAAAGGCTTGAATTCAGTGGGTTTAGTATGAGCAGGTTATAACTGTCTTGATTCATACTAAGGATATGTCTACCACTGCAAACTACTATGGGCAATCTAACCATGGTTGTCTACAAGTAAATGAGCCAAACCCACCAACTCCACAAGCTTGTGTGTGGGGGAAAAAGAGATATAGTTAAATGTTCTCTGATGACATACAAGGAAATGATAGATACATGAATTTGGCATGCATTTTTTTCCCCTCAACATTATAATTCACTTTCCTTCGTGCCCTGCCAAATCTGATAGGCATCCGATGAGCATCTGACCATTTCATTTTCATTAGTGGGAAGCTGAGATCAAATCTATCACAGAGCAGTAATGAAAACTGCATGGACATCCCACTGGTGAAAAATGAGATCCATGGAAGGAACAATGACTCATATGTCAGAGGTCTGACAGTAACATACCATGTGAAAAACAAGGCAGTCATTACTTATCACAGTTCCTGTGAATAACAGTAGACCCTTTGCTCCCTTTGTTTTTTTTTTTTGGGGTGGGGTGGGGGAGGGGGAGATCATATACTCTGGTTCCCTGTTAGTAGTCTGTTGTGATGAGTGATGGTTTGGGGGCTGGTGAATTAATGTATGCACAGATATTCTGAGAAATCATCATTTATAACACTTCTGCCTACGAGATGAACTGTGACCACACAGGATCAACTTTGGATTATTCTTATTTTGGTCTACAAAATATACTTTCTTATTTCATCTTATACCGTAGTTCATTGAACGATTGCCACAAACTTTCTATTCCCACACTTCTTGCTTTATCAGGGCATATCCTGTATTGGGAAATTGACGTCAGAAGTTGTCACCATAACAGAATCATAAAACTTCTCCAAAAGCTAATAGCCATTCATCTAATTGCAATCATCCATATTGCAAATAGCAGTAGCGTGTGTGAATGTCGCAAACTTAATGACAGCAAAATCAATCAAATAACCTGCATCTGGGAGCTAAGACACAGCAGTATACAGATATACCGGTAGTTCTCTCATCACTTTTCCTATACACCGATGTCACTGCACTTTCTCTCTGTTCCAGCCTTTGATACAAAAGCTGAACTCTGAGAGAAAAAGATCAGCTTGATGATATCACTGCTTCAGACAGGACAAGAGGGAGAGGCTAGGCTCCTCAAGGAGTTCTGCTCCAGATACCAAATTCTCTTGATACCCTCATCATCCTCCTCTTCAATCTCACAGACCTTCAAGAATAAACTTGAGCCTCACTGAAAGAAATACATGCTCCTCTCTCTATTATGGAGCTAGTGATAACAGTCACAAATTCTCGGCCAAACATCTCTTTGATGAATGAGCTGCTGCAAGAAGTATGAGTTCAACACTCAAGATACTATTGCGCTTTTAGAAAGTACACGAGGTAAAGTTGGGAGAAGTCTCATGTCAGACTTCAACTTGATGGCATCAAGCCTTTGCATTTTGAATGATGCTCTTTTTCTACTCAGCCAAGCCAAATCATGTCAAGACATACAAATTGCAAGCATTCTCCCTTTATAACTTTCCTTTTATTATAGAAGACACTTTTGAGGGATCAAAGTAACAATCTGTTTGTTTGTTTGTTTGTTTTTTAAGATAAAAGCTATCAGACACTGCATACTGTAAAGTGAATATTTTTGTGCATTCCTGCACCAGGAAACTAGCACAAAAACAAAAGTTCATATTTTCTGCTTGTTATAAAATCTATTATCATTTTACATCTCGAGAGGCTCAAGCTCGCAGCTTTGAGGCCATTTTTGCAAAATCTCTCACTTTTTTTGATTTTCTCCTGCTCTGTGTGTTTAATAACATTTAAGCTGTATTTTCTCTGGCTTAAAATTGAGCTCTCCTCCCAGCAATTATACTTTGTTATGTTAAAAAATGAGACCGAGTTAGCACCTAAAAGCATCTACAACGCTATAGAGCTTCCAGGGCTCTGAGTCGACCCTGGAACCTGGCCACAAGGGATATCATAATGACAATACTGTGCGCATGTTCACGTGATCACGGTCTGCAGTTTGCTAGGGGGTCCAGGCAGAAGAATCTCCCGTTTAGGAGATGCTTAGAGTTGGAGATTCTGTATCCTTGATCTCAAGGTAGGTGTAAGGGTATAACTGATTATGTAATTTGAAGTTTTCTTCACGTTGGCTAGTCCTGTAGCGTGAACAAATTTGCTGTCATAATGTGGACCGGATACTCTTCCTGTATTATACACTGTACTGCCAGAGCTTTTAACCGATATGGCAGTGGTGAGCCGTTTGAAATGCTTAACCATCCGCGAAATAAAAAAACACACTAAATGGGCAATTCCGCAGTTAGGTGGACATGACATGGATAAAAGAAATGTGCCTCTTTATCTTACTCTTTAATCTAGGTATCAACTAATGCCATGGATGTTCACCAATCATTAAGGTCTTTCAAATTCAGTAGATTTTATCTTTCTTATTGATTGATTTCGCGAGATCTAAAACCATCATTTAAAATGTACATGTGGGACTGGGGATGCTGAAATTCACTTAAATGCAAATTACAGTGGGTTCCTTTGAAATTTTTTCCTCAAAGTTTTGCTAAAGGGTAAAAGATAGATACATTTAAATACTCCAGAAGTCATGTGACATTTTGTCATTTACAAAAGGGTGAAATGACCTGCGGAATTACTCCGGACAAATGTAACGTTACTAACCGTAACGTTACTAACCATGCTTTTGGGGGTCTAGCTAAGAAATTATTGGTCGAACTGCTAAAAAACATTGTGTGAACATTTGTCATGATGCAATAACTGAAATTAATGCAACACTTTGTTTGAAGTAACTTGAATTTTTGCACACTTTTTGTTACAAGACATTGATTTTTTGGTCATGTCCTTTTTTCGTAACGTTACTAACCAGCCCTTTAAGTTGCCATACCAGTGCTATTATTTCTTGGATTGTATTCATTCTTTTCTGTTTCATAAACCTGGGAATGATGAACATGTTTTTGACATAATTTTGGCTTGAAATGAATAAATGGTAATTTAGTAGTAAAAACAAATATCTAAATTTGTTCAAATGTAACGTTACTAACCGCGGAATTGCCCAAATTCATCTTGCCCAGCCAAGCGCAACAAATTACTTGCGCAAATATTCACGCTTTTGCAGTACTTGCTCCTGCATTCCCATAGAATGTGGTAACATTGGATTATCTGCAGTATAGTCGAGTATGATTCTACCAAGTTCTCAGTGTCAATGCCTTCTTTCAAAGTTAGGCACAATGGAAAAGTACAAACAATTGGCACAGGCCCTCTAGCATATTACAGCTTGTTGGTGCATCAGACAGAGCTGAAAGAGAAATGCACTCAGCAGGATCTCCAGGAAACACCCTTTCACATTGCCTTCACCTGGTGCAGATATCTGGGTCACCAGGCAACAAAAACCTGATACACGATAGTCAACTAGAAAGTAGAAAGACCTTGTTGATGAGCCATTTCATCTTAAAGTCTGCAGGACTTTACCATCACTGAAGCTTACCAAGGAATATGTGACGAACCAAATACTTCCAAACGTCAGTTTTAACATCTTTCAATACCCTCCTTTCCCCATCCATCCATAACATACAGAGTAAAGAGGCATTGTGATCACATTACAAGGAAGTGCAAGCAAAAAAACATAAATTAAGAATTGCATTAATTCTTCGAAAGCAATAATCATGCAGGAAATATCACTGCACACTCCCTTCATGACAGCACTGTACAAAAATTCTGCTTTTAATCCTGACCACAGTCGCTTGTGAATCAGAATGACTTCCCACACTACCGGTAGTCATTATTTGATTGGTATCCACTATTTACCAAAGGGACAGCATCCATAATGAATTCAGGTGAAGCCTTCCCATACGTACATCTTTTTTTGCCTTTGCAGTTAGCAATGGTTCAAATAACTGAATTTTAAACCATTCAAACGAAACAGTTGTAAAGATAGATATCATCCAGTTTCATTCAATCCGACCTGCTTTTATGTTAACAAGCTCCCTACAATGTTTAGAACATTCTTTCACTGCAGTGTAAAGAAATAATTAATGCACTGTCTAGCGTCCATGACACAGCTAAAGGGGGTTATCTCACTGGGCTTGAAACTAGTTCGCGACTAGTTCGCGACGCCAGATTTTGCTAGTTGCAGAGATGTCTCTGCGACGTCTCCTGAAATTTACAGAGTCTCCGAGGAGTCGCAAGAAATTTAAACATGTTCGATTTTTCACGAAGTCTCCGCGACGTCTCCATCAGTTGCGAAGATGTCACGGAGACTAATTATATCCGCGACTGCTGAGACGTCTCCGCGATGTCTCCACGATGTCCCAGAGACATCTCAGAGATGTCGCCGAGACCTGCTGGAGACCAGAAAAACTGGTGAGAGGTCACGGAGACGTCTCCGTGACTCTATTTGATGCTGTTTGACCTACTTTAGAAACCACGTGACCATCTGCATGCTGACATCCTGCCTAGATCAAGTCAGGTGATCCTGCAACGGCTCCATCATATTTGAAATTTTTTGACACCTGCCGTAACTCGTCTCAGAGACGTCTCCTTGGTGAGATCGCAAGCCATTTTCATGTTGGAGACGTCTCCGCGACTGCTGCGACTGATAAGTTGGAGATGTCGTGGAGACGTCTCCGTTGGTGAGATTCTAGCTTTATTACAACTCTGTGTCTCAAGTTGTCATTCTCATTTGACCTTTATCTGCTAATGGGCAGAGAGTAGGCCTAACTGTGAACTAGCTTACTGCAAGTGACTTTTTCTTTCTTATGACAGATAGAACTGTTTGGACATAAAACACTGTGCTAGTGACTTTCAACAGTCAAACCAATAGTAAAGTTCTGGTCAATTCAGCATATTGACACACACACACACACAGAAAATGATTAGCAATTCAGTTTCCAAACATGCTTGCTCAAACCAAGGAGGTACTAGACTCGCCTAGTACCTCCTTGCTCAAACTGCCATTCCTAAACTTTTTTGATGTGGATCATCAGATAAATATGATCAGATATGGCCTAATGAGAAATCATCATGTATGATCTTTAGAATAATCCCATGCATAACGTAGCTGATATCGAATTAGGCTGCAAGGAGGCGTATGTTTGGTCTATACCCTTTATCTCTGAGATGTATGCAGATGGCCGAGGTTCACACCTCCCATGTTGGCTGACGCTACCAAGCCCTGACAGGTGTTATGAAGTGCATCAACAGGGCAGGAATTCACAGAAATGACAAATGGTAACGACAAATCAATACTTCACATATGCACACATGCTGGGAACATGAATGTTCATATCCTTCTGGTATGCGGAGGCAAGAATAGGGGGAGTAAGATGACTAGTCTTCAAAAGTAGACTCTTTCCCAAAGCAATGGTATTACACTGTATTGCTATCTAATAAAACAGGGGTGTGTGAGGGCATAACAGAATACAGATTTATATAAAAAAAGTTTTGCGCTTATATCAAACATGAATGCAAGAAAAACTTAAATGCAGTATAAGGGGACGTTTCCTCTAAAATAAATATGATTGATTGCATGCAGCAATATTAGAACACATCAGCAAAAGTTTTAAAACTGGACAATCTGTTCAAAAGTTATGAAGTTTTGAAGTTTTGGTGCCGCTATTACTGGATGAGAAGACTACAACAGTTCCTGACGTCACTGCAGGCAACCATATAAAGATATAAAGAGAATTCCACAAAATTTCATTTTTCATGAAAATTACACATTCCTTTGACTTTTCACTGGCATATTATGAGGGTTATATCCCCTGCTTCATAAAAAGATATATACATCAACTGCTCTTTCATCAGGCTAGAAAAAGTCACTGATGTACTAACTCGTAGCACTGTGAAAACTGGTAAGTAGACGATGCCACAAACTGCTATTCCCTCTCCATCCTTACTCGTTACTACAACCATGGCTTCAGCCTGCATGAACCACCTCAGTACAAATATCATTATTACCTCTGCCAACGAAAAGGTTATTTTACTTTATCGCCGTTGGTTTGTCTGTGTGCAAAAAAATTTCAAAAAGTTGTGAACGAAATTGGATGAAACTTACATGGAAAGTCGAGAATGACACAAGGAACAGATGATTAAATTTTGGTAGTGATCCAGGCATTTTTATGAATTTTCGAAGCATTTTCTATATTATGGCAAACAGTGTCAATGAGCTTGGGAGTTTAAGCTGCACGTAATTGAGCTTTGCATGTACACGTACTACAGCCCGTGCTCTGCTCAAGGAGCTGTGCAGAAAAGCACTTCTTCTTCTTATTATTATTTTTTGAAAGCTATCATTGGGAGGGATGCATGTATGGGTGGAAATGAGCTGCTTGGCAGAGGTCTGTGCCTTCCGAGTGCTTTTCTAGTTCAGACATGACTTGTAAAGAAGACAACTAAGCAGTGTGGGCAGCTCTAGTGAGTGCTCGCTGAAACCATCTCAACAAGGTTGGGAAGCAGACAAAACCAAGTTTGGCACAGCCAACTACAACTATCAGTGATGTAACATGACTACCTCCACCTCACACTCAGTAACAGGATTCAAATGTTTTCTGTTGAAAGAAACTCCAGCTCCATGGCTCATACCTATCAACTGCACATCCAAGCGCACCGTAACGAGACACTGATCTTCAAGGAAGGTTGAATGTTCAAGGGCAATCAAAGGGTGAACTAAACCTCAGTAGTGCAGACTTTCTCATGGCAGTCACAATGAGATCTCCTCAAGGAAAACCTTTATGTCACTCATCAGACCATATCACTCATCTGTAGAGAGGCATGCTGGTATGGTTATCTCTAGCCTGCTCTATCAAGCTGTGCAATACCAAAGTATATTACACCAAACATAAAACACATACATAGTATTAATACAGCGCATTGTACCATGATTATATGAATATTGTTCAGCTATTTCTTTAAAAAAAAAAATCAAAATGGCTTTAATATGGTTTGAATGGAAAGTAACTACTAAAGGAATGACTATCATACACAAATGTGTCTTTTTATCACAAGAACTTTCATTAACTTTCAATTTTGTGGGACTAGTTTACTGACAAAAAGTTTAATATCAATTACTTGCACACACTATCAACTTTATCTCCTTAGTTACACAAAGTGAGTATATGAAAATATAAATTACCGATTACTTATCTCTAATGTTCAACATTACAACCATACAATCATGGTTGACAATTCTTTCCACAAGGTCCAGTTACATGAAGAAAAGAATGATCTCCCTTTAATTCGAAATGTTCTCTTTTCTCACATCAAAGCAACATCTCCCCTTGACGTAGGCAGTATGAGTTGTGGTTCATCTATTTCCAAAGCAACAAATGACACTAAAAGCTTGGCCTGTTCCTAGTAATGCACTTCCCATATCGTGACACACATGGCTGTGAAGTATTACCAATCCAGACTTGGCATCTGTACATCACAATCTCACAGATGAGTCAGTCAACAACATTCATGCTCCCTACTTCCCAATCTGCATTGACCTTCCTTTAACGTCCATGAAAGGCATTGTGTGATATCTGACTGTGAGAGGGATGTTTTGAGGTTAGTGACTCATCATACTGGTTTATAGAAGGAGGGATCACAGTATCCCCCAAAACAACTACCACAACTTTGTTTTCATTACTCATACCCACCATGTGAATATCAAGTGATACACAGTGTACTTTGACTGCATTATCTTTTATATGTTAACATGCAAATTAGTTGATCTGGGTAACATCTTGTGTAACATGTGTAAAATAATCTCACATGGTTGTTTTTGTCTGTTTATTCACACACTGCCTGGCAGCTGTACATTTTGTAAATCTTCCTGAATGTTAAGATTTAATTGACAGATATCCTCACCACCATGAAAACTTAGGATTACTTTGCACAGACAACTGATAGTGATTGACAGCATAAAACTTTTTTCTTTCAATTTGCCTGGATTTCTTTCAGAGTGCTAAGCTCCTTGTTGGATGCATCCGCAATTTATACAATAACAAATTCAAACAATGATAAAAACACACTTTTCTTTTCGCACAGAGCAGTGAAATGATTGTTCCTGACTATAACCTAGAAGTTCATGCTTAGAAAAGCATTAACGTATAGCAGACTGGTATTTCTCTTTCACAAAAGAAATCAGCACATAGAAATACTGTAAAATTTCATATGTCGCCAAAATAGCACAAGAATAAGAGCTGAGCATAATCAAAACTCAATCATATTCGATCATTGGTTCACATTACAACTAACAACTTTTCAAGGTAGGATGGATTCTCATCTACTCTCTAGATGGACTTGTCCCATCATGATGCCTGCTGTGAATTCCCAGGTTTCTACTGATTTAGGTGCTGTAACATGAGTCCCCGGGGCTGCATGAGAGAGGAGAGAAGCCGGTACTAATCCCCTCCCACGGGTCCCGGTGTCACGGCTTAAGCATGTGAACCTTCCCAATGAAGTGCAAATGTAATTCAATATCAGCCAACTACACTGTCTAATAACAATGCATTTGTGCAAGCTGTAGTCCCTAGGATCCCACATACCACAACCATAGGAGCCAGTCATGCCTAATTGGAATCCATCAATCACAGACAACATGAAGAAGAAAGCGCCATACAATGATACCTGTATCTCAGCATGGGTTATGACTACACTGATTGTGACAGAATAGCTTGAAATCAACATTGTAAGAATGCAAACCATCTAAGTGGCAAAGTGCCCTTTTCTCTTTGACTATAATCCCAACAAACCCACAGACCCTGTGTAGCTTAGTACACAGTATGATGCCTGATCTGTTTAATCCCTTTTCACCATGAGAAAGAGACAGAGTGGAAATACATTTGAAACGCAAATACAAGGACAACATATCATGAGCTTCATGCTACTTTTAGCTGTTATAATGTTACTTCATCTGCAGATGTAATCATTTTTCTGCTCAGTTTGAAACTACAATTGCCCCAATAATCCCCAATATCCGCGGGAGGCATGGGAACCCTGAAACATTACACAAGTCATGTGTTGTCGTATCTGCCAAATGTCAGAGCTCTGTGCTGTAACTCGTTGATTCAGCCAACGAATTTAGGTGCGAATCCACTCTCTCAACGCCTCCCTCTCTAGTCCACCATATTTGCAGGGATGTTCTTCTCTCTCCTCCAAAGATCAGGTGGCTACCAGGCCCGCATCCCTAGCCCTGAGTCCCACCCATTCTTGGTGTTGTTGCTGTGATGCTGTTGCCAGGTGAGCATCAGGGTTGGATCACAATCAGGAGTCACTCAACACCCTAACCTTCATGACATCACATTGGAGAAGCCAGGCTCATGTCGCAGTCTGACCCCATGTAAAGGTCAACCTACTGAGTGGCTAGGGGGGTAACAGCAAGTGCCAACGTGAAGCTTGTTTATCCCTCATTACATCACCTAGTCTAACAAATGCTCAGACACTGTTTAAAACTTGAGTGAAGTCAGTTAAAACCTTGAGATCCCCATTGTGTCATACTGTTTATCTGAGGGTTGGTGTTTAGTCTGAAAAGGTATTTGATTGTTTCCAGATATGGGGCTGGGCAGTCTGAGGTAGAGCTTTGATGTCATACTGGTGATGCACTATGCCCATCAACACAGTATGTGTATGAGTGACTTTGCTGGTCAAATAAATAGGTCAAATCAAACTATAACAGGTGTTACAACTCTCATCAGGACATTCAATACTGTCATAGTACCCAGGCTCTTGGGTAGGATGTTTCATGATGCTAATACACAGAAACTAAAATACATATATGTAGGCCTACATGCACATGTAAACAAAAAGCAAAACAAAACAAAACAAAACAAAACAAAACAAAAACAACAACAAAACAACAACAACAACAAAACCATACCGTTATAAAGAAGTATTGACAGAATGTACATAAAACAAAAAACTTTATATAATATCTCAAATCATACCCTTTGTACAATATCACTACAAACTTCACTTGAACTTACAAATCTGCAAAGTGTCAAGCACAATTCAGTACTATCATACTCTCAGATCCTGAAATACTCTGTGATTTGGTCTACACTATCCAAATTTGCACAATGATTATCTTTCATCCTCCATAGACTCACAGCAGGCTCCCTTGCATTGATTTAATTTCCATTATTGATTCAGAAATATTTCATGAATATATAAGCTCCTTCCTAAGATGAGTGTCTTTGCTGGATTATCATTGAAACTGACTCAAGCCTCAGGCAACGCTGCACACTGGCACTGGTCCGACGGTCTCTGACCAGTAAAAATCACTGTCACAACAGTAACTTTTTGAGGAATGGACCAGTAAAAAATTGAAAAAACTGGGTACCTACTGGTCCGACAGACAGGTCGAACCAGTATAAAAAAAAATGGGTTAGTGTGCAGCCCTGCCTTAGGCTAATGACAAACTCTCCATATACTCTGTGGCACTTTGGGTCTCTGTATCACAACTACTCATATCAATGGAAAGCTATGCCACAACAACAATGCACCCACCATCAGAGTCTATCACTGAGCCCCAATACCAGGCATTATCCACCCGTGAGCTCATAAATGCTTCAGGTTACAAGTGTGCTATGGTATGAAACAGCCCAATAATACACAACCTGGCATCATTGTTTATGTACTTTAAACAAATGCCTAAGACAAAAACAATTTCAGTTCAACCCGATTTACCATTAACCTACAAAATGAAATAAATGGTTATCATATCAACAACAATGAAACGGCCAAAATTGCCTTGTAAACAACATATAAACAACAAAACTGAATTATGATTGCTGTAGATCCAATGACGAGTTGTACACATACAAAGAGGAAAACCATTTCCTTATTATACGAAAAATTATACAGTACTTTTCCCCATTTACTCCTTAATTAAAAAATAACATCATATCTGAGCATCTAATATATATATCATTGTGAAGTACAAGGTCACTTGGAACAGAAGTCAAAGGGGGAAGACAGCCAAATAGATGGAGAAATTATTGAGATCTCAATATGAGCTAAGTAGCTCATACCTTGCTAGATAACAAAGCATGAATGCAGGGAAATTACACAGGCTCAAGTGGTAATTTCAGTGTACCTATATCACACAAATATAGATAATGAAGTTATTACATCACAAAGATAGGAAAGTACTCTAACACAGCATTCACTATGCACCCCTAAATTCTAGCTTGGTTATGAAATGTGAATGACACATTGCTAACACTCATGCTGCTCACTTGTATGCATCACAAAAATATCAATAATTGAACTTTTGCTCAAAATAATGTTATTCATGATGTAGGTGTTCTCAAGATTTATTAACAACACTTTTTACACTTCAAACTCCAAGTATTTGAACTTTAAACCTGTTACACTTGGAAAGACAGAAGTGCAAAAAATACCCACAAACAAACAAACAGACAAAACCAGTCAGCACTTTAGATGAGGAAGATGATCCCCCCCCCCCCAAAAAAAAAAAAAAAAAAAGTTCTCTTAAAAAATACTTTCTCTTTCAAAATTGAAAGAGAGTAACGTTCCTTTCTTTATTCTAGGATGCCAAGGGACCTTCCTTGAATAAATGAAAGCTTAGTAGTGTATGAAGCCTTTGCTTTCTTATATGTGACAATTTGATGCATTTCCCCCATTTTTTATGACAATAGCCCACAGGTCTCTCCTCTTCATTTGTAATGCAATTTAAACCCCAAGTATTAATATGACATTATGGCTGCATGCCATAGCATGTTTCAATAGAGATTACATCTGTCTCTGCTGTTATTGAATACCAGACACTTGACATTTAGGTAAACAGAATGCAAATGTGAGGCACAATGTATCTCGCATAATAAGAAATTGTCTGGTCTCTAGACAGTGATAAAAGAGTGTGGGTCATATGTTAAGCCAGTAGATTTCATTGGCATGCAGCTTGCGCACAATCCCAACGGCACTGTATCCATAAGCTGACAGTCTCTGTAACATGTTATTCAGCTTATTGACAGGTACAGTTGAATGAGCAAATTGTTCTATTTTCCCTGTAATATTCCAGTTTGACTCTCAAGTCAGGTAAAGACCATGTCTGTTTGTGATATATGTGGGGGTATTGTGGGCAATCAATCATTGTACAACAGCGGTAAATACCCAGTAAGCTTGTCATGGTGTAGCAGTGGAATCATGATTCTTTATCATGATCCTTACAAAGAACCATAGCCATTGCTCTTTTGAGGTTTGCCATCAAATTGAATCACATCTCTTCTTCATCATCACATATATATTACAATCCTTTATTGGAGTGAGGCTCCCACTACAGCCGGCCAAACTTACGGTTGAATAACCCTATGTATTCATCTCTAACACCACTCCTGTTTGATACTACGGACAAAAGAATTTTCAACTGCATGTACGACACTGTATAGGAAGTAAAAATGTAGGTCAAAGTGTCATGCTGAATGCACCATTGCCGACTCGCACAATGAATTTAACCAACCTACAGAATGGAAACCTGACAAACACAAGCATCTATTCTGACTCTAAATTCCTACAATGCTCTTCAATGTAAGAGCTGCTTGCAAGTCAATTCTGATGCATTCTATTCAAAAAGTTTGTAGTATTTTAAGAGTGAAACAAAATGCATGCCACAGTTTCATCACACATGAAAGGAAATATGATAGATGAGAATCCAATGGAACAGTGTTCCCCAGCAGCTGAAGTGTATTGACTATATAAACATTAAATGTGGGAGACTGGTAACACTACTCACATATATAAGTTTCAATCCACTGCAGAGTAAGAGAGAGAGAAATGGTAATCTCTCCTTCCACTTTATTTCTCTCCAGAAATCACTAGTTTTGAAGAGGAATGAAACCCCAAGTACATGTAAAATGTGCATTGAGTGAATGCAGAAATGAGAGTAGAGCATGTCAGCGTACTGTGAAGTAAAACAGACAATTCTTTCAAAAGTTATGAACTCTCAACATTTTGGTGCTGTCACTGCTGGATAAAAAAGTCTGCAACATTTTGCGATGTCATGCATGGACAATATAAAGAAAACAAATTCAACGTATTTTCATTTTTCTAGCATAATGGAAAAGCATTTGAATTACCTATTTTTAGAAAGCAGGGAATCATGTTTAATACCCTGAACATATGTCAGTATCAAGGGAGGGGGATGAGTACTTTTCATTAAAAAAAAAGAAATTTAGTGGAATTCTCTTGATATTCTCTTTATGTCATTGTGCATACATGACGTCACAAACCATTGTAGTCTTCTCAAGATAGTGATGGCCACACTGAAACCTTAAAAATTTATTACTTTCGAATGGATTTTCTGATTATTCCTCTAACTGCACTGATGTGTTCTACTAATATTGTTGCATTCATTCAATCCACGCATATAGAGCTGGGTTTCATTCCTTTTCAAAACTAATAAATAAAAACATATACATGTATTACCAACAGGAAGACAGTTTCCTTAGGGGTATTTACTGTCTACCGGTGTGCTTAATTCTACTCGGTATATTTCTTTTACACATTTACACTTTTGACTACCGACTGATTTGTAGTTATGAATATAAATAACAAGCGTGTAAGCATGCAGTAAGACTAACCTTATGGTGTAATTGACACAAACAATGCATTGTGGCTTGTTGGTCTTGTTGTTGTAGATTATTGTTGCCTGCGTTTCCAGCCACATGTAGCCACCACTCTTTGCAAGAAAGCGATACCGGCCTGTTGATGTCTGCCCCTTGGCAAACACTGCAAGTCAAATGTCAATATGAATAGCTAAATAGAACACTGATCTATTTTTGACAAGACACTCACAGCATATTGAAGAGTTTAAACTGTAAGTATGCAATATCTAGTAGATCTTTGCATCTACATAGATAACTTTCTTTTTCATTTATTTACTGTCACAGTCCTTTGGACTTACACCATTTGTTTTTTTATAGGTTATCTATAGAGTATTTGGAAAGCTAAGATAATAAATGAGATACATTGAGTTGTCCTCCCTCGCATCAGACAGGAAAATTTTGTCTTTCGTGTAGTTCTCTTATGTCCGTGTACCAAGCGGATGTATTGAAACATTAAAAGGATATACTCATGAATACGGAAAAAGACCTAGAATAGCATAGAAAAGTATACATCGTGCAAGTGAGCTTGTAGATGTAAGGCAACTAGGAGGTGAAAACTGGACAAACACAAACGACAAGCGACTTACGATCTCTGTGACTCTTGTCAATGAGTTGTCCGTCCAGAGCGTGGTAGTAGTCATAGAAAGATTTGCCTACCAGTTCATTGGGTTTGTATCCCATCAACTCCTCAATCCTACGTAAAAAATAACATACAAATAAAAAAGAAGAAATATAGCGTCACTTGGATTATGTCAACAGTAACAGCTCACTAGACCTGACATTGCTTCGTGATATCTTAAATGTCACTTGTACAGTGACACAAACACTACTACTCTGAAGTTATGTTGCAAGTGAAAATGCAAGCATTTCCAAAGGATGAAATTCTTGTACATTAAACCGTAATGATAACAATCTCAATAAGTGAAGGAACCCCCCCCCCCCCAAAAAGAAAGAAGAGAGTAAAATTCAAGGAAACGACAGAAGGGAAAGGGTGTAAGAAACAGTAAAATGAAGGATGTGCAGATATGATACTGTAGTAAAAATTTACTTTAAAGAAACTATTGTTTTTTCAGACATGGCTGCTGGATGGATTCAGTGCCAAGAAAGCAGCAAACCCAAAAACTAAAAAAAGAAAAGAAAAGATATTTAGCTGTAGATCTTGGTAATCATAATAATTTGCTAAATCTGTACAAAAGTAGGTCAAGTGAAAAATAAGGGACCGGTCATAGATGTGAACTTGTCATCTACTGCTCATCGGACAGCCAAAATACCAACTGAGCTAAAGATTTTCTTCATCTCAGGAAACATACACATCTTGAAAAGAAAAAAAAGGCACAGCACTATTTTGTACTTATACAATGTAGTTGGGATACTATGCAATGAAAACCATGTCTTTTTTTTTTCTCTCTCTCTAACTCCAAGACACCTACACATAACCCAAACAGTGATTTTAAATAGCTCTTGTAAAGCTTCAAACTTGAATCTCCAGCAATTGTATATCCTGTCCACTACATTGTAAGTACTGGAGTTTGTTCTTTGAAAAAGAGAGTAAAAATACAATACCGAATGAGTTCTAACACCTGTGAAGCTCATTCTGGTGTAAGAGATGCCTTACTTTTCATCACAGTATGTGAACTTCATGTCCATGCTGTGTCTTGTGAGAAATGCACTGCAGTCCAGGGGGATCTCAATGTTTGAGGGGTGTGGGATGGGACTGGCGATCAGGACCAAACAGGGAGACGAGGGTATGCGGTACCCCATGGCAGCTGCTTCTGAGACAGAAAGTTTCATGTGGCCTTGGCAGTGAATAACCTGTAAACATGGAAGGAAAATCACAACCATAAGGCAGGGTACTACCAATCCACTTGGCTGCTTGGCCTGGACAACCAAAACTCACTGCCTGTCGGTACCCATGGCAAGTACCGATGAATGGGTACTTGCCTGGTCAAAGTATGGAGGTTGTACAAGTATTAACATATTATTTAACATTGTATCATAATTGTATTAACTAAAGTTGTATTAACTTTGAAAACAAGCAGGAGCAAAGAAAAAAAAAAGTTTTCAACATGTCCATGTGTGTGTAATCTGCTATACAGACACCTGTAGACATATGACAATAGATGTTTTTTTTTTTAATTATTAGACTTATACAAGAAGATTCTAACCTCAAGTTTTACAACCAGTTGTGCAATGTTTACTTTGGGTGACATTAGACATGTGACATGTATTTTGACATCAAAACTGTCCTTGAAACATACCATTTGCTTGCTTTGCTAGAAATTTCTATCATGTTTGTGAAATATCTAGCATATTTGATATGAAACCTCCTCAAATTTATAGTCTCTCACAAATGGTGTGCAGATTTATAGACTGACGGGTAAACAGGCCGACATTTATAGAGGGTCAAATGGTTGATTCATGGAGACCCTGCATGCAATGCAGCAGCAAACTCAACTTTACTGCTCCTGTATCTACGAGTCATTGAAAATTACAGCTTAACAGCTGGCAGAAACTACATTTAGACTTTAGCACTAGACTGATATCCCCACTGATCAGGTTACTTTTAGCTGATTTATATCTGCAGTGTGTACAGTACAAATGGCTATGACAATGCAATCATACTGTACAGGATCTACAAATCCAACTGAATGTAAATTTGCACACCAGGGCGAGGGATTTGTTTGTCTTTATCACAAACCTTAAAGTCGTGGAGATTAGCCAAGGTCATGAAGTCTTACAAAATGCAGAGTTCAAAACAAAATTCCGTTAACAAGGGTGATGATCAGATCAGAAGCTTGTCTTCAAAATCACACAGAAAATATGTTTACTTTGAAGGTTCTTTTTATGATGTGTATTACCTTGTGCATTTTTTATGGCAAATGCTTGTAGGATTTAACAACAATCCTGACTATGTCGCTCACTACACATTTGGCCCATTTACAACTGCAGATATTCACAGTGGAAATAAAAAACCCTGGTCTTCACCTTAGGTAATGACATGTACATCCTGCCCACAAGCACAACTTTGTGTTACTTTATGTCACTTGATATTGATGTATGAGACTATTCTGATATATCTGACTTTAGATTTGATTCTATTTGATTTGATTTGATTTGATTTATTCACAAAATGCATGTAAATACATTATATACAAATACGTGGTATACACATGTAGTTTGTACATGAAATATCATTTTCTGTGGATCGTCATAAGCTATTAAAAGCCCGACAGGGATGTCCAAGAGATACATACAGAAGCATTATAATACAAGAAATGTATCATGTATTACACTGATAATATGTAAAAAATAACACAAATATTGATTCCTCCTAATTCATCTTCTGCTTTCATTACTGACATACATTCACAAAATCATAGCATAAACTATATCTACCGAAAATGTCGTACATTATAACGTAACAATAGAATGTAAAGGTGATCTTTCTATTAGTAATAAAGGTAACAAAAAGTTTAAGTTAATAGTTTCAGTACCACACGTGAAGTATACCTTATATGTGGCTGCCTTCAGGTTGACAATCTTCCCTTTTGGTGTCAGTGTACACTTCATTCTGATGAGGAAGCTGTGATGCTGCCTTTCACTTGATGATGATAGTAATGTGGATGATGATGAAGGGATGTTTTGAGAGAGACCGGGTCTGTCTGAGAGCTGTTCTCTGATCTCATCGTGGTCACAGGGGTGAGTGTAGTCATAGATGCTATGGCCCATGAGATCCACCTTGGACAGGAAGCACAAATTAAACAGTTTCAATGAGTTGAACAATGTGACATGTCAATAATAGTAATCTATAAAGTAAATCCAAGTTACAAAATGTAGACAGGACAAGTAATTAAATGTCTTTTTAAAATTCCCCAGAGATACTAACAATCGCAAATTAAGAGTGTAAAGTGTGATCTGTTTTCTGTGTGTATGTGCATGCCTTTGTTCATGTGATTACACGTATATTATACATTTTTAAATATTTGAGCACACATCTGGGGATGTTAGTGTGCATCTGTCTTTCATTATCAGTCTTTATGCCATATTCATTGTATTTGATGATCTTATTTTGTGTGTGCTCTCAGTTGTGCTGAAATACACTGTATGTCATTTGCATGTATACACATAGTATGTCACATACAGCTTATTGTTACACCACATTTGCTATTGTTTAGTATCCTTTGTTCCTGTTTTGGTTTTGGTTTCAAAGGCTTATGTTTATCTTTTCAAACAATATGTACATTGTATTGATGATTTATGTGCAATGCACAATCAGTAAGCTGCCAATCCTTTCATGAGAATTTCCTTTCACAGGTCATGAACTGTGGCAAACAAAGATTGAAAATGACAGTTGTAATTCATGCTACAACACAAAACATGTAGAAATACATGGTAATAACACTTTGGAGGGGAACACATCTCAAACTGTAGTGGTAATTAAACTTATCTCTTCTTCTCAACACACTGATGATGATGATGATGATGATGCAAGCCTCCTATATTTTGAATAACACCATTATTCAAACCTCATTCTTCCACACTGGTGTATTTCATTCATCTTTCGAACAAGCACATGTTACATGTATTTCATCTGTTTTACCACTGCTTTTGGAAAACTAGAATAGAAAATAAATATTCTGGTATTTCAGCATCATATTAAAGTGTAGGAGCAACGTACTTTCTTATACACTGAGCTGTTTTCGGTTTCAGTGATGCAAGAAGTTTGGTACATGTACTTTGCCATATCAAATATCACACAGCAATTTTGTCCTCTGGCTTAATATGCATCTCTGTATAAAAAATTACAAAACATGTGTAAATTATCATATTCCTTGTATGCATTTACTCAAATTATGATGGAGACGGGCTAGCATCACACGGTTACCTGGTTGATTCCTACAAATTTTGAGACACTTTCTGAGATGAAGACCATGTCTCCCTCTTGTGACAAGATGAGGAGGAATCCATCCAAAGACTTCTGGTAGTGTGGGTCCATGATTTGATCCAGGGCTTTCACTTTGCTGTCTTCTTTCTCCTCCACTTTGATTTCTATACCCAGAATAAAATAATCACAGCATGTTGATTAATACAAAACTCTTCATATACATTGTACCTAATTATTTTATTTTTTGGTCAATTATACTGTACAGTAGTATAATTTCAGTATGTAGCAATATGAAAAAAGGTAAATGTTTGAAGATTTCTTGATACAAATGTAGCTGTCATATCACATATTTTACATTGTAAATCAAAAGAAGAGATCAGTAGATTTGAAATCTTTATATCTGGATTTGTGTTTGCTATTTCTGCTTTTCGTTTTGTCTCACATGTAATTTGATACCATGTTCACATTGGTATTCTAAAGAGTAAAAACAGATGAACAAAACTGCAAAGGTTCCATCAATAGTATATGTAGAAATCAAATTGATAACAATACATCTGTCACGCTTTTATATTTTTCATAGATTGCTGATATCACTAGTCACATTGGACAAGGTGATGATGTCATCATCATACAAATCTTCTACTCGCCTGAACATAAGTCTTCAAAAGGTTCACAAGGCTGGCGCTATTTTGGCGCTGCTGTAAGCTACATTGTAGCACCAGGCGCGGGCCAGGCTCGGGCCAAAATTACTTGCATGGTCAAAGGTCACAATTACCTGGCCATGCCTCCGCCGGAGCGCGCGTTCAGTTACCATGGTAATTATCCCTTACGAGGCAAAGTTTGTGAATGGGTCATCGTAAAAGTAGCACGGCTCTGCTATACAATGTGTAGTTAATAAACGCAATTTTTACTGCTTGGCGCGGGCCAACTTAGCTCGGGCCAGGAGCTGGCCAAAAATGCACGAGTTACTGAAAGGGGTATGAAATACCTACAATTTGCACACAATTAAGTCTGTGATATAAATCACTCATAAAGTCGAAGATCATATGAAACATATGGGCTTTGGAAAATCTGAACTCGTTTTGAATTAAAATCGACCTACATGTATCATATCAACCAACATACAAATCAACATACTGACAAGTCATTGGATGAGTTGTACATTACCTTTAGGGAGAATCTTGCCAATTTTGAGGAAACTGAGTACAAGTCGCATGATTCCTGCCTTGTCCAGCTGTGCACAAACATTGTGTGCTAGTGGTAATGTGTGTGCTAGTTCATAAAATATCTCTGTCTCTTTCCCTCTCCGGCATCTTGCAGCATTTCTTGATTTTTCTTTCCTCTTTTCTGAGTTTCTGCAACAAATTATAAAGGAGAGTGACAGATTGACTACAACTCTAATGAACATATTATTTCCTTTCAATTTGTGACAAGTCTTAAACATCCCAACAGTGCAACCAATGTTACAAGCAATTTTTTTTTTTTTGAATATGAGAAGCAAGTAAAGTTAAATGTTAATTTCCTTTCCAATCTCATGCTCCTAAAACACATCATTCAGAGTAATGTCACAATCTGTCTTAAAATTTGAATTCAACACTGACAAAGAACTTCTATATTTTGTTTCAGGTGGCAAATCTTCCCTGAAGAAGTGAATACTGATATTCAACTTGGTAACATATTGAATGCTGCCCAAAATAGCAAAAGTGGCAACTAAAAATTTATTCCACAGTACAATGTCGTATTCTCAGCAGGTACATGTACACAATCAATTTGTCATTGCCAATTAAGAAACTTGTTCTACTGTACACTTTGAATAACAAATCATTGCATTAAAATTGTGCAAATACGGCTAACAAAAATGGCTAGCAGGCACTGGTGTGTTACCGGTACTTGATTTATTCCGTGGCATGTATTGTAATTTATTGTACCCTGTTTGGCAACAAGTTCAATACAGCATATTGCCAAGATATGAAGCTTTACTTGCATAATAAAGAAAGAAAATGAAGCTATCATTGACTAAACTAAACATTTACGTTGTACATGTACAATGTCCTCTGTTGGTGAACCTGATAAGAATTAAATTTACATTTTATATGCATATTCCTGTAGAGATCATCTACACGTATGGGTTTTCATATCTTCATCAATGTTCTGTAATTAGTGTAAAATTTGCACATTTGGTCATCCATTTCTTGGATGGACCAAATGAGATGTTGAAATACTAGTATGGAGTTTGAAAGATTACATGTACATTGTAGCTCAAAGAAAGAATCACAAGTACAACCACTGTACAAGCTGTAGCACAGTAAAATAATGCAACAAACCTAACATAAACCTTCATAAAGCCTTCATCTTCAATCTGAACCTATCTTCCATCCCCTCCCACCACAAAAACCCACAACAATCCAGTGTTATTATTAAATAGCATTGGTCATGTGAACAATAACAAATCTTCATCTGTACTTAGAACTGGCCTACTGTACAATACTGACATTTCTTTTTTCTTCTTCTTTTTAATACAGGGGTGGTGCATAACCACTACTAATGGTCCCACCATAAATTGGGAAATTCCCATGCAAAATACCAGTGCAAAAATTACTACAGTTCAAGTACAAGGAAATGTGTACTGTAGAAGACCCTACTACGCAGATACAGGTAAATGCATAGTATCAAATTTACATATCCAATTTCATTCAGTTGACGTCTGAAGGCATTAACTCTTCACTTACCCCATCCTACAGTGTACAACTGTACACAACTATTCCAATTTCTCTATGGTATTTATAATGGGTTCCGCATCAAGTAACTATCAATATCAATAACATTGTAGCACATGATTGTTTTAACAAAACCTATATTTTGTGATTTCATTAATGATTTTGTGTTTGTTGGCACTCAAAGGCAGTTTAAAATATGTTTGTATAAAAATGAGGAAAAACAAGAATAAAATGTATTCCATTCTTTCCTTTCCCAACTATAGACCATCTCAATATTTTAAATAAAAGTTGATATTCATTATAAATTTTGAATATCAGAATACATGGCATCAATACAGTGTACATGTACTCGTATATACACCATGTATGTATAAAACAATTTGTACACGCACAATATACAGTAGATCAACACTCTACATACACATACATGTATGTAATTCAGTATAATAGCCATTTATAAAACTCATCGATTTAATGATTTGCTTCCAAATATTTATTAACTACAGGTAGTAGTGTAAGCACTGTGAAACAGTACCATTGTACCATTGTACTGAACTAATTACAGTACCATCAATACACTAACATCATACATACAATGTACAGGCTTGTACATGTGTGTAGACGTACATTGTAACAGCTACAGTAGACATACAACGTACAAATTTGCACAACATCTTACTTATAGTTAGACATTCTACATCAACAAAATTATGATACAATGAATCATTGATTTTGGAGTCTATTCTTTAATATTTCCACAGTTTGGCACTGTCAAATATTATAAACTGCAAGGCTACAGCACAATTTGAGAGAACAAGAAGGAAAAGACTCTTCTATACTGATTAGTGGGCTTAGTTCTGCTACATACAGTAGGCTACTGACCACTAGACCTACACGTGTATTGATAGTAATGATACACTGTTATTTTTGCGTACAGATGTTTTCGTGAATGGGGAGGTCACGGACATTTTCGCAAATTGACACAGCAGAGGCCTTCATAAGGACGCTATTACTTAGCGCATCTAGTGACATTTTCACATTTTGTTAAATTCGTGGTCCAAATGTGATTCGCGAAATTTGCGGAAATTAAACCCTCACGAAAAGAACAGCTTATAGATCTAGTACCGTATCTAACATAGTTAGAGTCTAACGTTAATAGAAAATTAGATTCTACAGAAAAAAAAAATTGTCTCCAAAATGTAGACTAGACCTTATCTATGTCAGAATATTCCTAAGCACTAATCACAAACCAAGCTGATACTGAAGGTAACCATGGTCGTAATGTCGTAGAACTACCGTCATTTTGTTGTTGTTCTTTAAAACTGTTCAAAATTTATATCAACACCACACTGTTCTGAAAAACATTCCCAGTGAGACACCCCTGCCAGGAAACACGCAAGCCGACATCTAATCACACACTACACAAAATTGCACAATCTACAGTAGAGAATCTAATGTTAGATCTACTGTCCCCATTGAGCATGCATTGCATCCGTACGTTCACCCATCATATTGAAATTTATACATTGAGAGTTCGCACGGGTTTTATTGCGTTGGAGAGATTTCTGTCCGATAATATGTACAAACTACTCATGTGAAACTGAAATACTTCGTCTACTAATAACTAGATCAACGTCTTCGGTCGACACTACAGCAACACACACATTATTTCAGATTGCTTTGAGATCATCAATAGGGTGAAATAACATAGTCTAGAGTTTTAGTTGCGATCAAGAAGCCGGTCGCGGTCACTGTTGTTCTCTTTCTCCGAAACATACAGCTCATTCTAGGTCATGTATGCTCGCAAAATTCCATGCACAAATTGAACTTACCTCCTCTTTTCTCTGGGTACAGTCGCCATCTTTCACTTTTAGTACGCGTTTCACAGTTTGTATAGTATGTACATCCAAGTTAAATATATCCACTGTAAATATCCAGTCTTGATTCGCATTTAGGCCTAATCCACTGTGCAAGAATTATTAGTCACGTCACATGTGTAGTGTAGTTCAATCACAGGATTCGATTCGTTACATCCTGTATGTGGCATGCATCGCCGACATTGGCACACTGTATCAAACATAGGCCGCGTAGTATTACGGTCGCTGTGTATCGCGGTCGCTTATCTTTTCGATCCCTATGCAGTCTCAATACACTGTCGAGGATTGCATAGAGAGGGAGCTAAACTTCTCTGTTCAGTCTGCGCGCTTGCTTCCGCTCAAATAATCCACTACTTCGAGGTACTAGGTCGGTATGGTACGGTTGCGATTTGGAGAGAAGAGATAGCGCGGCGCGGCTACGGAACGATCGTTTTTCGCTGGAAAAATTACGTCAACTCCTTGCTGGTGGGACTGTATACAATGTTCTCGTACGTTCTAGCAGAGGACGTGGTTCCCCCTCGCTCCTTGATGGTATCGCCCGACAGTGGCTCACAACAACCGCACTGCGCTGCGCGAACAATTCCCACAAAATGAACCCCCATTAAAAAAGTAGGTCAACTTATGGCTAGGGTATTTTCTCCAGGATTCTGACTAAATGTATTTTGAACAACACGAACGTGACTCCTGTGTTTTTTTGTTTTTGTTTTCTGCTTTCTTAGAGAGGTTTTGGCTGAAATATCGGTCAATTTTAATGTGGTAACCTTCATGTACCTTCTCTACCTACATCATGAATGTAGACGTGACTTCCACTCATCAAGATGATGTTTGAAATGCAAACTCGTCTCTGATATCTTTAAATGTTTAAGATTTCAAAACAAAGACCGAACACAATATTTCTTTCTCTTTCTCACCATCTCTACCCTGTCTTTATATGGCAAAAGGTGAGAGCTACATCAAGGGGAACAAATATTTTCTTTAAAAAACTCTCCCAACTTTGTCATGTTGGAGAATGTGCATTCGGTCATTTAATTCTCATATTTTACTGAATGACTTCTGACAAATGAATTCAGTCTTGTATAAAAAATGTTTTCCCTGGTCATATATAACAAGATACAAGGACATATTGTTCTGGTCATCCATCATACATTGCACATTAAAATTTTGGCTATCAATTCACCCGAGGTAGAATCTGCATGTGTACCCGGTATGTATTAATTTCAAGAGGTGGGTGTTAAGAAGAAATATGTTCCAAGTTGTGACTATGAGATTGATTTTATCTGATTTTTTTTTCTATCAGTTAGTTTTTATAGTTAGTTTCAGGGGTATGATCATTTACACTATTCATGAAGAAATGCCAAAAGAAAGTAAAATGTGTGACCTAGCTGATGTAGAAAATTACTGCAGAAAATGTAGGCCTAACATGTCCCCCAAAAGTGTGTGTATCATATATTATATATACATGCATATATGTATGTGTGTGTATGTGTGTGTGTGTGTCTGTGTGTGTGTGTGTGTGTGTGATGTCTGTAATCTCACTCTTTGGATTGTTATGTTAACTTGAAATAGAGGTGCACTCCATATTCAGTTTCACAGTATTATAGTGAAAGAAACTGGTGAATGTTTCACTATTACTGAAATTACATTGTAAATAGAATACAGGTCAGATAGAATTTATTGGTAATTTTGCATACGTCTTCATAAAAAAGTGATATCCGTCTTGATTCCACAGGTGCAAATTGAATGGGGTGATGTCATCACATAAAATCTTGCCCCACATATGGAAATATATATATATGTCTTTTAAAGAAAAACTGTGGTCAATGATTTAGGCAGTATTAACCCTCACTGTCAGGTCAATATTACTATAGAATGTGATATGAAGGACAGTTCTTCCTTATGTCACCTAAAAAAACAACAACAACTATTAGGATGTTCGTGTGCAAGTCAATAGGAAACTTGTGAACCAATTGCCTTATCGCTTCTCCTAATCTAAAAATATATTGCTACTGGCATCTCTGTTTTTGGACAGAAATGTGAAACTCTGTAATGCCATAACTTTCTCAGTTTTTGTGAGATTTTTAAAGACTTCATCATTCTGTATAATTTCACTCTTTGCATTGAAGTAATCTGGAACTTGGAGTGACATTTTACTTTTACTTCAGATTTTCTCTTCCCTCTCCTCTTTTCCTCTCATATCACCACCATCATCATCACCACTACCACCACCACCACATCATCATCATCATCATCATCATCACCATCATCACCATCATCATCATCATCATCATCATCATCATCATCATCATCATCATCATCATCATCATCGTCATCAACATCAACATCACTTTGTCTTCAGGAGTCCCAGTCTTGTTGTACCTTCAGTCATCATGTTTCGATCAGAGGTTGACATGAAAGTTTGTCTGCATGATTGTATACTTTGTCCCATACATTTTAGTATCGCGAATCTCACAAAATCAAAATGCATGTGGAAGTTCTTGTTTACATTACTATGAATTCAATGCCAGTGGCAATTCGCAAAAAAACAAAACAAAACAAAATTAGTGTCACGACTATGCATAGTATGTTTGTACTCTTGGCAAATTTCATGACATACAATGTATTCCCTGCTTTGTGAAAACCCACTCAAAACCAAACTCTCTAAACTGTGCAAATAAAACAAAATAGAAATCCCACAACATCCATACTAGTATACATGTATTGTTGTCATGCAAATTAATGTAGAGAATTTATTGTTGAAGCTCAAGGTGTATTTTCAACAAAAACTTGGCAAAGTAGGCCACAATAAATTTCTCAGACAGCTACACTTCTCTACACCAATCCACTAAACCACACCCATATATATATATAAATATATATATATATATATATATATATAATGAGTTGAGGGAATGCAGCAATACTACAGAATGCATCAGCAAAATTTGAGGAAAATCAGATAATCTGTTGAAACGTTATGAATTTTTAAAGTTTTGATGCAGCCATCGCTGATTGAGAAGACTACAACACTTTGTGATATCATGAATTGAAAACAATATAAAGAAAGTATAGAGAAATTCAACATATTTTCACTTCGCTTGTATAATGGAAAAGCACTTGACTTATCTCTTTCAGAAAGCAGCGACCTGGGGAATAACATTACTCTTCACGTATGTTGCAACAAGTTGAGGGAATGTCTACTTTTCATTGAAAAATTTAATTTTATGGAATTCTCTTTATTTTTACTTTACACTGTTGTATATATGGGGACATAAACAATTGTAGTAGTCTTCTCATCCAGTTATGGTGGCACCATGACTTTAAAAAATTCATAGCTTCTTAATGGATTCTCCATTTTTCCTAAAACTTCACTGATGTGTTCTACTAATATTCGTGAATTCACTCAATCCAAATATATAATTTGGGTTTCATTCCCCCTTACAAGATTTGGGACACAAAGAAAATCAGCAGACACCTGGTTTCAGTCTATGCTTTTATGTAAGGACATAATCAACATTTTCAGGATTTATGTACATATGTTCTTACAATCAAAATACATCAGAATCATTCTTAACATAGAATTCTTCGATTCAAGAAAATCATATTCATTGATTTAAGGTGATACAACTGTAACATGTAAAAGCAATCAGTATTTGCACCAAGTGTGAACATATTCAGTTTCAACATTTACAGAGAAATAATACAACAAGGAGATTACACATATCAGGTCAATCAAGTCCTGTGACATTATAAACTTGATCAGCACACATATTCGTAAGACAAGCTTGACTCAGAAGTAGAAACACAGTAGGGTAATTTAATTGAAATCAAATCAATTAATGTCTGACTGAATGATTCCAATAAACATGATTTTTAAAAAAAATCAATTTCAGCCCCAAAGTGTTGCACAAGAGATCATTTGAAGTTAAAATATGGTGTTCCACAGTGAACTCAAGTGATATGTCTTGCACAGCTTGGTCAGCTGCAATAAATCAGTTGAGGTCAGTACAGTAGTGCATGCCTGTGTCCATCTGGTGTATAATGACCACTTCAAAGTTTTGGAGAGAGACAATTAATGTCTCACAGTGTATCTCCTGCACATCCACAGCACTATTTCAATACCAATCCTGACTCAGAACATTATACATATCTACTGAACAACAGGTTGTAATAAAAAGAAAGAAAGTTGCTGTTTGTAGATATTTAGAGACAGAATCATACCCAAGTCACCAACACAGAGAAAATTCTCATTTCCTTAGATCGCTCTACAAAACATAGAAATACACTCAGTTAGGAATTAGAGAGACCTAATGGATACAATTGATGTTGTAAATGCAATCACAAAGATACAATTTCCAGCTGATCTTTCCAACTTTATGTCCAGCTAAAGACTCATTTGTATGAGTCTTTAACATAGCAGACATTAAACAAACAAGACACCATATTGGCATCCCCCCCCCCCCCAAAAAAAAAAAACCAACAACAACAAAACAACAACACCAAAACTGACAAGCAGAATTTCCGTTCAAATATTGCATTTTACCATTGTTTTTACATCATAGAGGATAGTGTGTTCTGTGCCAAAATATATCCTCCCAACTGTTTGCTGTATTATGTACTAAGCCCTAATACATGGGCAGACTATATTATCAAGTATGACAATTGATAACCGGCAATACGGTCATAATGTTTTAGTATGTAAGCCTATGACTGATGGGATACAACAGACTATGTTTAGAAAGAAAAACATAAAAAGAGAACATGCGAAAATATGAAAGCTCTTAAATAGCAGTAATACAGATTTTTGTCTTGTTTGAAGCCCTTCCAAGTAATGACAAATAAATTTTGTGTAATTACTTGAAACAAACAAGTATATAATGGTATCTACATACCACAGATGCCAATCTCCCCCACTCATTATAGAACTACAATTGCACTGGTATGATTGAGACTGCTCTTGGATATATAGCTGAGGGGGAGAAAACATTCTTGACAAGCGAAGTAATAGATGTGTATGGTTAATTTTAGGATATAAAATATTTGTCTACCGGTACTTTATACTACGCGAGGATAATACAGAATGCTTAAATGAAGTTTTTTTTTAAAACCAAGGACCACTATCTCACCATGCAAATGACTTCAAGTATACACAGATTACCCCTGGTACTGATAGTTTATTACTGTCAAATACCCTGCAAGGATCTACAGTCATTCATACCGCTGACCTAACTCCAGTTATTTTCCACTCATCCTTCCAACGTTCCTGCCATGATCACAGCTTATACACAGCCCCCTACCACCAGCAATGAAAAGTCACAGTTTACTGTCAAATATTCTGAATAATACAGGCTCTTTAGGGTTATGCTTTAATGGTAGAGAGGACATAGATGTCTCTTTGTTTACAGACTAAATTCTAGCACATGATAATATTTGCCTATCTGAGTTTACAAAAGAACAGGGCATGCATCAAGACAGTGAACCTTAAGTCAACTACAGGAATGACATCATAAGGTAGGAATTTAATTCATATTTACATTAAGGACAAACAGAGGATTGATCAGTCATTTCTGTAGTAGCAAGCATAAGTGTCTGCAATAATGTGGTAAAATTATCAAAACCTACATTTGGCATTTTGCTTTTTCGTATCATGAATTACAGACACCAATTAAAATATATGTAGTAACAACATAAGTAAATCAAACCAGTATGTAAGCAATTACCTGAATCAATAAATGATATATATATATATTACATTTGCGAATAAATTTTGAATATTTACATGTTAGATTTGATAATACACAAGTAAATACACATTTCAATGCCAAAAATGTGACATTTACAACAACAAAAATACATTATTCATCAATGTGCCATGTTTAGGTTTTCTGCACTAGACACAAATTTCACAACTGAGTTGAATACTATTCCACGTAAGTTACAAGATTTAAAATAAACATATGTTGTATTATAAACTTTACAGACAAAAGCACTTGCATTACAACCAGTCCTTCACAAATTAAACACACATTTGGCATGCTTTAAAAAATGAAAATAATTACTGATTGCATAAATGCATAGACATTTCTCATGAATACATTGATTTAGCAACTTGTCAACTCAAAATCATTTCTCATTGTGTTTGTGCATCGTAAAATTCTGAATTGGTTTACCTCATTCATTAACTTCCCTTGGAGAAATGACATTTTCCCACTTTTTTTCTCTAAACAATCATCCATGCCAATCGTCACAATTTGTCACTGATAAAAATGTGACCTGACTTTGCAATCTACACTCACTAAACTAAGTTTTGTTGGGTTTTTTTCCATTTCAATGACAAAACATTTATTTGTACCACTTGACTTCTATAACAGTATTACCTACCAAAGAAACTGCAATATGGCTCAGAACTGCCAACTCCTATTCCCCTTTCAGGGGTTTAGCTTATGGTAATATCACTGCAGCCAGGCTATTACATTCATTCAGCAATAATTCAGCCAATTGGGAACATCAAAATCACACATTTTCCACAAAATGTCATCCACATCTATCCACTCTCAACAGCATTTCAGCAAGCATCACAAGGTCAAGTAAACATGCATAAAGTTTAACAGTTGAGACAATAGACATGCGTTATATTATAGCTCAATAAACTATTCCCTTATATTTTGCTCTTTGTGTTGTTAGAGTCAGACAATGTATAAATTTGTTTTACATGGCTACATTAACTGAAGGCAAATTTATCTAATCATACTCTTGCCACACTTTACGAGCTATTCGAACCCCCCTGAAATTACGGGGCACTGAATACCAGAAACTAGACAACACAACGACACAACTTGCAAATATATTCATCAATGAAACAAATTAGAAAACACAACAAAACAACCTGCAAATATATTCATCAATGAAACAACCTTGAGTTTGACTCATTTGGCACAAAGAAATATCTTTAAAAAATATTAAGTTAACATCAATGTCAAATAATTGATTCTTATAAGTGACAAATATCACAAAGAGAGAAAGAGAAAAGAAAAAGAGAAAAGAAATGAATCTTTTCAAGTGCCTCCACTCTAGGCAATCTCTTCTCAATCTGCCAAACAACATTCTTTTCTTCTTTTTTTTTCATGAAAACTCCTTTTCATTCTTTTGGATGCTGGTAGTCAATGTATGCAGTCATACACTAGCTATGAAAGGATTATTAACAAAGTCATGAAATGTGTACTCTGGATATCCCTATGATGTTCCCCTGTTTGCAAAGTCTCACCTTCTTTGCTTGGGCTACAATAACACGTACCTACTTGCACTGGCTTGTAATACTGACCTACTTACAAACTACACCATAAACCCACATATTGACATTAAATACTATGTTAAATGCTTCCAGGGCAATATGTCCATCTATGCTAATTTTAATGATGGACATAACCCAAAGGTCTAGGAATAACTGTCAGTATCACACATATTCTTTGCTTCAAAACTGTTTCAGAAGTTATGCTGTGTAGGCACAGTGTTTGAAAGCACTCCCAGACTGTGTATTTAAGTCTCACGCTAGAGGTATTCTTTTCACTGTCAAATGGAAATTATTTTCATGATCAAAGGAAGAATGAAGACATTGATATTGATAGGTTTACTTTGCCATCAATGTTCATAATCATTATGTGACATGGGTATATAAGCATTTACATTGAAGGGGAAGAACAAAGGAAAGCTCTATCACTTGATAGATATTTCTTGAAAATATTTTGTCATGGGTGAGAGAGTTATCTTCTGTATCTTGAAATATGTGGACACTTGTCTTTAATGGACACATATCTTTAAACATTTGACAGGTAACTGTAAATTATGAATTTGAAATTTGCTGTAGGTTAGTTATTCTACAGAAAAGAATATAAGATTTTCTTTTCTTTCTAAAAAAAAAAGTCACAGACATGTACACACAAATATGTGTATGTCTGGTTCCTAAACCTAAGCACTGTTTGCATGTAAGCATTGTCTACATGTCATCAATGTGTGTGTGTGTAGCCTACTATTAAAACATCCCTCTATCTGACTGCCCATAAAGATGAGTCCATGCACATTTCACGGCCTGGAACACCCCTTCATCAGTGGTCATAACACCAACAGGTGATGGGAACCATACCCCATTACCTTAATGGCTTAATGGGTGAATCCTTACGGGGGCAGAGAGCTGGGCATAATCGAAGCAGATACACTGACGATGTGGGAAGTGAAAATAGGGAGAGTCAGGGCGCCACGACAGACGGAGTCTAAGTTGATGGAAACAGGTAAATCACCCCTAACAACTATGCCGGCCTCTGATTATCAGCATAAAATGTTTGGGCACGTGATAATGGTAAATGAAAAACACAGAGGGGTAACAAATATCCAGAAGATGTCATGCTGGTTAAGGAAAATATTTTGGCAAAATTGAAGTCTGTCATTTGCATCCCAGTGTGCAATTATTCAAAGATACTTCTTCTGCTCCTTCTTCTTCTTTTGGGTAATCTGCTCCCTTCAATCCTGAAGAGTATTGCAGATAATTACCAGTAAGTTTTCTTTGTGTGTGTGTGTGTGTGTTTGAGCACTTTACCGGAATTTTACCCTGCTTATTATTATTAGAGAAATGAATTGGGTTCTTTAACATGCATAGAGTGCAGCTCCTCTTACACAAAGGACTAATGGCTGAAAGGCTCCTCCAGGAGACTTTGCAATGAGGATAAAGTGCCTTGCTAAAAAAAGGGTACTACTGCTGGGCTGGGACTCCACCCTCATAATGTGCATGGAAGCCTGCAGTCTTATCCACATGTTCTTCACTCGTCAACCACAAAAGCTCCCTTACTGTGCATCCATAAACATTATATTCCATTTCTAGTACAGCATGGGTAGTTAAAGGATATTTTCTGAGAAAAAGTAAACATCTAAATACTTCTACACAAGTCAAAACGTACGCATGATTTTGACTGCTGGACAGACAAAAAAAGAAAGAAAGAGAACAAAACAAAAACAAAACAAAACAACAGTGACAAAAGGAAAATGAGCTTGAGTGTGAGTGTACATGTAGATATTCTTTTTGTCTGACCACCAGAGCAAACGGTCACCATTGAAACATTGGCTTGTATGCCACCTTTGACCTGTCCAAGACTACTGACCAAAACTGGCACCAGCCCTAAAGAAGCTACATGACTGCTGACACTGTGGGCATCTATAGCCAAAGGTCAAACTTGCATCCATCATTGCGTTGCTTTTCTTTTCCCACAAAATAGGAGATTCTTTGTAATGGTCCCATTCCACTAATGAAACTCTCTCACCACTACAGTTTTTACATTTTCAACTGAAAAAAAGACAAAAGATGCATGGTTCACGTCCAGAATAGTGCAACACATTATGATAAAATATTCATCACATGACCCTTATCAAATCTTCCTGACTTTATTTCCGAAGAGATAGTCAGCGGGTTGGTTCATCCGCTTCAAGATACCTTCACTGCAGAAGTCTCATCCGGTTCCAGGAACAATGAGTTCATATGTGGTTTTTGAAAAAGGCATGTCTGATAAACATCAGAACTAGGAACATTGTCACCTTTGAACAGTTGCTTCTGAAGCAATGTTGAAAAGAAGAAGGGGGAAAAAACAACAACTTCCATTTGACACGGAAATGTTGCAGTCATCACTAAACTATTTCATCCAAACAGCCAGATGGTCTGATACTGCAGATCTGCAAATTACTAATTTATAACCCTGCAACCTGTTTCTTACCTTGCATGTTTAAGTCATTTAAGGTAAACTTTTCCATGGAAAGTGGTCGGAAACCAAAAGCGTCACAATATTTTCGCAAACCAGGAAAGAAACCTGATACTTACGAGAGTGTGCCATCTTTTTCTTCCCTCGAGAACCATGGAACATAAACTTGGGAAGCTGGATACTATGTCTAGGTTCTGCAGGTGTGGGAAAGATCTGCAGGTTTCATTCTTTGTATTGCCCTGACAAAATTATTTTCTTTTCAGACATGGCACAAACTACAAGTGGTCTGTAAGAACACTGTCAAAAAGACCGCTCAAGCTAAGACTATATCATAACCCAACCTTTTTCTTCTTTTGTTTTTTTCGTGAGAAAGTGAAGTGAAAAGAAAACATACCCGTTCATCTAACAAGATGGTTCGTTTCAGGTGAATATTCTTGGATTAATTTTCCTCTCTATGAAGATAACATTTACTGACCTTTCATATATGGTTGATCTTGCTGAATAAAGGATTATGATGTGATATTCTAAGCATTACTGTGGTAAAAAAACAAAAAATGTAAAACTCAGGGCTTCTACTGTGTAAATGACCCTGTGACACTGAGCTCTAACTGGGAGCATGACACCTGGTATTTGGCACTTTTCTTTATTACTGGTAATGGTGAGTATGTGACATGTATTAATGTCAATATCAGAATTTTAATAATGCAAGTATGATCAGCTTACACTCTACCTTTTTCGCAGTATCTAGATACTTAAGACATTTTCGTAGATATCTCAGGTGAGACTCGTTTAAGCTGTTTACAGAGTTGCCATCTTTACCTGGTAAACCTTGAAGGGTTATGCAAACTACATCCAGGCTGACATACTTCTAAATCTAATCTTTTTTTTTCAACAACTTCAACACAGACAGTGTCAAGGCCATTATCGTAATGTTGTTAGTGAAGTTTGTCATGTTTGAACATCACTCATGACCTGTTTGTATTGTGTGAAATACTACTTCCAACTATCAAAAGACTGTATTCTGCATGAAAAGATTGACCACAAAATCTAGACTCAACACAGAGTTAATAGGAGGCACTTTTTGTACATAGTGTGTTGGCAGAGAGGGTGACTCAAGACCCACCTCAATAAGCAGGCATACAGCAATGTATAATAATATGAAGAATGCAGTTTAAAGGGACTGTACAGTACTGGTTGAGGTAGGGATTCATGTTTTGAACATTCCTAAGTGAGATAATGAAAAGCGTCTTATGAAATATGAAAGAGCATGTAATCTTAAGAAGGATTCAACGTTTATTTGATGAAAATTGGTTTTCAAATGGCTGAGATATAAATAAAAAGTGCTAATAATAAAAGGCGACATGACCCAACTTCATTAGGATCTCTTTGTTTCACGTTGTTTTTGTATATCTCAGCCATTTCAAAACCGATTTTCATCGAATAAACTTTTGATACCCCTTAGAACTGCATGCTCTTTGACATCTCATAGAGTGGTTTCTGAATATCTCGCAAAATGTTAAAAGCTAAATCTACACCTCGACCAGAACTGTACACACCCTTTAACAACAATGCCATACTAACAATACAAATCTCACAGCTAACTGCTCACTGCTAGACACTGGAGCAATCATTCCCAGATGTAGGCAGTCTGCACTGGACACATATCCATCCAAAAGCAGCTTGACATTCTCTGTTTATCATCTGGGGATAGCTGCTTGGGTTTAGAGTCAGAACATCAGGGATATATACATCAATGCCAACAAAGCAAAGATCCACATAAATGGAATGACGACTGCTAAAAGCAATTGCACAGTTCATATCGTAACAGCCGGTCTGCCCAACTGTCCAATTACAAAGCGACAGACCTCAATAAACAAAACCAAAGAAAAAAAAAATATTTCCCTGATAACAAATAAGTATTGGAGAGCTAAAAGGGCATTTCTTTGGTTTGCAACACCAAAAAAAGTTAATGCCTGTTTGCATCACAAATAGAGAAAAAAACCAAACACGGGGGAACACAAAATGCGCATACATAAAATAAAATGTGTTAGTTTGGCACAGATGTATGGAGCTGTAGCACAAATTAAAAAATGCCACAAAAGAGTTCTGATTTCATTCTTTGCAGTAAACATATTTTCATCGATTTTTTCCCCCCCTCTATTCCCAGGCAACTGTAATGCCAACAAACTCAGAGAAAAGAAGGTACAATGATCCATGAGGGACTGACTATACAGGTATTGAGTGGGTGAGGCAGAGCATTCAGTCCCCTGCAGAGGACCCCCTAGATCAATCCTTTGTCAATCTACACAATCACCCATTCACTAACATTTACTGCACAGCAGGACTTGAACACCCATCTACACACCAAGAGTCATACCATTTTCTTTTCTTTTCTTTTTCCTACATCACATCCAGAGAAAAGACATTGTCATTGCTCTTGATTGTTACATGACTTGACATCATGTCACAATGAAAGATCAAATCTCAAATTCGTAACTACGCGTTTCACCACCAAAATTTTAGCTGCTGTGCTGGCTGGAAACAGAACAAAAAGCATAGTGTTTTTAATTTGATTTTTGCATTAGTATAACAGGTTAGTTACATACCTTTACTCCTTCTTAGCAATAATAAATGAGGCAGACATAAGGACAAGACCAAACAGTTTCATGGATTTCAGCTTCATTGTGAACGCAGCTGCACTAAAAAAAAAAGTATCATAATTCATATTCAGGTTTATAATACAGGTATCAGATCACGATGGAGCCGTTAACGATGTATTTGGCATCATTCTCTATTAACAGCATTAACATAAAATCAGAATAATATTGTCATGGCCCTGTGTAAACAACCAAATCATCTGTTCTCATAAAAACAGAATCATCAAACACAAACTTGTGCATTCTATAAAACAGAATATCAAATAATGACAGTAGCAGTAATAGAAAAAAAAATCAATAAATTCAGACAAAATAAACACATTCCCAAAATGAGGATATGCAAAAAAAAAAAGAAGAAAAAAAGAAGAAAAAGAGAAGAAGAAAGCAGCAATGAGACCGCGCAAATGCATTCAGACTGCTCATTGTATGGCACATAAAATTCATATCATCTGCTCAATAGGCAGTGTCTTAGATTGGATTTTGCAAGAAAGCACTCGCCTTCCTCACTAATACTCCATGGTTCTTTGGGGGATATCCTTGGGATATACCGAGCTATTATGTGTCAAAGATATAAAAGCTGTACTACACTATTGCCTTTCCTGTGTTGGGTAAATTTAAAAGAAAAAAATGTTGTACAACACCTTTACCTGTTACTTATCTTCATTTCTATCATATATTGTTATTAAGCCTGGCAAATATGTTTTATTCACATTTTTTGTATTTGATATTTTTTGGAAGGCTGCACTTTATTTCTCAGCAATTTGATGTATAAGGTAAACCAGCAATATCAAACCAGTAATACCCGGGTCTCCCATACAAACTTCCTGTACCATAACATGGTATGCATCTTATTTGTGACACCCCCACAGTTAACCTCTGAATGGCTGCTGACGCAAGACGGAACCCTCCTCTCAAACTGCTCCGTGACGTCACACACTACACTGCTTGGCATCAGCTACCACAATCTCACTTTGACACCCAGACAAGAGTTTTGCCAGCGACCTTTGACCTACTGATCACTCTGCTACATCTGTGGAAGAGAGGAGACAGGTGTCTGTCCGACTCCCTGCTAGACTTTGGTCTGGCTGCCCTCCGCCTTGCCACCCTTGCCCTTGTCACGGCCCTGGGGCCTGCGTCTTTCCTCCCACAACTCAGGCTCCCTCATCAGCATCTGGTTGATGGGCGGGGCTGTGGCGATGGTCAGGTCTGGCCCGGACGGGATGGCAATATCCGGCATGATCTCGCTCAGCATGGGTACCACCTCGGCAGTGGCAGTGGTCTGCAGTCAAATCAAGCAGATTATCATTTTCATTAGCAGTTATCAAAATAATACACTGAACATTACAATGATAACCAATGCACACATTGATAGCATGTTTAAAGTTAAAGTATTATACCTGTGTAGAGAAATAGTTCAATTTAACAATCTGAATGAAATGCTACTCTTTGCTACGTCACAGGATACAGTCACATATGAAAGATTCACATGAGACTAAACATAATGCATTCAAATGACAAGGAAACAAAAATAAAATGCATTTGTATGGTGATGTCATGTGCTTTTCCGGAGTTTACTGCTCAGATTTTACACCAAATTGTATTGGGTTGAATATCAATGCAGCAAAGATCTAGTTATCTTCCTCTATTTGCATGAGCATCAAGAACTGGAGGTACATTAGATATAAATGTCTGTCTGTCTGTCTTAATATGTGTCTTATGTAATCTCAGGACCCTTGCAACTGTTAGATGCAGTTTTTGTATCTCCTAATGCTGCATACATGTAGTGAAAGCCAATTATCAACTAACTTGAATTTCATAAGTATTCAAAGTTACTACTGCCTCTTTAAACGTTAAGCCTAGATTCTTTGAAAGCAGGAAACACTTAAACATGTAAAAAAAAAGAAAGAAATAAGATATGTCATACAATACAAGCTCAAGGTAATACGCCAGTGTTCCTGTATCAATATTCCATGTATACTCCCTACACAATATCAATGATGGTATGACAACCCTTATCTTTTCCCATTCTGGCCCTACTTCTTCGAAACATAAGCAGGCACGTCAAAGTTATAGGGTAAAAAACTAAATAATATCAAAACATTCTATAAAAAAGACATCACTATACACTAGGAGACATACACGTTTTGTATGCTTGAAATACATATGTGCTTACTTATCTGATTTTTATTTTTGCCCTTCTTTTTTGCCTGTTATTTGTACTTGCATATAGACAGGGTCAATAGTCATATAACATCTATAAGCACTCTGAGATACTGGTTAGACATCAACAAGGCATGATATATTGGTCTATGTAACCTTCAGACACCTCCACATACTCAAAATGCCTAGTGATGCCTGGCTCCCACAAAAATCCCTGCCGTCTCCCTAAGGACTAAGACAGGACAGACAGCAACCAAGTTCACAAGGGGGTCAATCTTTCATCACCATGAACGTCACCATGACACTGGGTCATTGGTCAAGTACATGGGTGACACAAAACCCTCAATATTATTCCAAAACTTAGCACGACCACACCTCATGAGTGAAATGAAAGAAAAACATATCAAACTACATTATTTACAGAATTAACAGCAGAAAATTTGTAACTGCCTCTGTACACAGCTCTGGATGTTTTAGACTGAACACACACAGTCAAAAATCCAAAGATACATCTGACCCATCTACATGATAATGAGTCACTCATTTTGTTTCCCTCCTGTCATTTAATTCCTCAAGTTGCAATATTTTGAACACATTGTTTGCTGCTATGTCAGGTAATCTGAACACAAATAGGCAAGATTACAATTTTTAAGTGTAGATGGAGTAGAATAATTGTAAAATTCACTTGAATGCTCACAGAAAGTCTGCTACCATCAGAATGACATATCAAAGTGATCAAACTTTTTTCCTTGTAATATCAGATGAAAAACAAAAATAGATCAATCACCCACTTTTCCTGAAAAGCATCATACAATAGTATACAAATTACAAATAGCGAATGGTCACAAGAACAATGTACAGGATTTCATACAAAGTGAATGATAACAAATATCTATTCAATGAGGTAAATCTGAGTAGGGTGATTCTGAGTAGTGCGCCTCATCTTTCACCACGTGCGAAATATTGTTCCATCACATGATTAAAGACCATACACAATTTGTTTTATACAACATCTTGGATGTCAATGGATGTGGTCCACACCGACTCTTGAATTTGGTACAAAAATGGTAACCATTTTTTATGTAAAAGGCAAATGGGTGGCACTGTACAGTCTGTCTTCTGCAAAAAAGCAATCAGACGAACTTGTTGACAGTAAAATGAGTGACTGAATGCGTGCTTGTTTACTGATCATTACTGTGATGTCAGAGGCGTGGAATGGTGCAAAAACCTTGAGCTGGTTATGAGTTTAACATGACAGTCAATGTTAACTAGTGACATTAGCCATGCGCTATCCATTTTTGCTGAAAAAAAAATTGTACTGCTCAACAGCGACAGCGTACAATGGTACTTTCAACTGTATGTCACGTGATGAGCAATCAGCCAATCAGGTAGGAAGAAACTTTTTAGGTGTTGTATATTTTTGATGAGTAACATATCATCCACATTAGATGTGGGTTTGGTATGACACAGGCAATCATTCTACAATGCACTAAACTATTCCAGTATTAGGTAAAACCTGAGACCTGAAAGAAGATAACTCTGGCCCATATCAGACTAAAAACCTCAGAATAGTCACATGGTGTCTTTCTCATAGACTTCCTCCTCATGGTAAAAGGACCATGCCAGTCTCATAAAGTAATAAACTGACATTTAATCTGGGAAGATTATACTGCGTGTGGCAGACTACACAGAGCATAGCATGATTTATGATTGTGTTTTCCCCACATCATATCAAATCTTCAATCTTTTAATTGCTTGCATGGCTTGCTATAAGTGAACACAAGGCCTATACATTTTCTATCAATTACTCCATATCAAGAGTTTAAGAGTGATACAATTTGTAGCATGTGATAAGTGTAAAGGTAAAATGTGAATGGTAGTGATAAAGCCAATTGAATCTTTAGCGCTTTTTACACTTGTGTTTCTTAACCTCGTACTTTCTCTGACCCAGGACTATCGTTTGTCCTGTACCAATTTTTTCAGCTTTCTTCACTAGCCAATAAGTCCCGTACTATGCTCTCGTCCGGGGCTAAGGAGAAAATTGACCTTTTTACACTCGTATTTCTTAGTCCGGTACTTTCCAAACCCCATGCATATTCATGATTACGCTGTGCACTGTACAGGTACACGCACGCACCGGCAGCACTTGATTATCTCGTTTGTGATTGGTCAATGGGGGTCAGACTTCGTCTCCGTCGCTTAGCCCCAGATTATTTTTTCGTTCTGTTTACACTCGTTTGCTTGGCACCGCAATTGCAGGGTTAGCACCGCAATTGCAGTGGTAAACCCTGCTATTTTGCAGGGCCAGATAGTACGGGACTATCGGTGGGGCTAGCCCACTTTGGCAAAAACGAGTGTAAACAGAAAGTGGGCTAAGGAAAGTCCGGTACCAACGGTGGGGCTAAGGCCCCCCCTTAGCCCCACCGTTGGTACGGGACTGAGCAAAAATTTGTAAGTGTAAAAAGCCTTTTTGAGGCACAATATACATTGTGTATATTCGATCTTTGCTAAAAAAATGTCTTGATCTGACAGAGAATGTTTGAAAACCTCAACAATGAATCACATCTCCTCCTACCCCCTTTGTTTTAGCCAGTGTCAAAGACAAAGATCACGGAAGCCACATTTGGAATTGAATGTATAGAATCCCTCGTCTCTCATCAGTCACTTGACATCACAGTTTATTTGATCCTTGACTCACACTAAATCTTGCTGAATCAGTCATCTGCTTTAGATCCTAGCTCTACCACTTGGCATCAGGCATAGGAAAGACCTGTGATACCACATTCACAAAACCAGTTGATAGCATTCTACTAAAATTCTTCAATTACAGCAAAAACGATGTGAAATAGAAAAAAAAATAAGATAAACAAAAAATGACTGTATCTTTTTGGCCCTAATCCTCATGAGTTGCCCCAACAAATTGAATTGAATTGCCCTATGATACTGCTGCTGTGTATCGCTTGGGTAACTTTGAGTACAAGTTTCATTGTTGTCGGTTCTTAATGATTTTTGCACAGTCTGGACCCATGGCTTTGAAATTAGTTTGTTTTTCCAACATCTGCAAACAATGAATACATTTATTAGCATCTCACAAAGACAGGAATTAATGGGTCACTGTATGAGACAAGTGGAATTTGAGAAAAATCTTACTTTTTCTGCATGTCACCACAGAGATAATGAGTAAGGGAGATTGTAGTTACGTGGTGGGTGTGACATTTGTTGTAAATAGAAACTGAACCTTGGTAATTATTGGTCTAGTCTGACATAGAAATGTAAATAAAGTAGTGGAAAGACATTCACCTCAGTGTTCAAACAGCAAGGGATAAGAGTCTTAAAGGTAGGGGATACCTTTTACAGACCTCCCAAAATGCAGCAAAACATTAAAAATGAACCTCAGGGGACTTGTTTAGGCCACTGCTTAGAAATTTGGAAGTCAACAGTTATCTACAATTTGAATAATGCACAAAACTCAACTACTCAGTAGTTCTGTGTGTCAGCCACACTTACTTAAGCCTTTTTGTTGCAGTCTTCTGTATTTTTTATCTATAAACACAAATCTAAAAGTATAAGAGCTGATGTAATAACATATAGAGTGTGTGGCAAGAATGTATATAGAAATGTTTGTAAGTTTTGATGAACTTTCTTCACAAAATATACATGATGGACACACATGCAGTGCATGGGTCTGCAAAGGTAGCCTAGTAATGTACTGGAATTTATGGTGAGCCCCCACCAAACTTCAATTCAAAATCTAACGGTCAATAAAAATGTACTAAATGTTACCTTCCACTTTCAATACTTTATGGGAGTTTCTAAAATGATACTCTCTTCGACATACCACTGTATTTATACAACTCTTCATTTAAGGCATGCAAATGGATTCCCTGCCTTTAAAAGGTTGTTAAATGCTAATGAGTACAGGAGTTTACTGAGGTAAATGAACAGCAAACAATTATCAAGAAATGCTTTAGTCATATTCACTACATCACCAAACTAAAGTAATTTATCCAGTCTGTAAACCACATCAGCTAGGACACAGAAGGGAGTATATTCTACCAACTCTATGCAGAGTCAATCACAATGCCCTTAAAGGAATGGTACAGTTTTGGTTGAGATGGAGCTTCAGGTTTCCAACTTTTTAAAAAGAAATGATAATTCTTTGAGATAATAAGCACAAAGTATGAGGATTTTCACCCTCAATCAGTAAATGTTCATTGTGTCCCAGACAAAATTCTGCATCAGCCAGACCAAACTCTGCCCAGTTTCCTAGAATCACTACAGTATGGGAGAGGGCTTCCGTCACTGATATGGAGAGCTTGCTATTCTTTCAACAAACAGATAGACACTGCTTCATGTTAATATTATTTGTTGTTTTGCTTTGTCATGTTTCTTTGCAAGCCTCCCATGGCCAACGGTCAATAAATCGTAAGCTCGACAGCCAGACAATGGCTGGGAGGTTGTGGTTGCTGGTTGGGTTACAATGGAAATGAACTACCAACAAATTCAATACAGGTTTCTCTACGCACTCCAGACTTTTACAAATAAACAAGAGGGGAAGTTCCTGCTTTCTGTGGAAACTAGTGATTGACGAGCCCGTATCATGATGGGGTCTGCTCATTTTTCGCTCAGGATGTTAAAGTGCATTCATCTTGGTTCTTATGAAGAACTCAGGGCTAGAATCAGAATTTTTCGCTCATCATTCAATCACTGGTATCCTCAGACATGACATCAAAGCAATGCCATTGCCAGTATTGTCGCATCAGCCTTTGAAAACAAAAAAACAAAAAATGTGAACGAAAGCCAAAAAACACCATCCGCTGCTAGCGACTGCAGTGTGAATGGAGACGGCCATTGTCTGATGAGAATTTTGCACGTAGACACATTGGCGAATCCATTCTACACAGAGGTGACTGTCTGAGCGCTGCTGATTTTCATTTCGTTTCACACGATGAGTTCAGATAAAAGTAAAGAAGTCAGGGAATGGAAAAGGACGAAGGCCTTCATGTACAGGAACAAATTTGAGAAGAATGAAAGCAATCTGTTATTTCCTGCATACATCAAAAGTTTCTAGCCAAAAGGGGCCTTACCCATCAAGGATAGGAGACATCCATAATACCCACTATTATCATTATTATATCTTCTTTTTTTTTAAATGAATGGCATACATATGATTTGGGTTGTGTGTTTTTTTCATGCTCATTCCTGAAACATTTTCCTTCACAATTTACTCATCTTCCTGTTCCTACACCATGTATTAGTGGTGAATAAGATCAAGGCACTTCTCCATCTGTAGGATAAATGTAAAAACACTATGGCAGCACTTCAAAACACAGGTTAGAGTGAAGTGCATCATTAATCTAGCAATGAATGCTAAAATTGTTTCAAATTCAGTTTATACTGGTACACTTCCTTAAACTGAACCAGAATTAGGGTCCATACTGTATTCTTGATTTACCCAAGTAATTTTTTTTTAATAGATGAAAACAGCAAAATCTCACTCGAAAATTTGAAAATTTTGGTTATACCATCCTCTCTACCAGGCCAACATTCACTTTATATCTCTTGGATACCAGCCTCAAAATTTTGTAACAATTTAAAGAGAATGTGCAGAAATATTTAGTAAGTAGACTCTATACCACATGTAGCCTACATGTACATGTATGGAGGCAAGATTATGCTAAGTTTTAATTCAGACAGAGATATTTGAAGCAATAAGGGTCAGCAACTGATAATCACTGCAAGTAATTTATCAAAAAGGTAAAAAATTTGTAAACCTCACCACATATCCTGCAACTCAATCTTTGATTTGGGAGTTATGGGGTTTTGCTTGGCTTATTTTGCTTTGGTTGTTTGTTTTTTAGTGTGTGTAAATATCAGAAAGATGCAGTACAGCTGCGTGAATATGTGGGCTGGTCTGCACACTCAGATTAGGACATGAAAAAAATGTATTCACACCACAGCTAATCAATTCCTTCAAGAGTAAATTTTTGGTCAGTGTTTCTTTAAATGCATTTTTCTTGGGAAAACAACAGCAGGGCCAAGAGTCATTCGCACTAGCTACATCTTGACTTTCTGCCCTAGAAAATCTTCCAAGAAAATTGGTCTGCCAGAGATTGCAGAACTTGAGTAATTGGAAAACCAACTGTGAAAGCAGCTACTGTAGTGTGTACCACAGAGAGACCCTGGAGAGGGGTGAGAGACAGCTAGCTGCCATGTTTAGGTCATGATCATAATCACAGTGCATGGCACAGACAAATACAGGTAGAATGACGTATCCTTGCCACAGGCGATACAGCTGAAGACCGACCGTGTACACTTTTGAGTGTGTTTTCACGGAAATGTTTTCCACAGCTGCGCCTCGTATAAAGTAAGCGCTCTTTCAAGGGTTGGATCGTTTGTGTTTGTGCATCAAAGTCAGAGCATGAGAAAGAAAGGAATCAGGGGATGCTATCATTGCCTACCACCAGGACAGGAACAGGATGTCAGAAAAAGTGGATCAAATATTCATGTCTGAGGACAGTTACCTCGACTGGGCCAGGAGCTATAAAGCTCGAGCCTCTAATTTCCAAACCATTCTCATCAACCACATTGCACTCCAATCATGCCATGTAGCATATCGTAAACATTTATAAGGGTATCCTGCTTCAATGTCATTTGAATACAATGCGGAGGGAACCTTCAATTTCCTTGCCAAAGACAAGCAAACATTCCCATGTTTTATTATTCTCAACAGACATGATAAATGGTAAAATGTCCTCAATTAATCAGACAGATGAATTTTTTGTTTTTCCGAGCCATGGACTGATTTCTGATGAGTATCATTAATGAAATCTGGCATCTTTAGTTATACCATGATGACATCATTTACAACATTGGAAATCATGATAACTTTTTTTTTTTCTTTGACAGTCATGCAATTTTCTAGACACATGAATTAATGGATGACATAACAAACTGATTAATTCATAATTGATATATTCTGTGTCAATTTTCACTGAATTTCTTTTTATTAAACACAAAATCAATAAGAATAAGACATATCATTTGCATGGAATATTAGTGTAGTCCTGTAATGACTTATAAAAGACGACTTATGGGAAGGAGGTTACACACAGTAGCTGCCTCAACAACCAAAAACACGATTCCAGTTATTAATCTTTTTTTGTTTGTTTATAAATCTCTTCCGATTTGCACGTACATGTGCATATGGTAGTAATATGTAAAACTTGAGAATTCCATAACTTCCTCATCTTTGTCCAACTTTGTCCATCACTCATTACCCATGAAATTCTACTTAAACTTGATGTACAAGTTGGACCTCAAATGCTAGTTGTAAGAGTAGGCCTATAATAAGTTACATACAATGCAGTACCAACAGCACAACCCCTTCTTGGCAGAGACAAGTACTGAAATAACCAAACATGATTGTCCTCAATTGCTCCATAGTCATTTCTCTGTTAGCTTCTTTTTTTTTTCTTTTTAAACAACACTTTTTGACTATACTTGGGGCATTTTGTTCCATTTTCAGTGACCCCTATCAAGGGTGCAAGACACCCACATCAGGAGTTTGACTACAAATGACATTTACATCATCTCTTCTGGTCTTTGTTTAACAATAAACCCCCAAATCAAACATATTAACAGTCTGATGTTACACCTTCAGGACTCATAAAATTTCACAGCCTAGTTATTTTCCTTCTTTTTTTTCAAATACTGCTGAAGAAAAAAAAAATATGACTGAGTTGTCACATACATGCTATAAACAATATCATTATACATCCCTTTTGTACTGCAGCCAGTGACTAAAATGAAGAACATTCCATTCCCTCTGTTTTTCATGATGCCGTTGTAAGCAGAGACGATTTACAAATTCCACCTGAGCTGGGAGGGCGAACTTGGTGTAACCCTTCGCTTTGGCCAGTAAATAAATCAGGCATTATTTCTACCTGAAGGAGAGAAAAAACCTCACTTGTCACATCACCATGGCAACAGGGAAGAAGGAATCTGGAAGTGGTTCTTGGAGAGAGAGTTTTCAAACAAGCTCTGTTTGGATTACAGACTCCTCTTATCCACGGTGTTTGCTGTAACAGCAACAGATTTAATGCTATCAATCTCAAGGAAATAAGAAAATGAAATGAGTTGATTGTCACATGTGGGGTAGAGTATATTTATAAGTGGGATGAAATATATACACTGTGACATTTACTCTGCATATCAAGCAGACTGAATATCAAGGGACAACCGTACAAATACAGAACTTCTGTTCATAAATCTGCAGCAGATTTTGCTCATTTTGGTACTCATTGACGTTGTGTTGATACATCTTGCCTGAGGAATATGAGACTGGGATTAAGTTATGGTGTCAGAAGAGATGGCTGCATTGCTACTATTGTTACATCTCTGCAAGGTAGATATGGCATTTTATGCTGAGAGAGTCAATGGACCACATGCCCACTGCAAGAAGGCTTCAACAGCTAGAGTCAAATTAAAGACACAAAATAGTGGAGGGTTCATGAAAATCAGGCCTAAAATATGTTGATTTTCATCAATGATACTAGTTGCAAAAAAAAATGCACAAATTACTAATAATTGGAATGTTTGCAGGTATACTGTAATATTTTGCAAATTGGGACATGTAAGACATTCATACACCACAATTTTTTTTTCAGGTTTTAAAACTATGCAAAGTTCCACAGCTATGACATCATGGTACAGTGCACTGTCACTGCATTGTCCATCCACACTGAAGTTAAAAAGTAGCACCATTACACACATAGGCCTATATATTTTCCATCAAAAATCCCAATGCAGTAACTATGCTGTTTTTTTCTCATTTTCCAGGTCATTAAAAATGTTCAGAATGTAAAGTCTATAGAAGTGGAGATTAAAAAAAAAAGGTTAGTACCATGATAGAAAGTCTTCCACCTTTCTTTGACTACATTTTAGAGCAAAGATTTAATATTGTGAAATGCTTTGAGGTCAAGTTACATTCTAAAGTTCATTACTTTTTTGTCATTTTTTGTTGGGGGGGGGGGGTCTTTAGAATAACTTACAAACATACAGAATTCAGAGAAGAGAAAAGAAATATGAAATCAAACAATATCTCTACCTGATATGTTTGTGAATGGTTCTGAAAGATTTACATTGAGCATTCATGAAATTGATGTAAAACTTGGCAGAAGTTACTTCATCATGTGTTTTAACATTGATGTGCTCTGTCAATACAATTGTACATCACTCTGTTCATCACTAAGCCAGCAAAGCAGGCTTAGTGTAATAGTTCCTACCACATCTTCTTGAGGTAAAATATCGGTATCCATTCCTCATGTGGCACTTAATGTCATCTACTTTTAAACCAGGAGAAAACATGCGTCTGAGTTTCATACCACCAGTATATTTGCACGACTTGCCCATTCAAGCTCCTTGTAATGACTCCGGTAACAGAGAAGACAATGCACAGTATACCTGTCGACTGCGGATCTGGGTCTCAAATTACAGTGATACTCTCCCATAACTGTGTCAAAATGGGATTCAACTAAGGCTGTAATATCATCTACTGCATATGTTGGTTACAAAACACACACACACAAACACATACACACAAATGCATACACACAAACACAATATTCTATTGTCAGAGCACCTCAAGTCAGCTAAAACACGTTAAGGAACTTAACTGGATTGGGATTGCTAAAAAATAGTCAGTTTCACTCAATACTAGAGAGAGGCATGCAGTAATCAGACCCCCCCAAAAAAAACAAAAAACAAAAACAAAAACAAAATCTATACGGTTCATGATGCTGTGGAGGTATAGTACCTCCTTGTTCACACCCTACATTTAACATTTGCTATATGGGAACAAGTATCTGATAGGAACAAAAACTGTGAAGTCATCTTTTCACTTTTATTACTGTCATTATTGCCATATTCACAACTGGGCCCTGTTTCATAAAGCTGCTCATAAAGTTACTAACAACTTACAAACAACTGGTGATCAGTTCTGATATGCTATACCTATCAGAATTTCCATAATTCAGCACAAGAACTGATCACCAGTCGCTCGTAAGTTGTTCGTAACTTTACGAACAGCTTTATGAAACACCCCCCATTTTTTAGTGTAGTTCTAGGGTCTTTTCTTCTTTTTCTAAATGCTGAAAATGAATCTTTAAATTATTTTTTCTACAGGTGTGAAATCTACATCATGTTGAGGGCATCATATGAAAGGTCAGATGAATCGAAAATCCCCATCCTCCTCATTCCCTGACTGCCAGTTCTACATGTACCAAATACAAATTTGTGTGTGTACCTTGTTTCCTTTTACCCTAAATTTGAATGGCTATTATAGATATCAAAAGGAAGGAATTAGAATTCTCTTTTCCCCTGGCCTGGATACCAGGCCTAATCTATCTACGTAGGAGAGAAAAAAAAATGATTCCCCTGATTCCCCTGTGCGGGTTAGATGTCATTCCTTTATAAAGTCCTCCTCCCTTTTAATTCTTCCTACATATATTCTTTTATCATGAAACCACGTCACAGACTATTTTCCTGGCTGTCCCATGCCAATGAACAGCTGTTGCCAAGCCACTGTGACGTGACACTGATCGGTGCTTTCCAAAGAACACTGGTGCCATTATGCGATTCCCATCATTATCCACAGGCACAGTCATTTAGTCATTCAACATTTTATGTTAATGGAAAATTTTGCCATATTTTTTACCTCCGCCAAGGGAGGAGGTTATGTTTTCGTTACCGTTTGTTTGTTTGTTTGTTAGTTAGTTAGTTTGTCCGTGTGCAAAATAACTCAAATAGTAGTTAACGGATTTGGATGAAACTTGCATGAGAGGTTTAGAATGATACAAGTAACAGGTGATCAAATTTTGGTTGTGATCCGAGAATTTTGGGGGAATTTATGAAGGATTTTTGATATTTTGGCAGGTAGGGTCAATGAACTTGAGAGTTCAGGCTGCGCGTATTTGAGGTTTGCATGCGCGCACTAAAGTGAGTGCTCTAGTTTCTGCTGGGGCGAGGCGCGCCATGTAGCTGAGGGTCTATGACGTAACAAAGGCTGCTATATTGGGAAATTGGGTGACTTTTAGCACACAATGCTATAAGTACGTATGGGTGGAAATCACTGATATCTCTCTGGAAGAACAAGATCTGCGGTGGAAATGAGCTGCATACTTGGCGGAGGTCTGCACTCTCAGAGTGCTTCTCTAGTTTATTCTTTTATTTTTTTTTTTCTTCAGAAATTCAATATCATTTATTGAGAGAAACTAGCCACTACATTTTGGGTACACTCAAAAGAGTTCTTTCACTAGAAGTGAAGGCAGAGGTTTCCAGCTAAGAACACCAATTTGCCTCTTGATGGGGTTCTAAAAATCAAACCACAGTGGATCTCTGTTCAAATAATGCTTCGTCAGTAAATGACATGAAATATGTAAAAGTGATCTGAAAAAAAAAATGCACAGTATCACTGGAATCACCTCACATGCCATAAAGTAGTGTGGTCTTGGATTTTAGTGGTTACAGGTACAGTGGAAACTCGATATAACGAGATGGTCGGGACCAAGTCGTTTTCCTCGTTATAGCCGATATCTCATTATATCAGTAGGCATAAAAGAAAGCATAACATAAAGACATTAATTTGCACATGTGGGACTACCCATCATCTTTCAATCAATACTGATTACTTGGTGATGTGTGTGAGGGAATTACTCACCTTTATGGGTAAGAAGATGCTTTTCGCCAATGAAATTCAATATCAAGAATGTGTTTCTTATCAATTGTAGATGTTTGAATTTGTAAATTTATATAGCTTGCGATTGTGTCAAGATCGTCTGTGGATTGGTATGTGGCTATGGTATGGGTGTGTGTTGTGTGTGAAAAGCTTGAATAATGGTCTGCACAATGCTGTGTATGTATGTGACACATTCTGTGTACAGTACATTATGACTGCATGTATCACATGCGCGCGCACACACACACATACACGTACAACATGCAATGCTAGCTGGAGTGCACTGAAGAAAATGTGTGTAGAAGACAGTTTTTGGCACATCGAGCTTTACAATCTCGGAACATGATAGCACAGGCGAAGTAAAGCTTCACCCGAAGACATTTTGCTTTACCTCGCTATAACAGGTTTGACTGGCTATGTTTTTCTTTGTTTGTAAATCACAAAATTTATCTCGTTATAGCAGTTATTTCGTTATAGCCGATCTCGCTATAAGAGTAGCATTTTACATAGACTTGTGTGGAAGGAAATTTGGGACCGGGAAAATTTCCGCATAATAACTGATATCTTGTTATAGCAGTGTTCGTTATACCAAGTTTCCACTGTAGTACCTAACATAAATCACCTCTCTCTCTCTCTCTCTCTCTTCCCTGCCTATCTAGATGTGATTCTCTGCAGAATATCCTTCCTCATACTCCATGATCTACACAAAATGCAGTGACGTAATCCACGAGGGATTTTTTGTGATGACGGAAGTAAGGCCCAAAAAAAAAATTGTTGCATTGGCGTAACCCGCCCGACCCTAAAAATTCCGCCGACCCCATGTTTTTTTATTATTTTTTTTTGCTATCGATATCAAATATCTTGTTGATTGCAATCGCGATCGCACAAACCCGGAAGTGGAAACGGCTCTGGGGATATTGGATGTACGAGGGAGAGATCTAGCGCCTCGCATAAGCCTTCCTTGATCAGTACGTCATCTGTTTCCAACACGGACACGTACTCTAACAAGATTTATTCAGTGTATACGTAGCATTCACTGCGATGTATTGTGCACAGTTTTGCCATAGGTTTCTCGTGTGGAGAACTTACACGAATCTGTATATGTGGGACTGTAATAGAGATCGCCGTGTGCGATGAAAAGATCGTACATATGGGTCAATTTGCATCTATCTTATCTAAGTCAAAATAGTAAAATATGAAGTGAAAACATTCAGAATAGGGATTTCAACATCTTTAAATTCTGTGAAGGGGTATATAATTCCAGTAATATCGGCCTCATAAATGATTTGTAGAATAGATGAACACAGCACATTCGGTGCAGCAGTTGTAACTGTTTACTGAGCTGAGCACGTGTTTTACACGTAAAATGCAGGTAGCAAAAAAAAAAAAAAAAAAAAAAAAAATCCGCCCGACCGACCCTATTTGAAAATCTCATGTTATGCCAATGCAACAATCTTTTTTTTTTGGCCTAAGCTGCTTCAGAGACAAGCTAAATGTCCTTATGAAATGGAATTCAACACCATCACGCCACTTTCATCAGTTGCCGGAAAATGCAACTACAGCACATCTGCCATCAAAAATTTAGATTTTTATACCTCAGTTAGACGTTATCTTTCAAGGGACTGTACAGTACTGGTTGGGGTGGAGATTCATGTTTTGAACATTCCTAAGTGAGATGATGAGAAACCTCTTATGAGATATGAAAGAACATGTTATTTTAAGAAGGATTCAACGTTCATTTGATGAAAATTAGTTTTCAAATGGCTGAGATATCCGAAAAACTGATAATAATAAATGGCGACAGGCCACAACTTTTATTAGGATTTCTTTGTTTCACCTTGTTTATGGATATCTCAGCCATTTCAAGACCGATATTCATCAGATAAACTTTCGATACCCCTTAGAATTGCATGCTCTTTGACATCTATCTCAAAGAGTGGTTTTTGAATATCTCGCAAAACGTTAAAAGCTAAATCCTCACCTCAACCAGAACTGTACACACCCTTTAAGGACCACTGGGATTATACTTGATTCCCTTTGCATTACTGGATAGCCAAAATTTATAATGTTGAGAGGATATGGGGAAAAAAACATTAATTGACCTTCCTGCAATCAGCACCTATACCTGGAAAACAGAAAACATTCCAGTTTTTACTGCAAAGTATCACTGTATTACAACTGGCAGTAGCATTGCATAGATAGCATGTAATGTGGACTTTGAGCAGTGTACATAACCCTTGGACTGATGGTACACACAGGAGACATCTTGGAAGTAAAATCTGTTGGGATTCCCAGGCAAAAATGAAATTTTTCTTTCACTGTTCACACAAACGAGTCACTAGAAATGGTTTCACATCAGTAGCACTGAATACGGACAACCTCTACAGCTGAGCAAAGAGTTTATAATGTACCATTTTCAGATTGTTTCAGAGGTCGTGAAAGGTGAAACTTACTTTCCATACGCCTGCAGAAAGCCCTTTTTTTTTTCTCTGAAATGGACATGTGATAAAAAATGTGAGAAAAAAATATGCTGACAGTACTGCAATCAGAAAAATATCTGATTGCATTTGCTACATAATATTTTATAATTCATGTCAAATCATGCAATAGCAGTATCCATCGATCTTGAATACAAGAGTGAATTGCAGACAGCTTGTTGGGAAATTTTATACTACTGCTGAGGCATGATTGATCATCACTTAAAAGTCCTGTTTACCTTTGGGAACAGTGATTTAAAAAATGTTCAAGATATCACTTCGGATGCATATGTGTAAGTCAGTTGTATCACAAAATATCCTACCATATAAAATTTGTGCAATGAAGCCTAAAATATAAGGAGATATCACTATTTTTCTCATTAAACCATACCTGTAGACGGTTTAGTCTGGAAACATTTGTATAATAACTATTGTCCACATTTTGTATATCTAACAATACTTAACATCCGATTATACCGGTTCAAATGTTTACATTGGTTGTTTCTATTCCTAACTCACATTGAACTATTTTCAAGCACTAATGCTGGGTTTTTGTTTCATCTGCAAATGGTAAATTATGGATTTAACATTCTACCTACCCACTTCTGAACAGGGAGGTTGCTTCAGGAATACAAGTCTGGTACTTCAATGTAAATCATTTACACTTTTGACCTCAAAATACTCTAAAACAATTCATTATCTTGGCAAACCACATCAGTCAGACGAGTTTCCTGGTATACTTATTTGATGTATTGCAAGCAAATTCCAAAGGGTGGAAATGGAATTTTTAGCCCCTCAAAGTATTTTGTTTTACCTTCAATGATACATTGAATACACATGTACCATCCATACTGTCAGGTCCTAAAATCCAATCTCAAAAACTTGACTGTGTATATCGCGAAAGAAACACAATTCAACCTTCAAAAAAAAGTAAAAAAAAACCACTAAACAGAACAAAGTCGGAATCCTCAAGTTTGATCAATTCACAGGCGACCATGTATCTCTCATTGCATGCCAGGACATCTGGTATCATTAGAAACTGACTATTTTTTCTTTACCTTGATACACGAATTGCTGTGATTTGAATAGGATCATAGAATGTGTATTAGGTCGAAACATGGGGCAAAACTGGCATTGAAGCATTGCAAAATGCTGCTTTATTGTCCAACAGTGCACTCTTCTTTCTTTGAAGGAGAGAATGGGATTTCAAAAGACGACTGTAGAGTGATTGTGATTACTGCCAGTCATCCAGACAAATATACAATAAACTTTATTTCTCACAAATTCCTCTTTCATAGGACGGAAACAAAGACATCATGTAAAATCTCTATTCAGTGTATTTTTTTCTGAACATATGTCAGTTCATAAAAAAGGGGATTTCCAAATTCAATATTCAATTGTAGGTGGATGATCTGCATGTATGATCTACAACTCTGCATCTCTTCATTTGAATGTTCACAAGTTTTATTGTGTGCTATGATGGAACAGCATGCTTTTCTTTTCTGCAAAATCTTATGCAGGTGTGCTGATGCAGTGGCACTGGTAACTGAGTGTGTGACATGGCCAGGCTAATCCCACATATTGTCCTGAGTGAGGTTATGGTATGGGCTGCACAACCCATCCGAGCAATCCACCCAGAAAACCCATAAATTCATTGTCACAATAGTTAGGTTCACACGATGTTCCTAAACTTTAAGTTAAGGTCAAAAACTTAACTCTCGATGATTGGCTTGTAGTTAGCACCATGTGGACGCACTCAAAAGTTAGCAATCTTAAAGTTTAGTCGATGATTAGAACCACGAGACATCTTAGGGTTTACGCTCTCTCTCTATGAGCCACGCAGGGTCCCCACTCGTAGCTTCGCTCTGTGTGGACACAATAATCAATGAGCTTGTGAGTTAGCGTGAACCTCGCGTCTCGTTTACTGTGCTGTTTTGTATGGACATGAGGTCATTGAGCAAAGACTCTGCACTTCCGTTGTAATCATCGAGTGGGGCTCGCTTTGTAAGTTGTAACTTAAAGTTTAGGTGTGTGTGTGAACCTGTGTCGTGAATTCACGAGTGGAGCTAACCATTGTCAGTTAAGTTTTCGACCTAAACTTCAAGTTTGGCGACTGCGTTTGAATGTAACTTATGTTAAAGGCCTTCATAATATATGTCAGATCATCTTGACTCTACAGGTTGGGCATCTACATCTTACAGAGTCAAGTCTTGGCCAGATTCTCAAGATGATCTTAGTACTAGAGGCCACATAATTTCATGACTGTATTTGTCAGCTGTCACACTGCTGTTGATGTCAATTGATTCAGACTTGCCTCCAGCTGAGAAGTCCTCGAACACTAAGACTCTTTCTCCTCCTCACTCAGTGCAAGTCAGTTTCATACTCTCCTCCTCGTCCTGGCCAATCTATAGTCTTTCTATCAATATGACTGAGATTTCATCTCATTGCTGTAGGGCAGTCAGTACTAGCTTCCTTGCTGGCTTCCTTGCAGCCTTACATTGACAAAGATCAGCTGCATAAAATTAGTTTCTAGCAGTCTGATCCCTACTGACTACGTTGTATGGTTGCACAAAATCTCATTTATAGTTCTTGAAGACAGCTAGCCACTCTACAGCTCTGACCAAGAAATGAAACATGTCTTTTTGCATTTTTTCCTCTAATCATTGCCATTTTTCTTTTCATTCTTCAGTGATTTGTTTTATTTGTGTATAGGGAACCATAGTGCCTCGATTTGTCATTTACATCATCAGTTTTCTGAACTTAACCTTCCATAATAGAGGTCATTGATGTGTCATCTGTAAGCTGATCTCTAGAGCCAGTGCCTGTATCGCATACCGGTACATCTTCACATTAAAAAGATGTACATTTAAATTCTTTTCTGTTTAAAAAAACAAAAGGAGAGAAAAATGGAGTTCATGGGTGATTACCTACAATGACCCTAGCCCTTTAAGTCCTTTTGTGGAATTACTATTTCTACCCTCAAAGAGAATAAGAATGAACACTGCATATATCAGCAACATTTTAAAGATTATCACTACTTCCCATGTTCCAAATTTCAGTACTACAGTAAACTGAATATTGCTTTACCACATTATTGTACTAAACTGGATATCATTGAAAAGAATTTAGAATGTATTCACATTTGAACTATTGAATTTGTGACAGAAAAAAAAAATCCCAGAAAGAAACAACAAAACTGACTTTCCTCGATTTTTGAGGAATCATACAGCTTTGAAACATGATTCCCTATTTCCATACCCTGCTGTTTAAAGGCCTACATGCACTCAGCCTCTATACGTCACTAACACCCTTTTGTCACAAAGTTATGTGATAAAAAAACATGAGGTACATTCAGGATACAACCTCTCATGGACTCTATTCACTTGGCCTCTAGGGATGAAGAGCCTGCCCATGATGACATTTTAAATTTCCATTACTCATATTCATCATCATCACTGTCATCATGAAAGTCTCTTATTACCATTGGCAACCACATCAACTTAGAGAACGAGGCAGGGTTTTAGATTTAGTACCAGTCTGTGATGTCTGACGGCCTCCCGTCACAAATTAACCATTTGGATGCTAGCCACACTACTGCTGAATGGAACTTGGGTGCGCACGTGGAAAAATTGGGACTTATGGGTATGGCACTTGGGTATTAAGTGAAGAGGGAGATTTCCTGCACATTGAGGTACTACAATTTATGACAATAGCCTAACATCACAGCCTCTACGTCACGGGGTAGCTATGGTAGCTTGTAATCCTTTTTAGAAAAGAAAGAAAGAAGAATGAACTGCTGCCCAAAGGAAAATGTTTACAGATCCTCTTATAACTGCGCTGACAGCAAAATACAATTCCAATCTATTCTTTTAGAACATGAAACACTGAAGCCCTGGAGATACAGCTTTCTTACTCTTTGTGCTTGTTTGAATTTTTCTGCTAGAACATGAAACATTGAAGCCCAGAAGATGCAGCTTTCTTCTCCTTTGTGCTTGTTTGTGACATAAATAATAAAGGATAATTTTGAATTCTTCAATATAAAACACTAAATAGTGACAATCAAAATTAAAAGATAGAGCACAAAATCACAGAAATTTAGGGAATTCTGGCAATCTTAATAAGTTGTGTATGAAGATATGGGCTAATGTGAGCTAATTCCTAGCTGATGCAAAAAGTTTACTAAAGCTCCCATATTTTTAAAAGAAAGTTTGGCATGAATACATTAATTTGATTATAAGAGAGCAAAACTGTCAAAACAAAATTAGAGAGGCTTTATTAAAATGCTAATATATTAGGTATTATATTTCATCAATCCAATTCCCCATAATATCAATAACACCTCTACCAGGGATCTGCATTCACATCCCTTCTGTAAGTAATTCACTCTTCCTTCACCGTTCTCTTTTACATCATAGCAGTCTTAATATGCCAGACCCCAGAAAGAAGAAGAATAAGAAGAAGAAAAAGAGGAACAGCATAAAGAGTCCAGTGTGCCACAAGCTAGATTTCGAAAGAGCGTCTCACCTCTGTGTGATGGGCCGGTGTATGGCGGTGATGAAGGTCAGGCGGTTCGTTCCACATCCTGCCAAACACTTCCAGGTCGCTATCATCCAGCATTGTGGAGCCGTGCCCCTCACAGTCCTCTTCAGGAGGAGTGTCGAATACCTCCACCGCCTCGTCAGGCAAGCCAAATTCTCGCACCACGCGGGTCTGGAGCTCCCGCGAGACGGCCATACTGTCGGTGCAGCGCAAGGAATACGCCCTCTTTGCTGCGGCGGACCGCTGTAGCTCCTTCTCCCTGGCCCTCATAGCTTTCACTGTGTCTTCATCTGGTGCTAAGTGTCAAAGATAACCAAGGGGGAAAGGGATCATGTAATCTCAAGTACTTGAAATTATTCCCTGAGCTTTGTTTGATACTGATCTCACAATATACAGCTCTTTTCTACACCACAGGGCCCAGGAATGCTTCATTGTCTGTAACACATACGTCTTTTCTTGTGCAGAAATGTATGTCCTCATTGATATTTTACAATTGATTGATCTGAAGAAGCACTTGATATCACTGAAAAAAGAAAGAATATCTATCTATATATATATATTTTCTGGTACTAGAAATGGGTACTGAATTCACCATGTGTCTCCTGTAAAAAACGCTGCTGGGCAATTCCACGGTAACTGACGTTACGCATAAGGATTTTCATGAAATTGTTTACCTTGTAGTTTTGTGAATGAAAGCACCAGGGGCTTGCAATTAGCATTGATGAACAAGTTCATGAGAATGAAGAAATAGGTGGAAAGTTTTTCTCTCAAACTGCGTTTCTTATCACATAGCAAGTGAAAATGTGTCGGTAACTGACATTACGGAAAAAGGACATGGGAAATTATGGTGTGGATTTAAATGGAAATATCTCATGTCCCTGACTTTTAACCTTGATGTGTTTAATATGGTAATACACTTAGGTTCTTAGGAACAGGTGTGCAAAATAATGTGCACTTTAGTTGTCTCCTTTTAGCACCATGCCAGTTTCAGTGAAGGCATGACGGTAACTGACGTTACGCTTACATTTGCCATAGGGTTTACACATGCAAAATCATGATTGGGAATAGCTTTGTGATTTTTCATAATTCTGACCATTCAGAATGATTTGTTTGATATGGAGTCATACCTTGGTTCATCAGTCATAAATACACAAATGAAATGAAACATTAGTCCATTTTCTTTGTGTTCTATGAAAACTTAAAGGTAAACATGTCAGTAACTGACGTTACGTAACTGACGTTACACATACTTTGCCATGGGGTTTACAGAGAACTAATTTATTTAACAGGTTACCATACTGCTGCAATATACCAGTAACAATCCCAGGCAACTACTTAGCAACAAATTAAAACAAAATCTAAAGACACAAATGGGTTGGGCCCTTAGGGGGCACCCCCCCCCCCCCCCCCCCCCCCCCCATGCCATTGCACAGTTGGGCAAAAATAAAGTAAATGCACAAGAGGATATTTCTTGACATTTGTCTTGAGATTGAATTCTAATTCAACATTTATGATTACACAGAGCCATTAATAGATTAAGCAGTTCCAAGTATAAATACATGTATATTGACATGACTAAGGGGTTTTGTTTGTTTGTTTGTTTTATTTAATGAACAGGAAAGTTTCTATATCTAGAGTGCTCCACCCATAATACCTTGCAGTACTACACAAAACATGGATATATTTGTGCTTGAAAAAAAAAAATCAAAATATATTTCAGGTCATGGGGAAAACACACTTATCAACTCATAAATATGCATAAATATATAAAAAATCTATTATGATGTATTTCTTCTTCTTTTCTTTATTTTACTCCTCCTTCACGGCATTGTTAGGGCCATAAATAAAAAAAAAGGTCTCCATCATCAATCGATTTAAATGAAAAGTGTAGCACTTTTAATATTTCTCTGTGAAGAAGAAAAATAAATGCTTTTTTGGTCAAAAGAGCATTATTGGTTTATTCCTTGCTGTAAGTAATTTAACTATTTTTCTTTTCCTTTACACTGATATATCACGGCTTGCAAATACATTCCAGATACCAAGAAATCGGACTTTGCAACGAAAGAATTCTAAGATCAATATAAAAAAACAAAATCTTCCTGTTCATAATTATCATGTATTGTATTACAAAATGTCCCTGCATGAATAGAATATAGTAATCAACAAATACACACTGTATGAACATTTTTTTGAAAACCCTAGAATCCTCTCTCACTTTGAGCAACATCAGTGTTAAGTTTCAAACAGTAATGAGTACATGCCTTATGTGGTTGTACCATAATACAAGATGCGCCATGTTAACTACACCACGCATTTAAGTGCAATTGAGAAGAAATATCTGTTTGTGCATTTGCCTTGAGGTATAAACTTGACTAAGTTTCCAGAAAAAAAAAAAAGAAAAATGCTGGCAAAAGCAAACATTGGTGAAGATTGTAACTGTTGGTATAAAGCTGTGCACAAGTTTGCATGTTAACCACCTTTTCTATAAAAAACAAACAAACAATCATGTCACTGATTAGGCCTACAAACTCTGGTAGCTTTATCATCCCATAGGACTGGGAATGTACTAATGTGAATGCATATACTGCATGTGGCAAACTAAACTTCCAGATGATTTAGCCTTAAACTTGTGCTGAATTAAAAATCGAAAGCTCAAGCCCCCTCCCCCCCCCCCAAAAAAAAAAGAAGATAATCATGGTAAATGAATGAATAAATACATTTAGAAATGAAATTAAAAAAATGAAAAAAAAAATATATCCATGGACATACCATGGTGATGACATCATTCCCTATGAAAGGGATTGCTGCTCTTTGTTGTAAGTTGACTTCCCAGATGTATTGAAATGGCCAAGAGTCAAAAATTTTGCCTCAGTTATCATTACTGTCATGGTAACTGACGTTACATACTCGTGTATATGAAGTTTCGGTAACTGACGTTACACATTTTGTAGTGATCATTTTGACTCTCCAGTATGCCAAGTATCCTTATTTCTGGCATTGAAATGAAGGCATATGGGCATACATTAGAAATCTCAAGTTACATCATAAAGCTCACTTTCTTTGATGAATAAAGTTAAAAATTCCTTGTTTTTGGTAACTGACGTTACATCCATCATTGTCAAAGTAATTAAAAGTTTTTATCAAATTCTTTAAAGCAACCAGCTTTTTTTTTCTATCGTGTGGTAAAAGACTTCTCTGGTAACTGCATACATATAAAAGATTGTTGTTTAGAGTACTAATAAAGTGGATATACAGAGAGTAAGTTATGCCACAATCCACTCTTTTCACCATTGAGTTATAGGCATATTTTGGCAGCCATTTTGAAAATCAAAATGGCCACTTTTATTGAAAAACATAATGATTCTTAAAACTTCAACTCAAGTACTGTCTGAAAATGTATGGTGTTTGAAACAAATATCATTTTGAATTTTGGGCACCTGTGTCCTAGTTACCGTGGAATTGCCCTGCTGCAATCTTGAAATTCAGTCACCAATTTTCTAAGCTGGTAGACAAGGCAAGTGCCAAATTGTGTCTCCCCCATTCGCATAGAAGAAATTAATGTTTTTCTAACTCCCGAAAGTTCATTGACACGCCTATGACCTTTGACCTTGTGGTGACCTTCAACTCCACGAGGGACTTTACCATCCCAGTTTGGTAACAAATGGACAAAGGGATCAAAAGTTATGAGCCATAATCGAAACGTGCCATACAAGCTTAACATTGGGCCCTAAAAGTTTGTTGACCCCTGTCTGTGACCTTTGACCTCATGATAACCTTCAACTCCCCAAGGGGGCATCTACCACCCAAGTTTGGTCACAAACGGACATAGGGATCAAAAGTTACGAGCCATAATCGAAACGCGCCATAAAAACTTACCATTGGGCCCAGAAAGATTGTTGACCCCTGTCTGTGACCTTTGACCTTGTGATAACCTCCAACTCCCCACAGTACATCTACCATCCAAGTTTGGTCACAAACAGACATATACATCAAAAGTTATGAGCCATAATCATAACGCGCCGTAAAAACTTAACATTGGGACCTAAAGTTCATTGACCTCTGCCTGTGACCTTTAACCTTGAGGTAACCTTCATGTTTGGTAAAATGTGTAACTTTGTATAACCACTCTTCCCTCATAGTTTGATTGAAATTGAAGTCGTCAGTAGAGAGTTATTCAAGTTTTTGTAGCGTTACGGACGGACGATGGACGGACGACGGACGGACAGACGCCGCAGGCGATCCCTAAAGCCCGCCGCACACTACATGATTTTGTCCCGATTCGCCGGTCTTAAGACCTTAAGACTAGAAGTGTGACGTCACAGTCTTGCCATTTTCTAGTCGTATGACTGGGTCTTAGCGCCAGTCGTAGAGATTTGACATGTTGAATTTCTATGACCGGTCGTAGGCTTTCAGCCATTCACAATGCAGTAAAATGCAAGCACACGCAGTGCGCACTGCGCGCGCTTTACAGTCGTAAGCCTACTCGTAAGGTTCGGTCGCATAGTGTGCGGTGTCCGGTCGTACGACTGGTCTTAAGACCCAGCTTGGCTTAAGACTTTAAGACCAGTCTGATCGTGTAGTGTGCGGTGGCCTTTAATCTCCCCACACCTCCGGCGGGCTCAACAAAAACAACCTCTGTGACATCAGATACAGGATCAGCTATCTACAGTCAGGTGTAAAGACAATGTCACTGCTGTAAATCATGTTGGCGAATCACGTGTTCCTGCAATATAAAATGTTCTTTTTTAATAGCTTCAATATCAGAGTTTCGTCTTGACCTGTGAACTATTGACCCAATATCTACTCAGACAGTCTTGGTGTGGTTACACATGAACACACAAAGTTTTATCTGGATGCTTCATACGATGTGGTATTTGATACCCTGGGGTACCATCAAAGAATTTGCTATTTTGTTGATTTTTTTTTTTTCAGTATTGTACCCTGGGTTACCATAAAGTGGGTGATGGCAATTTTTGGTGCTTTTAAAAGTAAGGAGATGCTGTTGTGTTAGTGTCAATGAATGACTGCCAATACATCAAATAAGTGCCACAATTTAATTACCGGTACCTAATATTTTTCTTTCTCTGATTCAATACCATTACGACACGAATGTTGTTAAATTCATGAGTAGCTCCCAACTCATGAAAATAAAAACGTCATGAAATAAATGGCATGTACACTAGTCACAAATATTATTGGAACCTCTCTCTCTTTTATAATTGTCAAGAGGCAAAGTAATTCAAATTTGCACGAACATTACGGGGAAGTCTCCAGCACTTAGCTTTGTGACTCTTACCACTTTAATCAGCAGCTGATCTTGATTAGTAACATCAAATTACTGTCTTGCCTTTTCCCCAGGCAGTGAAATGTAATTACAGATATTCTATAGTATGTCAGTCTCGCACTGGTGAAATCTGGAGAAGCGTCTATATATTGTATTATCACAGCAAGCACAGATCTCTGTAAAACTGTGTTTTAAACATTTAGTTACATTTCTTGGAATCTTATTCATAGTTAATCAATCAGCATTAAACATTGTTTATTGTTGCCCTAGGTTTTTCTGCTGTCACTCTCATCAAAGACAGAAGGGCCTGACAGGGAAAATGACTCCTGTGTTCCCTTTGATATGACATTTGCGATGATCCAAGTTATGATATTCACAGAGTCTTCCAAGGCAAAATCTTGTACCTGTAATATCTCAGTTCATTAGTTGTTGCAAAACTGATGCCATGGTAAAAACAATTATCATGTGATGCCTCGTGAACACAAGGCCTAGGTTTTCAAAAGCAGATGGTGAGAAAAGATAGCTGAAGTCCTGGTTTTTGCCCAAGTCATAACAGGACTGAGAATGAATCTGACATACAAACAAAGCAAACAGATGTAAGAAACGCAGACTGGCATGACACCAAAATTGAAGTTGAGTATATCATTGTGAATGTCATTTGACAGGATGTTGGAAAAAACAAAACAAAAACAGACATGCTGGTCTCTGATTATCATGACTGCCATGACAGTAAGGTTTATGTTATGACCTACTTCTAGGAATCAGGGTTGGGGGGTGGGGTTGGGGTTAAGGAACATTATGAACCTGACCTGACATAGCAGGGTGAACATTATCCTCCAGCCTCTTCGCTGTTTGACTTTTCGGCAAATCAATCAAGTGAGTCGTGCATCAAGGCACGTACAACATCAAAGCATCAGACATCATCCAGGATGCAGAGTGACTGAGACAAAGGCATGAGGCTCTCTGTCAGCCACAATAGCTTCCCCAATATAAATAAATCAATTCTACATCTTCCCTGCACTCTGTCCTGAAATCAAATGATCTTCCAGTAGCTGTTTCTAGTCTCCTCTTTATCTTCAGAGTGCTATCTGACAACTTGTGTTCTTGACAATTATATGACAGCTCTATTTTGACTCCTTTGTGTTATACAATGGTCTTTACATAAAAGGAAAGAAAAAGAATGCTAAATTGTCTACTAACCACCACAATTCCACATCAATTTCATATTACTTTTGATTGGCATGCATCGAATGATTAAAAAAATATGTCTGTTCAAAATATATGATGAACTGGATATTACTTGATGTAGCACTTCTGCCTATGATGTACACTTTGTATGTCAAATGTTCTTACACCTTTTAATGTTACAGATCGCATGAACCTGCTTGTATAACTGAGCTCATCAAAAAACAAAACAGGGAAAAATAGCCCACAAGACAAGACACAGATACATTCCAGAGGATAGAGTGGTATCACATTTACCCCTGCACCTACTCCCCCCCCCCCCCCCCCCCCCCCCCAATCGTTTCATGTTCAATTGGTAACAAGCTGATGTATGTAGAATGAACCAATGCTTATGTCTGTTCAGGGCAGAAGAGGAAATAAATCTTAAAATGTAGATCACTCTGATATTTTCCCTCTTCACCCATGAGGTAAATATCAGTACATTGGTGTTAAATGACCTATACACACGGACTGACAGACAATATCTTACTGATGTTTCAAGGACAATATATCACCTGAGTCTGAATGTTTCAGCCAAAAGTAGAATAGCAAAGCACTCTAACCTACATCCTCTGTGTGTTTACAATAAGATTTCTGGAGGATTGTGTCCTACATAAATTACGGGTATGATTTGGAGAAACCACACCATACTTAACACAAAATTATCAAACTTAGGATTTCTTCTAATGACTGCAAGAAATAAAAAGAACAAAGAGATGATACCACTTAATCCTTGCATAACAAAATGAGCAAAATTTTGTCAATTCCAACTTACCGCACTATCTTTCCAATGTGCCACATCAAACTACTGATTCTATCAACCAATAGGTGTGCTGGTGCATTTTAAGAGTATATTGTCTTAACCTCTCTTTAATTTCTATTCATTTATTTATATATACATATATTCTTCTTTTTTTGCATTCAATGTGATCAAGAATGTTTGGAATTTGTAAATTTTGACATAAAGAACAAAAGTTATCCAGCTTCTTCATTATCATATTCAGATATTTGCCCAAACTTAAAGGACAAGTTCACCTTCATAAACATAAGGATTGAGAGAATGTAGAAATATTAGTAGAACACATCATTGAAAGTTTGAGGAAAATCGGACAATCCGTTCAAAAGTTATGAATTTTTGAAGTTTTTTTTTCAGCAACCGCTGGATGAGAAGACTACTGCAGTGTGTGAATAACTTCGATGTCACATGCGTACAACAATATAAGGAAAATATATAGAGAATTTCACAAAATTTCATCTTTTGAAAAAAGTGCACATTCCGCCGACTCGTTACCAACAAATGTTGTGGGTAATATTATTCCCCCTCCCTTTAGAAAGTGGCAAGTCAAGAGCTCTTTTATTATGCGAAAAAAGTGAAAATATGTTGAATTTTCTTTACATTTTCTTTACACTGTTGTACGCATATGACTAACAAGCTGTAGTAGTCTCCTCATCCAGCGGTTCCAACACAAAAATTTTAAAAATTCATAACTTTTGCATCGATTGTCCAATTTTCCTCAAACTTTCACTGATGTGTTCTACTAATACTGTTGCATTCTCTCAATCCTTATGTTTATGAAGGTGAACTTGTCCTTTAACTGTGACTGTCAAGTGGAAGTACAGCTAAAGAAAGCTAAGATATTCCAGGGTTCATTGCCAACTTTAAGCAAATTACAAAATGTAATCTCTCACTCTACATATTTTTCCTGTTATCCAAGAACTGGGTACTACCAAAAAAAAAAAAAAAAAATCCATCTGGAAATTTCTCATAAGATCCCTGGATTACATTCTTTGAAGGTTTAAGTTTAACAGACAGTTCCATGAACCAGGAACTGTGAACTCAAAGATGATAATTCTCAATGCCACCATGTCACCACAAGATCCGAAAGACAAACGTTTTCCACAAATTTTGGAAAGCAAACAGGAAGGAGAGGTTTCATCTTTCAGGATTTCAAAAACATGCTCATGTTTGATGTTCGGAAGACATGCGCACCCATGACAGGATACAGAGCGCTTCTGGCGACTAACGCAAGGTTCCTCTTCCCCAGGACCAGCTGAGTGCACACCACACCTTTGTCTCTCCTGATGGTGAAGGTGAGGCTAAAGACTAACCCATCCAATCCTGGGAGAATTCTTCTACAAATATGATCATCTTGACACCTTTAAATTGCCAACACTGATTTTTTACTGCAGATCCCACATCAGAGAAATAGTTAGAGAGTAATATATCATACTGTTGTTAAGCTCATTATTTTAGCACAAAATTAGAAACAAAGATAACATGAGATAGAAACAAGATTTCTTGTTTCCCATTCCAAATTTAGTTCTATATTCTACAATAGAAGGCTTTTCTGCATCTGAAACCATTTCAGATGAACACAAAAGCATTTGAATGAGAGAATTTGTTACTCTCAATTACAAAATATTGACAATGAATCAATAGTTAAAATTATGATTGAAGAAAAAGCACGAAACCAGAGAAATACATTTTTTTTTAACTTGACGGGGTAAGGGCCCTCCACAGACATATTTCTACCATGCCTCCATAGCTCATATGGATTTATCAACATTATTATTAACTTTATTAACTCCATTTATGATCATGATTAACTGCAAAATGTGAAGAAAAAAAAAACAATTTTGCCATGAGCATTTACATCCCATTCGCAAAGCAGATTTGTAAAAAAAAAAAAGCCTTTACTGCAGTTTCATTGTGCCATATATCATCTTTAAATGACGATCCCAAATAGTGGAGAGGTTAACTTGAGGCCCTTCTAATGTAAAGCATAGCATCACATTTTGAACTTAAACTCCTTCTAGCGCTAACAACAGGAACTAGAAATCTTGTTTACAGGGCCATGAGAAGTTACATAGTTTCTCCAGATGGGGGCGTGTGAAGTACATTGTCAAAACAGATCTGTCTGGAAGGCAGTACTCTTGCTTTCCCACCAGAACATTTTCTACCATATCTAGGAATTTAAACAGAGCAATGTTTGTTGCTCACATTACTTCTATATTCTGGAAAATGAATATCAAAAATTGAATTAAATAATGAAAAGCTGCATCAATGCTGAATGCCATTAAACGGTCAGTGCTTTTTTATCTTTACTAAAAATTCAAAGGGTGCATTCTTCTCATGCATCCTCCACAAATATAATTTTCAGCATCTGTTCCAGACACTGCTACTACTGAACAGTTCTGCAACAATTGTCACCCTACAATGTGCAATGTTTCGATTCCAAAACTTGCAGCTGACACCATGTGATCCTTAAAAAGAGTCATTAATGGGTGGTTCAGTGATTGGAAGGATATGTGTATAACTCACAGCTTCAAGTGGTCTTACAAACATAATCATTTAAAAAAACAGACATTATGTACATATCAAAACATGTATGCACATTAGGTTTAAACTACAGTCATCCCACATGTACAACACACAATATAGCCTGTCCAAAGCTACAATCTCTCTTGTTACCCTATTGAACATCAATTTCAAAATACATGAACAAGTGGCATTAAAGTGGCACAAACTGAGCGGACATCACAAGATGAATTGTAGAGGTAGACTTCACGTAGAGATGCACTGTCAAAGATGAATAGTGTCAAAGATGTATAGTTAGTAAACTTTACCAATGTTGTAATTGTACTAGTTGATCTAAGAGGCTCATTTGAAGATAACAGATGGTGGGTATTGTGCCTGTGGCCTAAAGGGATGGTATTGAATTGGTGGAGATGAGGATTGGGCTTCTAACTTTTTGTGAGATACAATGTACCAAGAAACCACTTATGAAATAGTACAGAGCATACCATTCTAAGAGGAATTCAAAGTTTATTTGATGGAAATCAGTTTTGGAATGGCTAAGACATCCAAAAATAAAGTAAAACAAAGCGATCCTAAACCAATTTTCATCAAATAAACATTGAATCCCTCTTAAAATCACATGCCCTTTCACATTTCATAAGAGGTTTTCTCATTCTCTCATCACAAAATGTTACAAACCTGAAGTTAGGTCTCAACCAAAACTAAACTATCCCTTTAATCAAATGTATTGTTGAACAATGTTTCAAGTTTGACAGTTTTGAGCTATGTGTTCCCACAAGCTGCCAGTGTCTTTACTGTTGTGTAAAAATGACGCTACCAAAAATTGCAGCATAAAATAATTGCTAGAGTAAAATCTGTGAGCGATCAAATTTACTGTAATTTTCCAGTAGACAGGAGTGGTAAGATAAACAATATACACAGTCTATCAGCCAGGTGATGTTCATTCTTACATACAACATGTATCTTGAGGGTGATGATATAACTTTTAAAAATTTGCACATATCTGAGTGTTTTTTGATATATTTTGAGTATCATTATACAGCTCAGTCAGCTACATTTGACAACTTTTTCAATTGAGCCACATTTCAGCCCTCAAAAGAATCAGGCACAAATTAGGTTCAGTAGCAATACAAAAGGACATCATACATCCCTCCCAGGCCAGCTGACTGATCTAGAATAATTGTCCACAAAATTTATTCAGGCCGCATATGCCATTAGCTTAGTCCCTCCACAGAGGTAGAGAGAGAGAGGTAGAGAGAAAGTCATCTTGTTTTTGTCCAGTGCAAAGGACATGTAACCCTATCTCACCCAACCACTGAAGTGAGATTCCCAGGCATCCCGAGGCTAGTTTCAGGCCCTTAACACTTCTCTCCGGAAGTGACCGACATATTATGCTGATACACTTGACCCACAAAATATCTTTCTTCTTATCTATAACTCTTGTGTACCTTGTATAAAGGATGAGGCATGAAATACTAAGCAGTAATGAAACAGGACATGTAACTATTCAGTAATATACCCCCTAAACTGACAGAATTCACTCATCTTAAAGGGAACTCTCCCCTAGAATTTAAATTTGAGAGGTGTGAGAGCATGTCCTCAGAACTCTAGAGAAAATTCTATCCCATCACAAAAAATGCCCAAAACTGTGAAATATTAATTTTAATAAATCAGCACGCACTAGTGTGCACTCCAATAGTAGCCAGATCTGAAAATAGTAGCCGTGCGTAGACCATCGGTGTGTGCATGTTTCCTTCATTCGCCTCTGTCTGCACACAGCTATATCGAATCCTGTCTATCAGTATCGCCTCATCAAGCCATATGCATCCGCATGAGTAGATGCTGCCGCGGCTGCCTGGTCAGTGGCCCGGCGCGGCACAGCAGCACCAACCTAGATGCGTACGTGGACATCTGCGTGCGTTTGCGTGTTTTGAGAGTATCGTAGTACACTGATCGTACAGAAAATCATCGATCTACGCAATCGAATGCAGTCGATAACGCCAGCGACTACTCTTAGATCAAGGCGCATGTAATTTTTGGCATTTTAGAGATTGCTCTATGTCTCTTTATATATTGCTATAGCTCTGTATGTGAGTAACGTTGCACTCTTATATTTCATAGGGATATTGCCAGTACAATAACCTACAATGTCAGAACGCTAAATTTCTGTGTACAGACACACTTTAACCCATTCCCCATGAGATCCTAAAATCTCCATAGATTTTGCACAAGAGGTCATCAGGTTCCATTACACAGTGGGTTACTACTGCGACCACGAGAATACTCAAAATGCTTGGTTTTGATTGTTCACCATCATATGAAAGTTTGTAGTCATCGCATACTACCTTTACTCCAAACATTCTCCGGAAACTCAAGACACCGGATTGCAAGCATTAATCACAGAATTTTCTCACCTCTGCTTCCCTCAAAATACACATTTCATTGAGTCACAAACCACAAAAGGCTTATCATTCACCATATAAAGGCAAAGAATACTTTGTCAGACAGCAGTTAAAGAGGCATTAGGTCACCAGTGGCAGTATTACACCAGTACAACTTACATGCTCAGAGATAATTACAAATACTTAACATCAATGACTAAGATCAAAATCCGTACTTCCTTGAGGTTGCAATTACTGGAAAAATATCAATATTGTGAACAGGTATGTCATACCTAGTTACATCCATCAAAGTATCTATACTTTGCTTGCGGCCAGTTGACCCTATTTTGAGAGAGGGAGATGGAGGGAGGGGAGAGGGAGTTTTAACAGGTAGTTCTAAACTCTTTATCTACTTTATGTGTTGTCCAAATATTGAAGTCACAATTCTTCGTTGGAAATGTCATTCGAAGCTTGTAAAAGGTACTGAAATTTCAACTCCCTTCATCAATTTCTATTTAAAATGACAAATGTGATAGTACTGACAGTAGATCTTGCAACGATAATTACAGTACTGATTAGATCAGTTAAAACTGCCATACAGATAAACAGATGAACAGATCACCATATGCCAAACGAAGAAATAAAATAATATATAAATAAAGATAATAATAAAAGAGTTAGTACCTTTATCACATACACATTTATAACATTTTATATTTTTAGATCATTTGCGATGGATCCATCTAGGTGTTTAGTGGTGTGCGTGCTTTCTTTCTTTACATCTTTTTTGAGAAGGGGGGAATTTCCACTCCGTGGAAGCTCATTAACTGGCTATTGAACCAACCTCTTAAGACGTGGCTATCAGACAAACAAGTCTCTTCCACTCATCTAACTCTGGTGTGCTCATCGTCACTCGCCCATCTCTCAAATGCCAATGACACAGCACAAATTTATGACACGGTCTTGTCGGGAGTGCTACACCGCATCCCCGTCCCCCTTCCCCTTTGGTTGGCTCCTTTGCACAAAAAGGTCACAAGATGAAAGAAGACTCACAAACAGGTAAGGTTTTCTGCATCTGCTCTGCCTACGCCTACCTGCTTTTCTCTTCTATGTGTGAGCTTTGAGAACACTTGAGAGGTGTTTATATTTCTTAAAGGCGTTGTTTACCATTGGGAGCAGTGATTTCAAAAATGTTCGAGTTATCGTGTTTGATGCATATGTGTAGGTCAGTTGTATCACAAAACATCCTACCATATAAAGATTTCACAATGAATCCTAAAATATAAGGAGATATCACTATTTTTCTCATTAAACCGTAACTGTAGATGGTTTATTCTAGAAACAATTCTATTGTAACTATTGTTCACATTTTGTTTATTCAACAATACTTAACATTGATGATACTGATTAACATTTTTACATTGTTTGTTTATATCCCTTACTCACATTTTAGGACTATTTTGAAGCACAAAAGCTGGGATTTTGTTTCATCTGCAAATAGTAAATAATGCCTTTTAAGGTTAAACATAGTCCTCAAACCCTTGATGAAACTGTTGGATTTTATTTTAGAATGGAGACATATGATAAGAAATGTGTAAAATAACCCTGTGATAACAAGACTTCAGCTGGGTATTTATGAAAATGTGAAATATTACCAAAAAAACGTTACGCCGGAAGTATTGCAGTCTCACAGCATACCTGGTCGTGGTTGCTACATGTTTTACACTCAACTACATCAAGTACAATATTGGGCCATAGCAGTATCCATCGCACATGAGTGAATCACATGCAGGAGCTTGTTAGCTGCATGCGATTCAATACTTCTGCTTGTGCATGATTTGATCATCACATGACTAGTAATATTCTACCAACCAACTGCTGAATAGGGAGGACATTTCAGGAATAAATGTGGTGTATTACGATCAAAATTATTTTCCACTTTTGATCACCAAATACTCCAATTAAAAACTCTGTATCCTAACAAATCATGTCAGCCAGACAGGTTTCTTGGGAGACCCTTTGATATATTGCAAGCAAATTTTAAATGGTGGAAGATGAACTTTGCGCCCTTTTGAGAACGATGTTTTAGCTTTAATTCTATTTATAGTAAAGCAACATAGTGATGCCAAATGGATTAAGGCAGACAGTATTGAGTAGTCTGTATAAAGGCTACACAGGACATAGTAATTTCAAGCATTCAAACAATTACTCTGGATGGAGACAACACTCACAGCACATGATTACTCTACCAGAGCACTACCATCCATCATTCTTAAAATGTTCAAAGAGCATCTAGTCGTGTGTGCCATAAGTATGTCATGTCTCCAACATGTGCCACCTCTTAAAATATAAATGTCATTCTATGAATCTTTGTTACAATAATCTTATAATCTATATGTGTCTCCTTTCTCCTAAAATCAAGGTATTTGTGTGGAAAATCTGAAAGACAATTGAGTTAAGTGTACAAAATGTCCTGTAGACTACAAAGAAAAATTTAGAAATTTCGCATCTGGACAAACTGACACAGACACACACATAATCAAAAAGCACAAAGAAAAACAACAGCCACTTACACTCTTAAAGATATGTCATAAAGGGAAGGAGAAAACATTTTTTAAAGGACAAAAGTTCATTATTACATCATCAGACAAAGTCTACCTGTGCATTGGCTGCCTTTTGCTTACATTTTGGTATTGTTTCTTTTTTTCTAAGATGAAAGAGACAGCACAGGGTGTAACAAGACCAATTTGAAGGCAATGCATGAATTTATAGTAGTCGACACATACAAGACAAGAGCATTCCCAGTCTGTTAAAGAAAACCCAGGCCATGCATACACATGTTTAAATAACACGTGTCTGATAATTACTCTTGTACACAACTCAAGATTCACCTCTCCTTAATTTTCATGGCTTTCTTGTTCCATGATTGTAATATATAGATTAATTACACAATCCCTGTTTGATTTTTTGCTTTATACTTAAAAAACTTTATGCTTTGAATGATTCTTTCCCCTAACAAATGATGCCAATTTCTTTAACAGAAAAGAAAAAGACAATTGTTTCAAGCTCACTGATTTATTAGGGAAGAGCAAGACGAGCACAATGGTAGACCATTGACCTTCCACTGAACGTGGCCATTTTAGAGCCAAAAGGGATTTCTTTTGGTATTACACAGATATTTCCCTGATGATAACAATATACAGGTGTGGCAAATAAGACACAAAAAAAGATACCTGTTGACCAGTTCATTTCACACCTTGCCCAGCAAATATTTGATGTACTAGCGTGACCTGGCAAATGGAGATTTTAATCCACAAAATCTTGGGGCGTTTTTTGCCACACAGATTATTATCCTGTCCTTGTTAACTTAGCAATCATAGATTTTATTATGTATATCATATTGAAGAAAAATTAAATGGTAAACACATCAAATCTGAACAAAATTAGATCAAAAAAAAAAATCAATTTGGGAAGGAATATTAATTTTGATACTCTAAATTGAGCTATCAATGTAATGGTCTATTGAATAAATTCAGTAATTTAGATATTTAGATATGTTGATATTTCTTCAAACAAAGTAAACAACATCACAATAAATGTATGAACAAAACAAAGATCAACTTACAGAGATTTTGTTCCATCTTCTGAAAATAACAAGGCATAGTATATAATATACTAAAACAAGGTAGAACCAAAAAGAAAAAAAAAATCAGTTTCTGAGACTTGATTGGTTAAGTTATATTTCTTGTGTCTAAAAATGTGTGGGCTCAGCTCTGCAGCACCTGAGAAGAGTAAGGCTTTATGGGATATCCCGTACCAGTATCTTTGGGATTTCTACAAGGGTTTTACTGTAGGTGGCATTAGTATATCAGCCTATAACTGGAATGCCCTGGATAACTGAGGTACAGAGTGCATGACATTAAAAAAAAAAATGTATCTTTAATTGAAGACATAACTGCTTGTAATAACAATGTAGCCATCATTACTTCAGTTGTAACTCTCATTCTACTAAAGTAAAGGAAATGCATATCATCGCTGTGGTACAGCAGGCCCGTAACGGGAGTCTCCCCCCCCCCCCCAAAAAAAAAAAAACAAACAAACAAACAAACAAACAAACAAAAGAAATATAAAGAAAAAATGAGTCATGGAACCTCTCTCTAGGCAGTAAAATGACCACTAAATACAAGCGCACAAATTGTCCCCTGTCATGATGATATGTGGTTCTGTCAAAGGTAAAATTAAGCTTTGGCAGATATCTGTTTTTGCCGTTAAAATAGTTGCAAATGAATATATGTTAACTGTCCCTTTGCTTTGTCCTACATACGATCCTCAGTGGCAACCGCTACTCCGTTAATTCTTTCTTTGGGGGTTTACGCAGTCTGCTCAAAGCAGCCATAATATTTGCCCAGTTGCTCGGTTGGCACTGAAGCTGAAAATCTGTTCTAGTTTGTCCCATGACTTGTAAGGTTTCTAGCAGTCCCTGGATCCCTCTAGATGTGGTAAACAAGTCGGCAGATGGATTCTTTATCCCGGGGTCAGTGGAACCCCACATAGGGTCACAACATTGCAGCTCACTTCACAAGCCCAGGATGCCAGCGCACCATATTTTTTGGGCCATAGCCAAAAGTTATGGGGGGGGGGGGGGGGGGGGGGGGAGGGGGAGGGGTTAGAGGGGGAGTGGCAATTGACGACAGTAAATGGAACAAGCACTCGCATAGTCTCCAACTCTCGATATACTGGATGGGCTCCCTCTATTGCTAAGTGCAAGCACAGCTTGTGCCACAATCAACAACAGATGGCAGCATTGACAAATCATATCCCAGGTACTTTGAACAATTTCATGAACAGACTTGATGAAGCTGTTACATGGTAGTTTATAGTACAGAATACCCAGGCTGTCACTCACCGTTGAACATTTGAATTAGCACCCTTGGCTTCTCCCTAATTATATGGATTAAACGCAGTGATTTTATCAAATTTTTGGAAAATTTTCACCAATATTAGCAATATACATCATGGAATGCCATTTCTGGTAGCACTAGCAAAAAACAAAAAGTGGGTATACATGTTGTAAATACACTGGAAAGAGAATGGTGCAAGTAGTACATTTAGATACAGTGATATAGTTAGTGAAGTCATGGTAGTAGAAGAAATAGTAGTATACATCCATGTAGTTTATTGTAGCGGTTGTGGTGGTGGTGGTAATAGTAGTGGTAGTGTTGTTATCATCACTGCTATCTTTAGTAGTAGTAGTAGAAATAGTAGTAGTAGTAACAGCAGCAGTAGTATCAGTAGTAGTAGTAGTAGTAGTAGTAGTAGTAGTAGTAGTAGTAGTAGTAGTAGTAGTAGTAGCAGCAGCAGTAGCAGCAGCAGCAGCAGTAGTAGTAGTAGCAGCTGTTATGGTGGTAGTAGTGGTGGTGGTAGCAGTAGTAGTAGTAGCAGCAGTGATTATAGTGGTAGTGGTAACAGTAGTAGCAGAAGTGATAGCAGAGGAGCTTCAGAAATAGTAGTCATGGTAATAAGGGCAAAAACAATAATAGGAGTAATAACAGAAGGAGCAGCTTCTGTTTTGGTGGTTTGGGAGATGTACCCCTTTAAAATAGACCTTTGTTTATGCTCCCATTTGGGGGTGTGACTAAGTCTTTGAATACCAATGATACCACAAGTTATTGCACTGAGTATCAATGACATCACTGTCACCTGAGCTACCAGCACATTATCAGTAGGAAAAGAATGACATCCTAAAATTTTTGTTTCCTCAATATGTGCTTGTTTGCTAACACATATCAAGTATCACTACAGTCCTTGGATCGGTACATAAAATTGCCAATTTGGTTTACAGATCATTAAGTTTAACCATTCTTATCAGACATAATAAGCTTGTGCACTGTTTTCATCATAAACCCTGAACTCAAGTCCAACAAAAAAATATCAGGTGCAATCACATATGCACCAAAACGTGAGCTTCAGAGCATAAGCATTTGAAAATGCATTAAAAACATGGCTATAAACCTGAACTTAGTGGTGTCTGAACTGCAATCTGAAGGTCAATGTTTTATATGTGCAATAAGACAACACAAGCCATATATCATCAATTCTCCAGGAATAAGCTTGCTGCCTGTCACAACAGAGTATGTCCATTGATATGAAGCTGTTTCTCTTGCTTTTGATTCTGACGAATCACAAGCACTAAAGTTACCATGAGTACGCAATGGTGTTACCTGATGGTATTACAAAACATCTTGTGTAAAGAAACTCGCATTTATTTGAAGAAAAAAAATGCACAAATCTAATACAATTGTAGCTTGGGATATGGTCACAGCTTCCCTAGTAATTATGGTCTTTGGGCTCAACTTGCACATACAATATAAAAAGTAAAGTTTGGAATATATATGCTTGGACAGGCCATATTGGGGATGGGGTGGGGTGGGATACTGCAACATTGGTTATTACGCAGGGGAGGCTGTGAAGGAAATGAGGTACACTCTGGCTGCCTTGTTTTTACTTATATTGACCTAAGAGACCTCAACTTAAAAAAAACAAACAAATATATGTCTCTGGCAACTGTGTATATTGGTGCAGACTGTATTTTTGCTCAAAAGAAAAAATTGTTCATGTGACTCTTGCAGGAAACAGTACATTATGGCATATTGATCTTTGTTTGTTCTTGTTATTGTTTTGTGTCTGTTTGCTTGTTTGTTTTTTAGGAGTAGCACCTTTGATAATCATACCCAGTGTTACTGGACTAATGGTGCTTAGATCAAAGATGTGGAATCAGCCTCCTCAGTTACCAAAGTGATTTGTGTTTGTGTGTCTAAATCTTTATTGTCATGACAACTGAAGCTCAAGAAGATAATATAATAAATTCATGAATCCATGCACAGATTTCAAATGTACAGCCATGGCAATATTCATGGAAAGATATACTGTAGGTCTATAATTTTAGTTTAAATGCTATTCTGTATTTTTCAAAGCAACAAAATAAAAAAAAAGACTGTGCTCCTCATAAGTGATTGATAGTTCTGCAAAGTAAAATGACAAGGTTACAGGGTGAATACAGTGTACATGGAGAACTTCCCCTTCCAAAGTCCACTCATATCAGACTTTGGATAGTACTGTCTAATCTACTTTGCAATCTTATCATGAACATGGGATGGGATATGCTCATTGATGAAACATTAAATGCACCATAAAGCAGTAATACTATGAAGGCAAAGACAAGATATGCAACATTCTATTCTTTTTTTTCATGAGTGTCAATATATATATAGTATACAAGTTTATTCTTCAAAGGGTATTGTTACAAGAGGTGACAAATTTCATGGGGAGGGGCAATAAATTCAGAAATGAATTGGAATGACATGACCTTTGTTCATCTATTTCCCTATCTATCAGATACGTAATCTGTTAAGATGACTTGTCTGGTATCGTGGATAATTAAGAGAGAAAACATTCTGTCAGTTGATTGATATCTAGCAAATTTTACAACATGCCCAAGCATTGCCCCCTCCCCCCCTCCTAATAACAAATGCAGTGTACTGTAAACGTGGACATTTTCGCATGAGAAGAATTTTTCTCGTTCAGCCGGGTAAGATGAATTTCACGTTTTCAAATTCCAATCAAAATACATATAAAATAGTATTACGTATAGCAAGCAAATTATTTGCATGCTTTTATTATCATGTTAGTTTCATGTTTTACAGAATGCATGACAATTTCTACCCCCAAAAAATTTCCACTTTTACAGTATATTGTTCCTGAAGTGGGAACTTTTGATTTCGCTCCTTGAACAAGGGTAATTCCTATTTTTTCACTCCATCATTCTGGTGCCTGATCATAAAGGCCTTATGAGTCCTGACGCATATCCGTTAGAGTGTTCAATACTTAACACTTGGACCCTATGCCGGATGTTACGCATGTGCATGGGGTACTGAACCATGATAAACTGATTTCACATTATTCCCAAGTGATGACAAGTTTTCATGACAAGTTTTCATGTATCTTTCTTGAATATGTGATTACATCTGCCCTGAGGGAAAGTGCCATACTGGGGGGGACGACCTTCATGATTTGTTGTTTGATATGCATGAAGGTTCATCTACTCACCAGGGAATGAGCCTGCAATGACAGAGGGAGGGTAGGACCGCACCCGACTGGTCCAGCGCTCTGAGCAGGCCCCTCTCTCATCCAACATGTAGAGGGCGTCGGGCACATAGGACATCCTGATACCTCGCTGGCTGGAGTCCATGTCAGACACCACTGGCTCCTCTAGGAAACTCTGACGGGTGAAGATTGACACATGGTTAGCGCTCTAGAGTAGAATTCATTGTTTACAGGAATAGGAAATGGCCTCACAGTGTATTGCAAAAACCTCCTACCACCCCCAATATAAACACATCATTCTGAATGAAAGCATGAACTCAACAGCAGTAACTTACAAACTCCACTACAGTCACATCACTGTCACATAAACAGTGGTCTCAAGTTGTTTTATACTTGAACATGTATTTATCTTCCCTCAAAATAACAGACACTTTGTGCCCACAGCGTCCTATCATCACTAGGTTTTCACAGAGGAAGTAAATACCATCATGCGAATGAAAGAAAAATCTTGCTTCTCAAAACTTTGTCCACCATGCATAAGAGAAGTGTTATGAAAGACATCAACTTTGTGTGACCAAGACAGCTATTTAGCATTCTAGTGTTGAGATGTGACTTGTTAAACTCTCCATATGGCAACACTATATGGTATAGTCCTTAGAAGGACTATCAGGAGGACAAAGGATAATTGAATGGAAACTACAGAAGAAAAGGCCATTACTTTGCTATGATTTAAACGAATACACTAGGCTAATGGCATGTTGAAGTCACAATCCTTGGAGTGAACTTTTCATCAGGTTTGAGTGACTGTCACTAGGACCCGTTTACAGTGCGGGGCTGGGCCTAGTCGCGGCCGAGCCGCGGCCGAGCCCAGCCTCAATTGCGAGGCCGGGCCCCGCAATTTTGTCCATTTACACTGCCGGGCTCGGCCGCGCTTTTGATTCAAACCTTTCAATATTTTGTCATAGTGGCGCTCTGCTTGTAAACAAACGCAATTTGGTATTGTCTGGTTTTCAGACCCTTTTCCAAATGAATTCCGTGGCGACGAAGTCGCTGTTCGGGCAAAGGCCTTTGCCGAAGGAAATAATCCTTCGCAGGACAAAACCACCTTAAACTATATTAGTTTTTGACGTTGAGGGAGTTAATATCCTGAAAAGCGAAATAGTACATGCAGAGGGTTTGGAAGCCAGACTAAAATTGGCCGTGCATTTGGCCCAGTTTACGTTTACACTGAGAAAAGGCCGACCACCTCAGGAGCGAGGCCAAATGCGAGGCCAATTTTGGCCTCGCATTTGGCCTTTTGTGCGTTTACACCAACATGAAGGTGGGCTCGGCCGCGGCTCGGCCGCGGCCGAGCGTCGCACTGTAAATGGGGTCTGAGAAATGTTTGCAACACAAGTTCCCTAGATGATAACAAACTGAATAAAATTAAATGAAAGTCTTCCATCTGTCACTACTTCGCAAGGAAGTGGTTGGACTTAAATACCCCCTGACTACTGGCAACTTGTGTGAATCGAATTGAATGAAATTGAATTTGATTGAATTGAACTGATTTGTTTTACTTGGCTACCAGGGCCAATAAACCTTGTGAGTAAACAACCACAGATCCGATGGCTTGCTTTACATTAGGGTCACAACTGCTGCAGCCAGGGAACTTGAACAAAGGACATTGTGATTGATAGTCTGTGGTCTTATCCACCAAGCCACAAGAGCTCATCAGTTTGTGTACACTGTTAGCACGAGTATGAGGTGGTGGGCCTCAAAGGGTTAAAGAAGTCCCAATCTGATGTCAGTAACCGAATGTGGATGACACCTCATAGAGACTGTGAGAGGGTGTGCATGAGCTGCTACCTTCGAATGGCAGGTTTCACACCAGATCTGAGATAAAGTATGGCACGCTCATCGGTGTGTGAATAGCATTAGTTGTAACTTCAGCCTCATTTTATTCATTAATCTCATTTTTAGATATCCAATGTTCATTACAGTTTACTTATTATTTGGAGAGGATTATTCAAAACGATGTAGTAGCAGCAGCAACAAAGGCCCAAGCAAAAACAAGTGAGGAGGGTCCCTGAAACATTGATATTTTCACTCCTTCAGAGGTAGTTCACTGAGAATAGGTACTGTGTTGAATCCTGATTTAATCTTGTGCTTTTTCTCTCATTTCTCCTTGTCATAATCAATTTACTTATTCTAATTTTTCATTTGAAAGACGAAGAATGCTACACTTGAGCAAATGTGCAACAGTTACCAGGTAGGCTGTGAACATTAATAATTGAATGACATGAAATGTCAAGTGTAAGGGAAGGATGAACACATAAACACCTGTTCCCAGCTGAGCCACCACTTGCATCCATTGAGATGACTTACAGCCATGCCATCACATCCATCACATGTGTGTCAGCATGTGGCCATCACACTGAAATCTACCTCGGACTAGTCTCGTTTCAAGGCTGTCAACTAGTTTATTCCGATCTCCAAGGTGTGCATATGGCAAATGTAATGATTGTAGAAGACGATGGTTCCAACTCACATATCAATGGTTCCAAGAAGGACTCACAGAGTATCAAGGAGGAGAAATGAAGAGGTCAAATACCTGAAAGCTAAACTAATGACATTGTTTGATATAGGAATTGGATTACAAGAGGAGTTTTCTTACTTTGGAGTACATAGGGACCCGGCTGAAAAGAGCCATCCCCTTCTGAATCACTATCTGGAGTAAGATTGTTGCTAGTCGCAACAATATACATCATATCTCCACAAGCCTTTTTGGGCACAGAAAGATAACTTGATATAGTGGGAAAGATACAGTAATCAGTGTAAGGTTTATACCTTAGCTTCCTCCACATAGGGTGTAAAGAGCCTGGGCCTGGGGTAGTGACGTCTCCCCTTCCCTCTCACCCATGGGTTGACTCTGGCAAGCTCATCTCCTGACAGCATGTGGGAGGGCGGGGTAGGTATCAGACCCCTCTTCACTGCACCCGTCAGGGCCTGTGTGGAAGGGAGAGACAGACAGGGTTGGCCTGGGTTATCATATGGTTGGAGATGATTTCCACTACCCTTCAAGAGGAATGTGAATCATAAGTTGCTCATCAAAGATATAATGGCAAAACTTTAAAGGACAGCTTTACTCATGATATTGCATGCACAAAAGTGACCTTGCTCATCCTACTTTTCACAGCTTGATTGACCATTTTAGTGAATCAATGCACACACCACAGACATACATAAAGCCTGTTGAAAGACTTTACCATGCTAATTAACAGCTGCAGATGCCTAACTTCTTGCTTCATGATGTTGCAATAGAATAAAGTGTAAAATTCTCATGGAGGACAAATAGTATTTCTCTTGAATCTGAGGATTACAGCACTCAGTGCTCAGAAAATATCACACTACAGTTTATAATCAAAAAGTCCAACTTCTTCAGGCTGTATCTCGTGTGCTTTTGAATTGGCATGCATCTTTTTTACAGTATATTCTACATTCCTTCAGATTCAAAATATTTTCTCTACATTATAGATTAAAATGAAAAAAAAAAGGGTCAAGTGGTAAGGGTTCTCCACTCAACAACATAATTTCGTTCTATCACAAATGTTAAGAATCAAGTTCTGCTCATACATACACCTTCCAACAAACAAAATGAGCTGACATTCAACTAAAAAATTTCAAAGACAATTGTAGGTAATTTCTTATACAGGCCAGGTCACCCTCATGTCAGAACAGACATCAAAGATTGTCTATAAGAAACAAGAATAAACTATGCACACACATACACATGCACACACATTTGATAAAGGAAAAAAAAATGTATGCTGTTTATCTATTTCTATCTATTCACTTAGCTTCAACCTCCTTTTAAAGGGATGGTATAGTATTGGTGGAGATGAGAATAGGGCTTTTAACTTTTTTGCGAGATATCAAGAAACCACTCATGAAGTAGTACAGACCATACCATTCTAAGGGGAATTCAAAGTTTATTCAATGAAAATTGGTTTTGGAATAGCTGAGATATCCAAAAACAAAGTAAAACAAAGTGATCGTAATCATTATGATAGCTCTGTTTTGGATATCTCAGTCATTTCAAGACCAGTTTTAATCAAATCAATGTTCTTCTCGGAATCATATGTTCTTTCATATTTCACAAAAGGTTTCTCATTATCTCACCATAAAATGTTAGAAACCTGTAGTTAGGTCTCAAATGAAACTATACAGTCCCTTTAAGTAAAATAGACCAAAACTTTTGACTCTTCCAGGTGTGGCCAGAGAGAAGGAAGGAGTGCATGTCTGTATTCCAGAAGAGGAGAGATGATGATACACCATGTCTCAGACACGGGCCAACAGGTGGTATCTCCTGGAGTCAGCCCAAGACAATAGGTGCAGTGGCTTACCTCATGGTCTCTGGGTATGATATGCTCCAGTCTGACCAGGGGTAGGAGACTGCTGATGATCTCCCTCAGCTCCCCTGTATCCAGGTCCCTTCTCTTGATCCCCTTCCTGCTCACACTATGCTGGGTGTGGCTGACCAGGTTGGGCTCTGAAACGCACATCAATGGTGAACATCAATTACACCATGCTACACAAAGCTAATCACTTCATTCGAAATGCAGCAAAGTGGTTGCAAACACCACCAGTCGTACTATCAATTTCAACTGATCACTTCATTTGAAACAGAGCAGATTATCATTGACAAGTTACAGATCAATTTGACTAGTTATAAGAATTATTGCTATACTCATCAACCTACTCTCACTTAGGATGCAATAGTTTGATCACTGCACAATCATGATAATATTCTCATCATGACTTGAGTTCAAGCATTTATTTATTTATTTATTTATCTATCTACTTATTTATTTATCTATCTATCTGTTCATTTATTTATTGGCTTCTATGCATTTATCTTTTTTCTTTCACTTCTTTATGGAAGTAATTTCTACTGTATCACTAAACATAAAATATAACTTCATGTAACGTTAGCATAAAAAGTTAGTGTCCTAGCATATTTCGCTATGAAACAACCTTTCAGACTTAACATTAGGCCATCTACAGATTCAAGTTGACAAAGTGTGGGCAATGTCTATGAAGTGGGTTATTTCTCTAGATGAGACAATATAATCAAATCATTAAATACATCAATCATTGCAAGTTCTTAATGTATATTCAATTTCTTCTGCAGAAAGCTATGAAAAGGCTGCTGCCTGTGAAGTTCATGACAAAAAAAAAAAATCTATTCAATGTACATGTATCAAATTTGTAAGATGAGTTGGGATAATAACATTAATTAAACTAATCATCTTTTTTAATTCACATACTTTAAACCAAAACCAAGAAAATGTGAGTATTTTTGTGATCAAGTCACTGCTTTTGTAAGCAACTGATTTTTTTTTTTTTTTTTTTAATGCTTAAAGGAAACTCTGGTCTGTGCTGTTAATCACATTAAGAGGACACAATGCAGAGAAACTAGTTCAGACACAGAATATTGAAACGCATGATAGAATTTTTCCAGAAAAACAGGCACACGTATCAGACGTGTTATATTACTGCATAAAACTTGAGCGAACTACAAATGTAGGATGAAAGAGTCTGGCAAATACACTGTATGCTGTAGATGAGGTGGCAATTTTAGCCTACAGCCCAAGGGATAAAAGAGTAAAAGTCTGGTTTCTCGAACCCTGATATAAATATCTCTAGCAGGGAAAATTGGATATCATTTTTGATTGGGGAAAAATACAATACGCAGTGAATATGCACAACAAAGGCCAGAATTGCGCTGCAGTCTCATATTACTGCACTAACTACTCCCTTGCTACTGCTCATTTACTCACTCCCGTCAGCAGTATAGCACTCTAATGCAGCACGTAACCCAAGGCAAACTAAATATTACATCACTTCATCTCTTCCACCATGTTAATCTTCAGGGGTCTCTGATAGTACAATGAACCCTATCACATATGTTGGCATTTATGCTCCATCATTTGCCAGAGTCAGCGAGAGCTGGGTGCTTATTAAAGTAACATGATATATCCATTACTGCCAAAGCCAAATTATTACTTGAATTTCCCTACAGCAAAGGCTGCCGCCTCCCACAGGTTTTGAGACCACATTTTCTCATATATCTAGTTGACAGAATATAACACGGACAAAATTATGGAACAGCCACGCATTTCATCAAACTTCCTGTGAGCAGAAAACACCTAATACAGGCAAAATTTGGCATGAAATACTAGTGAAAACAACAACATTGGAGTTTTGGTTGGTTTTGAAATTGAGTTTGTCACAGAATTGACCAAAGGGTGACACAGAACGTCTTTGGGACATCCTGTGTGGTCAATCCATAATTTTCATTTTTGGACTCCATTTTTGGTTGGGCTTATTAGAGATGTCTGCCATCGTATGACAGAATGGCCACACACAAAAAAAAAGACCCATGAATTGTGAATGATGCATGCCATAGAATTCTCTGGGACAAAATAGATTCAATACTTCACAATACACTGTACCTTTTAAACAATCAGTATGTAAAACCAAATTTTCTGATCAAATGTTTTTGTCCTAGTTAACAGATGACCTCTAGTTCTCTTGTTTACACACAGGAAAAAGCATTGTGGTAGTTTGAAAATAGGAATTCTTAACTTGTTGCCATAGGAAACCTGGTGTACCATGCAGACCAGATACAAAATTACCTCACATCTTGCAAGTATTGATAAAAAGGGGGTAGAAGTTTTACTACATAATGATGGACAGGTGTAGAGAGTCAACTATGAGTAAACTTGCATTGGTATCATTATTTTGATATGATGATGATTACTGTTATCATCAGCACTATCACTAGTGGCAGTATCATTTGCATCATATAATCATTGTTGACTGTGATTTTCAACATTACTGAATCTTTGCATTATCAGAATCAAAAGTATTATCACCATTATCATTATCAATAGTAATGATCATTGTTCAATTCTTATTTCATGCAGTTGAATACAGATCATTATTGATGCATCCGCCAAATGGACTGACACACACGAAATAGTGCATGAAACATTGACTTCCAAAACTCTGAGGATAAATGGAATTTAGTTGAATGCAACTATGAAAAGTATCACTGAGCTGAAGTGTTTTTCAAGTGTATTGATATCAAATATATATTACAATATGGGACCAGCACAAATATCAATTTCTGTTTACAATGAAAATATAGCAATAGTTTAATCCAAGCAAATCTAATATTCCCATGCCCTTATGAAGTTAGGCTGAAATCAGTGCAAAAACTACTGGTAGGAATCTCGCTTTTGTAATAAAGGCAGTGACAAAGTCACCAGTCAATCCAATCAGAATGAGGCAATCCTACTCTACTTGTTATTTTCCCCTTCAAATATCCTGGGGTGATATTACATGTCTGCAATTTCGTTTGGATGGAATATTGCAGAACACTGGATCTATGACTCCAAACATTTTTTTTTTTTTTTTTTGCCATTTACAGAAATATCTCGCATGCAATTTTAAAGTTACTTGTGAGTAAGAAGGTTAAGTTCAGCAATGAATAAGGGAATTCACACACCATTAAGTCTAAAATTGTGTTTTGTGCCTTCAGTTCTTGCACAACAGAGGACAATCCTTTGCCAAAGTCATGGCAAAATAATATGGCAATGTATGAAATATGGACAGGAAAAGGATTAGCTGTCTTTCCTTTTCAATGTTGTAAGCTGTGAAAGAATTCCCCCCACCACAGTCCTGCACAATTGATTTCCTGTAGAAATTTGCGTGCAATTCTACAATGTACAATCTCGTGCATAATCGCAGGATGACATTTCATCCCACTCCATTATCACAGCCAATCCAATCAGGGAAGGACAGGAAGTGTTAGTTAGGCGACAATTTCACTCCCCAGCCCTGATCCAGTCAAAGCCAATGGCGCGTGGGGGCACACTTCGTCAAATGACTAAATCATAGCTCACTCATTGACAATGGCTTGCCAGAAACTGGTGCTGTGACCAAATGTGGACCTCTCATCAACCTAGTCATGTTAATATTACTAGAAAGATATGCATGGAACTCTGTGTCCATATGTTTTCATGTTTCATATCGTATAATGGAAATATAGCCTTTCTTTCTTAAATGAACTCACATGTACGAACTTTAACTGATCTTATGATAGGTGTAATCATAACATGTTTGCTTGTATACAAAGACATTCAGCTGTGATACGCGCTATCATACAATTTTATTTAGCACATACAGCAGAACAGCTGCCAGTTAAGCTGACCACGCTGGCATGCATCCATTTCTGATTTGATGATCTATGATGCTGGTGAATTATAGAGCAACCCCAATCACCCTCTGTTAATATAGTGGTACATAATGAACTAATTTCCCTATAATCCAACAATTCTGAAAACCCAATTCGATGAATTCAAAGCTTCTGACTAACAAAAGCTAAAACCACTTTTTTGCCAAATTTTTTCCTTTCAGGCCCCTCTCATGAGACAAACTCATGAAAATAAAATCCAATTCAATGTCAAACACAAGAGTATTTTCACAGCTCTGCAATTGATAGCACATGTGATTCAGGAAATAAACAGCTTTTTACAATGTCAACAGCGTTTTTCATTGCCAACACAATACAGCGTCTTCAAGGCTACTTCTGAAGTGCTTTGTCTTTTCCACTTCTTCCTTTGTAGGGATGAGTGGTGATACATCATGAAAAGTCTGAGAATCCAGACTTCATTAGGTTTTAAACTCAATAGCTGTATCATAAGAGGAAAATATACATCTCTTTTACAAGGACCATTCATACTGATGGTGAGAAAATTACATTAGAAAACTATTCCCATTAAAGAGACTGTAAAGTACTGGTTGAGGTGGGGATTCATGTTTTGAACATTCCTAAGTGAGATAATGAGAAACGTCTTATGAAAGATGAAAGAGCATGTAATTTTAAGAAGGATTCAATGTTTATTTGATGAAAATTGGCTTTCAAATGGCTGAGATATCCCAAAAAGTGATAATAATAAAAGGCGACAGGCCACGCCTTTTAATAGGATCTCTTTATTTCACCTTGTTTTTAGATATCTCAGCCATTTCAAAACCGATTTTCATCAAATAAACTTTGGATACCCCTTCGAATTGCATGCTCTTTGACATCTCATAAAGTGGTTTCTGAATATCTCGCAAAACGTTAAAAACTAAATCCTCACCTCAGCCAGAACTGTACACACCCTTTAAAGCTGTTAATCTACTGAGCGAAATACTAACTGAAACATTGCCAGAAATGTCACATGTTCCGCAGTACCAAGTGTGCTTTTGTGATTTGCAGTGAGATCCCCTATCACAGAAAATTTGCTTGTGACTTCCATTCAATACTTTTTTTCATGGTCATATGGAAACAGCCAGGCAGCCAGGTAGACTATGCATGCAGGAAAGAGCAGCGAAGAATTTCCAAGTATTTCTCAAGCGCAGTAAGATCCCTACAATGTACTTTTCAATGTAGTGTGCATTGGAGAGATCAAACATGGCAAATCTGAAAGTTGCGATGTTTTGCAGTGAGAATGGGCCTTTAGATATAAGACACTGTTTGGGGCAAACCAGTTGAGACTTACCTCTTTCTTCCATCCTCTTGATCAACTGGTACTCTCCCCACCTCACCACTGCCTTCAAGATGTCCGCCTCTGCCACCTAATCAAGACAAAGATTCAAAGAGGTAAAACAACTTGTTATAATGAAGGATGCTGAATGCAGGCATTTTGTTTTCAAGAATTGTGACTTTTCCATGACAAATAATTGTGAATATACAGTTGAACCTCTATTATCCGGCCTCCCTTTATCCGGATCTCTCTATTATACGGACGCAATCTCGCCGTGATTTTTTTTTTTTTGGTATTATAATTACGGGAGGAAAGGGGGATTCCCAACTCCATGAGAACTCCTACACAAACACAAATGAATTACATATACTTGATACATTTCTTAATAATCATTTATGTAAATCATCCCAAGAATTTATAAAAGAAAATGATTTCATTCTTGCAAACACAAACCTCTATTTTGGGGTCTGTTACTGAGTGTAACAATGAAAAGGTTGCAGTATACACATTAACACATGTGGTACTACAATGGGCTACATCAGTACATGTGTATGTATATGTACATGTATAAAGCATTGAGTCTCCCATATCCGGCCTAATCCCTTATCCGGATGAGCCCAGGTCCCGACTTGTCCGGATACGAGAGGTTCAACTATAATCACAGAAACAAAACAGAGACATTGAAATGCATGTAAACTAGATAATTACATGGAAGGTATGACTGTAACTTTTATCTGTTCAGTTAATCCTTGCATGGAATCTGTGATTGTTGTGTTACCCGGACTTCTGTATCAAAATCATTTTATGTGTAAGTTTTCAATCTTTCTCCTTCAAACTTTCTCCATAAAATTCTCAAGAAACATAAAAGTCAAATTTTTACACCTACAAGATAAATCATGAATCTATCCATAAAAATACAAGAAAAGTACAATTTTGGGCAAATGATTTCTATACCAATTCCTTCATTTAATGTGATCTTTTCTTTATTCACTGTATATCTAATTTGAAAATTCAGAGAAAATTCCCCTTTAAGATACATAAATGTAATGGACTACATAAAGAGTACAAGACAGCCTGCCTAAACCAAGCAGGTAACAGGTAACTTGTTGGGGGTAGGAAAACAAAAACTCTGAAGGCATTTATGGCTTAGAGCAGTTAATTTGTAATATGAGCATGTAATCCTTACATGCACAGTTAACAAAAATTAGAGTTTATCTTTTAATTGCCACAAAGCTGTGAAGCACTGTTTTTCATCTTTTCTTTTCTTTTTTAAGATGAAAGTCTGGCAGTGATGGATACTTCCCTTAAATGGCAAACAGGGAATAAGTCACTGACATCACTGTCAAAGACAAAAATAGAAGTGACCGTAAAACAGATTATACATAAAATTTCTCTGAAAGCAGCACACACTTAATCTACCTTTATGAATCATCAAAGGAATTGATGATTTGGCACACCGGAAAAAAAAAAATACACAGTGCACACACTGAATGACAGCAAGCTCAGGTGAAAGTATCAATAGATGAACACAGATTCTACATTATACATTAATAAAGAAGAAATTGAAACAAATGAGGAATGGGAATATAAGATGTATCTGTGACTACATCAAGAGCTCTTTGACAAGCACTGCAAGAAGTTGTCGTGAACACAAGATGTGGCCAGTGAAATGCAAACATTCAATCAACCCACAACCCACGCGGGACTAAAGCAATCCTCAGATTGAGCGGTGGTGACAGCACTATCATACTTGGATAGCAAGATGGGTACAGCACAAGGAGGGTTATCAACAAAGAATGATACATCAAACATTGATTGCAAAATCAGTCATGTACCACTTTACCGAAAAGAAATAGGGAAGATGGATCTTCAAGATTTTGTATTCAAAGAATATCTTGGTTCAATAAAACATTACATGCTCTGAACTATGATTCTATAAAGGGCTTTTTACACTTGTAAATTTTTGCTTAGTCCCGTACCAACGGTGGGGCTAAGGGGGGGCCTTAGCCCCACCGTTGGTACGGGACTATTCTTAGCCCACTTTCTGTTTACACTCGTTTTTGCCAAAGTGGGCTAGCCCCACCGATAGTCCGGTACTATCTGGCCCTGCAAAATAGCAGGGTTAGCACCGCAATTGCGGTGCCAAGCAAGTGAGTGTAAACAGAACGAAAAAATAATCCTGGGCTAAGCGACGGAGACGAAGTCCGACCCTCACTGACCAATCAGAAATGAGGTAATCAAGTGCTGCTGGTGTGTGCGTGTACGTGTACAGTACACAGCGTAATCATGAATATTCATGTGGTTTGGAAAGTCCGGGGCTAAGAAATACGAGTGTAAAAAGGTCAGTTTTCTCCTCAGCCCCGGACAAGAGATAGTACGGGACTAATTGGCGAGTGTAAAAAGCTGAAAAAATTGGTACGGGACTAACGATAGTCCTGGGTCAGAAAAAGTCCGGGGCTAAGAAACACAAGTGTAAAAAGGGCTTAAGAAAAGGGGGATACACAAAGCTAATCTCCAAACACTTTTTTTTTTGCCATAAATAAAAAACAACAGTCATACACAAAATCAATATTTTCAAATTCGTGCTGTTATTGATTTCAGAGGAATTGATGGTAACACATTGTTGATTCCCTTCAAAGACGACTAGGAATGCAAATGATAAACAAGTTTAATATTACCTGTCCCTTCTACGAGCTCTTCATTCCATCAAAACATGAGCTGCTCACTCAATATTCATTCTCTGCCTCACAGATAAAAGTTTACAGTGCACTAACAAGACGGACTCAGGACAGTGACTGCCTTGCATTTTTTTTTTCATATCCTAATTGTCTAATTTCAAGTGTGGCACAGGTTCTTTCAAAGGTTATTGCACATTCATCATTTCAAGGACATTCAAATGCATGATATATACAAAGGAGTCACTTGCCTCCAAGTTTTCATGAGAAAGCAAATGGGCTGATCTTCAAAGAAGAACCGAATCAAATCAATTCTACCTCAATACTTCTTAATCAAATGTAGAATTGGAAGTGACTGCCGCAGAATCAGCAATCAACAGAAGAACGCTTGCTCAAGACTCTCCCTCTGTCTCTCTTTTTCTTTATGACCTCTCTCTCTCCCTCTCTCTCTCTACTGAAATTTTGTTTAACCATTTGAAGATGAATGTCATGAACAAACATCTTCACTTGATTAACTTACCTGGTGTATTTGGTTAACATTCATACCTAACTTTTTAATTTAAATGTCATCACTGCTTTATAAATCTGAATGAAATTTGGAGTATTAGTATCTATTACATGAAAGACGTCAGTTATTACAATCAACATATAAGCCCTGAGATATATTACTTCTTCCTCTCTGGGAGTATCCTCATTATTTGGTAAAATTTTTCAGAATAACAACAACAATGTATTTACGTCACGAACTAAATGACAACACAAATACACTGTATGTACTGAAGGTTTTGCTTTAAGAAAAAATGCAAGCCTCAATACATTTCATCAGTTTTCACTGCTACACTGTGTACATGCTTGACTGATTTACTAAATTTTCTGCTACTGTTCCTACATGAACACCTCAAGAAATATTTTGCTATTCTGCCATATTTTCAAACACACATGGCCTTTAATGTTGAATGTGGTCAACATTCGAAAAAGAGATTCTCTTTTCAATATCAAAAATGACTGGTTAATGCGTAAATTGAAACTGCAGTTTAGACAAAAATGCTGCTCTGAATCAAATGATTTATATCTAAACAACCCTAAACGTTGTTGTTGTTGTTGTTGTTGTTGTTGTTGTTGTTGTTGTTGTTGTTGTTGTTGTTGTTGTCGTTGTTGTTGTTGTTGTTGTTGCTGCTGCTGCTGCTGCTGCTGTTGTGGTGGTGGTGGGGTTTTTTTGTTAGATAATGAAGACTTGTTTTGTTCAGCATTACAAAATTCCTGCCAATCAAAGCAACCAATACAGGTTACAGAGTAACGTGTTTTCACCAGCAGTTTACAACTTTGATATTTTGCCTTTTATCTGAAACAAATATTTGTGTTTCATTGCCTGGAATGGGCACAGTGATACAAGATATTATAGTGTTAAATACATGTGTTTTTTTTTTCCAAATATTGAACTTTATTCAACCATGTAGAGGAAATTTGTTCACTCTATTTTGCAACTATTCAGTGTTCTCGCAACCAATTAATTTCCTTCAAGGTTGGTACGCCTAATTTGATAATGTTCAAGCTAATGGTCCTTGACTTGGATAGAATTAACTTGAATTCATGTCTAATTGTTGCTAATTTGACAAACATTTCAAAGTGAATGCTGAGAGAGAAAAAATAGAAGAAATGATTCCTCTCTCTCCTGTCTTAAAAAAATATTATTTCAGGACTCAGTAATGACTTACACTTGTATCACTCTCAGCACAGAACATCAGAACATAATCAGGGGATAAACAGTTCATCACACAGGCTCTGATAAAGTTTCACAGAAAACACTTTGATGTTTGAATTGAACTAACCACTAGTTTTTATGTCATCTCAAACTGATTCAGATATATCTTAAATCTTTCTGGAGAATAAAGCAGAATGTGTGATTTGTTCTTCTGAGACTATGAGACCAATTTTTGAATGCATATTGCCTTTTAGGTTTGTGATCTACTTGGAAGTATAAAAGGAACATCTTTAAACTACAAGCTGCATCAAATTTTTGAGAACAAGGAGTTTTGAGGTAAAGTCAGCAGAGACTGAACTCGCTGGATTTCCATCTAAACAAAGTGCTCCGTTGAACCCTGGGATACCACTTGAAACCTTCCTGGGCCTTTCCTTCCACCACACATCCCGTGCCAAGGCGAAAGGAGAGACTGACACATCCTGCTTCAAGGAAGGTGAAGTCTCCTGCTGACCTCTAGATCTCACCATCTTGAGAAAAATCTTTGGAGGGCAACTTTCTGTCATCTTGAATTTGTCTTCAATGCCATGAGGGACATTGAAATGGGGGAGCTGCCAATACAGTGAAGTCTATCTCAGCTAATGATCTGCCACGGACTTCCCTATAACTAAAGACACATGTCACTTTCTCCCCATCTCTCCAAAAACATTACCTTTTACTTTAAATCAAGACATAGTCAATCGGCAAATAATGCAGGATATTTCCATGACAATACTAAGTTGTCAGTCACAGACTTCTGATGATTATTCATATTGCCAGCATAGGGCACAAACTGTTCTCTTGACAGAACTTATGGGTATGAAGAGCACAACCAGTGGACTGATCAATACTGGCTTCAGAATGACAATACAAATACTAGCATTCAAAACTCCTAGAACTTACTCTTATGACATAATCTTTATTCCATTTTATCTGACAGTTTAATCAATTAAGAAATAAGGTTTATTTTCCAGCTTTCATTTTCAAATAATATTTGCAATAGTAAATATTTACTTATGTTCACTAATAAAACAAGAAAATGCCATACATCAAGACTCTTTTACTACAATTTTTTTTTCATTTATATTCTCATTTTCATGAAAATCTTTCTGTGATCACATCTTAAATACTACTCATAAATGCTGTGAAGATTACTAACAGCCACTTCAAACAATACAAATCCTAATTCCGAAATATTGGTAAATCACATACCTGCATGTATTGTAATCATACAGACTTATGCACTGACCCATATCAAATTTAACTGCAGAAGACCATGTGTGGCAAAGTGTACTGACAAAGACAAAAGCACGTAAAACCAAAACATTTTTCATCTCAAAATGTTCAGTAGACACCTGCAATGTAAGAGTAAATCCTGCCCTCTCTGAGCAATAGCACAGTCTAAAATCTACAAGCACATGTATAACACTGTATTTCTGTGAAAAAAACAGAAAAGACATCATTTGAGCATGGTGTAAGAATATTCTCTGACTGATCTTCAAAACCTAGGTGTAAGTCAATTGCAGATTTGATTCCTGTAGAACACTCCAATAATTTATGTTTGATTAGAAGGAACCACCCAATACTGTATACAACAAATATTTCGCGAGGTTTTTATTTTCACGAATTTTGTGAGTCAGGTGCTATTCGCGAAATTAAAGACACGCAAAAATATTGACTCTGATCCACATGTGAATGTGACATACGCGTATAATACACTTCTCCGTTCAGTACAGGACTCCACGATCGCGAATTTAACCGCTCGCAAAATCGTTGGGAATTCCTGATTTCCAAAAATTCAGACTCGTGAAATATATGGCGTATACAGTAGTCTAATCTAGAATATATCTTGCCATCATGTAAATTGCTGTATCTAGAGGTTGAATTTTCTTGATGCATCACTACAAGCAACACATGAACTTGTGATAATTCAGTACGGGAGATTCTACTATAAAACATGCTGCTCTGAAAATGCCACATGTATCTTCATTTTCACTTCAAAGATTGATAGATAAGCTTTAAAAATATCATCTTCTCTGTTAAACAGGATACCTAAAAATATTTTGAACAACAGCATAAACAACAAATTATGACTCATTCATTTCTGCTATAAATACTGCACATGGAGTACCCATAGTTTTGTTTTGGGTACTTTAAACAGCATTCGAGTGTAGCCTGGAGGTGAGTTATGATGGCCCATCAGTGGTCTCATACAATTAGCCATACTCCTGTGTGGTCAACCACAGAAGAATGTAGTGGACAATAGCAGCTAAGAATAGAGCATGGAAAGTCATTTGATCCCAACAAGACACCTTTCAGCACTGGGCATTATTATTGCAGCTACGTACATATTCACAAGCACACTACTTGTTTATGTAGAAATGCAAATATGTGTAAACATGTTTTGAGGGGGCCACTGCACAATAATACAATTTATAAAATGGGTTCAAGAATGTAGCCAATAGGAAGCGCTGAAATGAGACACACCTCCTTCCTTTACTTCAGTACAATTGCACTGCCTGTAATCCTATGGTAGATTGCCGATCGTCTGTGCGCGCGGCGGCTCCTTTGATGAATTGCATGCATACGCGCTGTCAATCCTGTAAACAACTTCTAGTTCGGGCTGCCGGCCGGCCGGCCTGTCTTCCCTTGTGCATAACATGTGTGGCGTACGTACGTATACTCTACTATACGTACACTTTGTACAGTACAGTAGACCAAGCGTTGTGGGACCGGACGCGTACATGGAGTCACTTTGAAGAGCAAATCCAACGATTTAGCAGGTTAATTCTCACGCCGTTTTCAGAGTATGTTGTCTAGTAGGCCTATATGAGGAGTCTATATCAAGTCTTTAAGGTAAAGGGTGCATATTCTATGTAAAATAAGTAAGTTTTCATGCGGGAACTTAAGTGTCCGGAAACCCAACCCCCCATTATACTTATACTGTATGTGCGGGACTTCCGCGAGTGCGACGTGCGTAAATGTTTGGGACGAACATCTTCGGACGTCTTGACCCACAAAGGTACGTGAAAAACGCTGAAAAATGATGTTAGTTTTCGAATTTTCGACCCATTTTATAAAACAAATGATGCACAGGATTATTTCGTGACGTTAGTGGAGGCGTAGCTGCACTCTCGGGTATTTACAATGTAGTGAAATGCATCGCTTCGCCTCGTGCATGTTTCACAATTGTAAATACCCTCGGCGACAACACACTCTATCCTGTGCATCATTTGTATAACAGTGCAAACATGTGATGTACATTATGACTACCCTAGATCAAACCCAACTTTGACCTTTTCTTTTTCTTTAGCAAGATCATGAATAGGGACTTAACTGAAATGGATTCCATTAATCAATAAGTGAAAAACAAAACAAAACAAAACAAAACAATACCACTATTCTGCCTTTACATGCACGCCTTGTAGCATTTTCAGAGTGACAGTGTGCTATTATCATTCATCATGCAAACAAGTTGGGAACACCAGTCCTGAGCATGAGGAGAATTGATAGTTGCAGTCTTAGAATAATAGCATATATATCTAGGGTTCATGTCCTTTTTGTCGTCCTGAGCAGCCCTGAAAGTTTGTCCGAACGTGGTTATCAGCACAGTGGGGGAAGGAGGGGGAGGGAGGGAAGAGGAGAAGGAAGAGGAGAGGAAACTGGATGGGGAAGTAGAGGGAAGGAGATGGGGAGGAGATGGGAGGAGATGGGGAGGAGATGGGGAGGAGAGGGTGAGGAGATGGGGAGGAGAGGGTGAGGAGATGGGGAGGAGATGGTGAGGAGGAGTGTATAGATGATGGAGGAAGAGGACACTGAGGAGGAGGAAGACAAGACCTACCTGGAGGAAATCTGACTTGAGAGCCATGATGAGTTGTGACTCCCGGAGCTCAAAGAGGACCGGTGAAGCTGCCACGGCACAGAACTCCTCTTGGAGGTACTGCTGGGCCTGACGATGGACCCAGTGGGAACCATGAGGCTCTAGGCTCCACGTCAGGATGGACACTAGGTTCTCTGTGGTGATGCTTCGGGCAATGATGTCTTCACATGCTGGTAATAAGAAGAAAAGAGAAAGGGATCGAACTAGGATGTCAACGTACTGGCCTGGACACGACTAATTCTTATGGAGCAGGTAGATTAACAATGAAATATTAACTTCTGGATATAACTACCTGGATAATCTTTGTATGAACAGAAAAAAAGAAAAAGACTAATTCTTATGGAGCAGGTAAATTAACAATGAAATATTAACTTCTGGATATATAAACTACCTGGATAATCTTTGTATGCACAGAAAAAAGAAAAAAAGACTCATTCTTATGGAGCAGGTAAATTAACAATGAAATATTAACTTCTGGATATATAAACTACCTGGATAATCTTTGTATGAACAGAAAAAGAACAGTACAATTATTATGTCAAGGGTATTGCTTGCATTTTGAATACATTTACTATAGATGCACTTGGTTCAAAGATGTGAGATCTGTTCTTGTGAAAACAAATATGAATGAATAATCTACATGTATGACTTCACTTTGTAACAAATATTAATGGTAATGTATTGTACTTTGCTATAAACATGTATACACAAGCTTATGAATCATCAGTGTGACTTCAGTTTAATACACACACATTTTTAACAAATGAAGGTTATGCACAGTAACTGAAAAACCATATCATACATGGACGTTTCAATACCTTGAGCCATTGTTGTGAAGTCCAAGAATCTGGCGATCTGGTATAGCTCCATGGCCTGTTCCACTTTAGTTAGGGGTGTTCTCCCTGAAGCCATGGCTTGAGCTTCACCAAGGCTTCCAACACTTGGGCTGTCTGGCAAGACTAGGCTAAGATCCACTGTATCCTGGTATAGAGCAAACAGCAACACATGGACATACTTCTTGGGTATGACAGATTCATCTAGCACAATTCTGGTAATACTTGGTAACGTTCTTACGCTTGAGTCACTGCTCGATTGCTGCCGTCGTTGCAACACGCTATGAAAGAATGGTGATCTGGCAGCAAGAATTGCTTTATGGCACTTGACAGAACTCCCTACTACTGTTCTTGCAGTTTCCGAAGCATGCACACCTGATGATTCTGCATCACAAGAAAACACAAGGGCTGCATCTCCGTAATGACCCGTTTCTAGCAACATTCTTAGGTCCTGTTCAAGAGCATTTGGGGTTCCAAATCGCTCTCCAAGTCTTATCAACACATCAAGGTTCTCCAGTTCTGAATCTTGAGTGTTGAACTCACCCGTGTACAGGTATCTCAGCAATGCAGCAAACATATTTACTGTCACCCCTGACCAACCGAGGTCCACCTGCACTTCAGCTCCAACAGTCGGATTCCTTCGCAAGAGTTCCCTGAAGAAACTGCACCTTGCAGAAAGGATGGCACGATGACCAGGGAACACAGTCCCTTTGAAGATAAGGTTGACATCTGCACAGAGTCTACTATTGAACAACTGCAGCAGGTCATTTTTGAGAGGCAGTGCTGATGGTCTGGCCAAGTCTGTTTGGATGGTGACTTCTTTCAAAGCTGCAAGGGCATCGTATTCCTCGATGAGCGAGCACACATCTAGAGGATTCCATGTCGCTATCAAGTCTCGCATTGATCGCGCATGGTCCTGAAATTTCCCTGCAGTTTTCCTGCGCACAATCTTTCGCTTTAGAGAGGAGAAACTCGGTGGCTTCTTCTTCTTGACTTTGTCAATCTTGGAGGGAGATGGCAGGGTCTGGCGAGGAGTCTCAAGGACCTCATCCCCTAGAGGACCATGATGGCTGGAGGGGAGCATCGTGCCTGCATGCTCTCTTGATGATGTCCTTGGTTCATCACCAGGGGACTCGGGGGAGTCCCTCTGACTAGATGGGTTACTACCCATTCTTCACCTCTTGTCGCTCCTCAACTTTCAAAATCTTACATTTTTCTGCCAAATTCACCACAAACTGGTTGACTATGGGGTGGCTTGCTGTTGCAGATAAAACTCGACCACAAGCACACAGTGTTGAACAGCACAAGATCTTGAGGAGACTGGGATGAGAAATGCTACCAAACTGTCAGCGATGGGTAATAAAGCTGTCTAGATCATACATTAATTACATCCTTCCCTGATCCAGGTCATAATTTGCAAACACGCATGGGGTAGCCATGCTTCATTAGCAGTCTGAAAAGGTTTCGCGTGCTCTGCAGGCAGGCATACCGGTAGCTTGATGACTTAATGTCCTGCCGTATCTAAACCTCAGCAATCTTCCCAATCTAGCCAGGGAGGCTGACGGATGATCAAGATCATGTCCAACCCACTTTGCTGTGACTCATCGGATATCTGCACAAAGAGGCAACAAAAAAGTGAAATACAATCAATTATCTCGTTGGCTGATTAGAATCGCGTAAGTGGTGAAATGAATAATGCATCTACAGTGATAAAAAGAGGTATGTTAAGTTTGACAAAATAAAGCATACAACTGCACCTCCTTTAGATACACATAGAGGTCTTCTTTTGTTTAAATAGCAGCAGAGATTTGTTCAGGGCAGTTGAAGGTACTCTAAATGTGCATATGGTATTAGTAAAAGTACTTTGCCATGGACAAATATTGCCAGCTGGATATGGCAGAAACTGTCAAAAAGCACATTACAACATACAGTGTAAGGCAATGGTTAGCTCAGCTCACTTCATGTGTCTGTTGTCATGGTAATAAAAGCCTTGCAATTTTTTTTTTTTTTGAATTTTTTTTTTCACCCCAAAACCTTTAAAGAAGACACATTTCCTGTCATCATTACTATTCATTCAGCAAAAGGAGACGTAACAGAGGAGAATATTTCTAACTGTAACAATAACATACAACCCTGAATGTAGAAGCCATTAAGAAATCAATATCATACCATTAGTGCAGTACTTACACACATAACTTTGAGACATTCTTCTGAAGGAGCTTGTGCATTAGTGACTGAACATGGTGACCCGACACCATTCTGAACATGATTGATTTTTAATCAAATATTTGTCAATCAATTCAAAAAAATTCAAGAGGTGAGACATTTCCTAAAAACCTGTTTTTAAAGTGGTTGGCATTTGCTGTACTGAATATCTCAACACAACATGGCATTTTCACAAATAAGTGCATGACTTATCACAGAAAAAGAAAACACAATGTCCTTGTTACCTTCCAGCATTAACAATTTAACCTTGCATTTTCCAGTTTTTGCCTACTAATCATGACAAATATTCTACGTGCACTGTATTATAGCCTTGAACAAATGTTATACAATGAAAATTATATCTTATATACCCTGGGTCTGACAACAAATTGTAACCCTCATCTGTATCAAATGACCATACGTAAGCCTACCAGCACAAGTTAACAACACTTAATCATCAACCTTGCAAGACCTGAAAATGAGCAAGTGTTACATCATAATGAACACTGGTTGTACCCGTAACACTGGTTGTACCCGTTACTTCATCAGCTCCTGAAAGACAAGTAGTGGACTGCCACTCCTCAAATGGTGTCCTTTGAGACCGATGGACCTGGCTAAATTGATGACTAATACTTCAGGTCACTCTCAGCAAAGCACTGACAATACATGTATTTGTCGCTGTGGCAGATAAATTAGCGCAGAGACCCTTTCCCCTTCATTTGGGCTGATTTAGTAACACAAGGCGATCCCACAATACAAAGAACATTACAATTCTCAATTATATACTGCTATTGTTAGTTATTTCAAATTTTCTTCATCATTTTACCACCACTACAAAAGAATAGAGATAGTTACATCAGTTATAAAATGTAAATCAGTCAGAGCTAAAAAACCAAACGATCGTAATCACAAGAATGACCAATATCCCAATGTCCTTACCCTTATATTCATGTATTTTCCTTAATCACACACATTTGGTTTCTAGCCTTTTGTCTATCAAAGTGGGTATTAACAATGGGTCAGAACTCACACAACCTATCTAATCACAAAGTTTGTTTTCTATCTGTTCAGGGTACAAATAATGTGTCCTGATCTCTATTCATTGTATGAGTCTATGTTCACCACTATGTCACAGTGAATAAGGTGAGTGATTTACATGAAGGCACCATTACTGCTTTATTTTTGCCTGAAAAAAAAAATTACCTCGTAATTAAAGCTAAGAGTTACATATCATTTCATTATGGATCCTCGTCATGATACAAAACTTCTACTTTAAACACTATGTGCATTTACTAGCAAGCAAACTAAAATTCCCAGGCTTTTGAAAGCAACAATTGTGAAAACATGGAGAGGACAAAATTGCACAAAATTGAGGAGGTCGACTAGCAAGGAAGGATGAGTAAGGTGGATGAAAAAGAGTGAGCAGTCTGATGGAAGAAAGAGATGGGTGGGATGCTGAAAGGAAAGCCTACATTATCATAAACAAGCAGGCGGCAGACGATGGCAAAGACAGGTTGATAGATAGAAAAACAGCGAGAGTAGGTAGCAAAGTGGTAGCACCAGAATGAACTCTGGCATTATGGAGAAAAAAAAAGAGAAGAAAAAAAGATTATACACTGTTTGCATGGTTGCTGGGAGGGATGGTGCACCAGACTAGATAACATCCATTATTCGCATGCCACTCGCCTGGTCCAAGACTGCCGTTTTGATTAGGATGGCACAGGCAATGTTCGTATAAATAATCGCGCAGAAAGACCATATGAGAAAGTGATAGGGTAGAATGATATTAAAACTCTTGGTCTATGCAGCAGGTATGGTAAAGTGAGAGGGGGTTTCAGACTTACAAACAAGTTTGTTTATAATCACATTTCGTAAAAGTGTTTGTAGTGCGTGTGAAATCAGTCTCCCTATACATGGGTGTAGCCACTACAAATGATATTCCATGTGACAGCTGTGTCTCAATCTCTAGCTCGTCAATCAAAAAAGCAACCGGTGATACAATTACACGAAGCAGTGTAAAGTAGGCCTATGTATAATGTGCACATCATGGCTGAAGTGAATACAAAGTCAAGAAAAGTTTAATTGAAAACACCTCAAGACCGCAAATTTGAACACATGGCCTGAGAAATATGTTTGAAACACCTACAGACCTACAAACAAAATGTATGACTTGATTAACATTAAACATGTTATATTCACAACCACATGCACAAAAGCGATCTTTTCCAAGTCTGAACCCCACCCCCAAGTTCTTCATGTTCAAAGAGAACACTTAGACAACCATAAAGAAACTTGTGATCTGATAAACAAGGTGCATACACACACCCAGTATACAGCTTAACATGATTAACTCACTATGAGCACACTTTTAAAGAAGATTCGGTTTTTATATGGAATGAGGAGAATGGGTACAGAGCAACCTTTCAGACATCTCACATACACATACAGTACACATATTTTGAATAACAGACGTACATTGTATGGTATGATTTAAAAAAAAAAAAGATTAATGTGCCTACAATGTATGTAACAAAACACAAGTGCATTAAAAGTCACCTAACCTATGTTTAGAAGAATAGTCCTACATGTCAGTGGAGCTGTGGGGTGTGCTAATTGGCACTTTGTGTTACCACTCCCCCCCCCCCCAAACACACACACACATGCACACAATAAATACTATACACACATGGAAACTCAATTAAAGGGTTATTTTAATAATAATCAAGGACAGAGAGCAGTTCACAGAAGAGAAAAATCTAAATTCCATCTAGAGAGAGGGTGACAGCCATGTCTAATTAGAAGTCTCCTACAATGGAGAAATTCAAAGAAAGGATGATTTAGGCTTTAGTAACCTTTTGAACACACCCTGCCCAAAGTCACAGGATACAACTCTCAGCGTGACAGTCTTCCTTTTTTTCCCTGTATTGTGATTTCTGGCTTACATGAATCATGAACCATGTGAAATACTCCTGTGCTGTTTTATCACTGCTTCCCTTTTCTCTGTCACAACCACCACACATGTGTCAACGGGGAATGAGCAAAAAGTGATACCTTTGTCAGCGATATGATATTCCCTCAGGAAATTGTCAGATTAATGGTAAGTGGTAATGCTGGAGATTCCACAAACTCCAATGATCCACAGTGTTCCTCTACTCCCGGCTTTCTCTCCTCTTTCTATTTGTCTTCTTCTGACAACTTTTCTCATCCTGTCTAGTTGTGTTACATCTTGATGCCATGCTCTTTACTTCTCTACTCTGTATCTCTCCCACTACTGAAAACAATTGACAAGTCTATTAAAGGACAAGTCCACCTTTATATACATAAGGATTGAGAGAATGCAGCAATATTAGTAGAACACATCAGTGAAAGTTTGAGGAAAATTAGACAATCCGTTCAAAAGTTACGAATATTTTAATTATCTGCGCAGTCACTGCTGGAAGAGAAGACTACTACAGTGTATGATGTCACATGCGTACAACTATATAAGGAAAATAAAAAGAGAATTTCACAAAACTTTACTTTTTGAATAAAGTGCACATTTCTTCGACTTGCTACTGACGTATGTTAAGGGTAATATTATTCCCCCTGCGTTCTGAAAGAGAGAAGTAGAGTGTTCTTTTGTTATGCGAGAAAAATGGAAATATGTTGAATTTTCTTTATTCTTTCTTTATATCGTTGTACTCATGTGACATCACAAGCTATAGTAGTCTTTTCATCCAGCCGTGACTGAGCAGAAACTTCAAAAATTCATAACTTTTGAACGGATTGTCCGATTTTGCTCAAACTCTCACTGATGTGTTCTACTAATATCGCTGCATTCACTCAACCCACATGTCTGTGAAGGTGAACTTGTCCTTTAAAAAACAACCTTAAACAGTACCCTACCTCTCTCCATTCTATCTGAACTAGAATGAGGGCTGATGCTTGGTGAAAATAAGTAGAGCACTGGCTTCATTTGATTCAAGTACACAATACAAAATTTATCATTTATCAGTATTAGTAGCCTCTACCCCCCCCCCCCCCCCCAAAAAAAAAAGAGAAAAAAAAAGTTGGTGACTTTCAAAATACTGTTATGCTTGTTTATCATCAGTACAACAGTGACTACTGCCAAAGCTGATATAGAGGACTTAAAAAGGAACCTGAGTCCATAGAACAAATATGAAATCATAATTTGAAGAATTGACTGTTTTGAGAGTTTCCTACAATACCACAAATATTGTACTAGAGAACATCTTTTAAATGGTAAATTGGCTAGCATTCTAACTAAATACTACTGATCTTCCCTTCCTCATTATCTTAAAGGTCACTCCAGACCAGTTAAATGTTAGTCTGAAAAAAGAATAAATTTTACAAGCATAACAGTACAAATCTGATTAAAGTTAGATAAATATTAGGGATGTTCTAAAATTGTGAAGTTTTGCTTATTTTCACAAAACAGTTCAATACAAATTTGTAAACAGTCAATTAGAGTATGCACACAGCAAGTTGATAATGCCATTGCCCATCACTTGCTATTTATAGTTTGCACATAAAATCACACAATTTCCAGATTTTTTGTTTCAACACAATTATGCCCCAGTCTAATATACTAGAATCTGACAGATCATTTACTATTTTGAAGTTGTTCAGTCGGGAATACATGTAACATTATGTTTTACATTTTTATTGCAGAAGAATTAAATCTTCATCGTTCTTTGGCACACGATTTGTGGGAACTTGTGAGGTGATGACTTCATCAGCTTACTCATTTGCATATTCATACCATCTGTTTGAGATCTGCTAAGCAAAAATCAGTGAATCTTTCAAATTTCACAACCTGCTTACTTTGAATAACATTTAGATGAAATCTTCACTATTGTGCTAGTAAACTATTACTCTTTTTTTTTCAGACTAACTTCCAGCTCTTTCAAATTCCCCAGTCAGGATTCCGTTGAGGACGAGTCCTGAGTATACTTGGGCAGGTGTCTATGGGAAATGCGTGTTGTAGCAAATCAGTCCGTCCTCAACAGGTTAAACAGCTAGTCAAAGAAAAGGGAGACTTCATACAAAGCAACCCACAAGCCATTAGGTGAAACCCTTCCATTGCCGTCTGTTCCCATCTTTCCTGGTAGCAACCAAAATGTCTCCACTCCCTCTCTTCCATACTTCCCTTCTAATTATCTAGCAGCAACAAGAGGGCCTTGGGGTTAGGCCTTTCACCGTATCTACGTATTGCTGCTTTTTTCTTCTTTTTTTCTTTCAGGCTGTGCTCTCTCAACACTGCTAGCAATTTCATCCTGATGTAACCATGGTGATGCGCATCTTTACAAAATGTCTTGATTCTGTAATCTGACCGAAATCAACTGCCAAGGTGATTGCAGTAATAATACTAACAAAGGCATATTTCTGGCAACAGGCACTGAAAAGGCATCTTTCTTCAGAGACTAAGGAACCATGTACAATGTACCTACCCATTAGATATTATTCTGCCTAGTTTCTTATTTTTTCATCAAGCTTCTCCTCTGAGAAAAACATAACAAGTACACTGTAATACAGCTTTGCAAAGTGAGAGGTTGAGAAATACCATTTCTCTTTCATAAAGTACTACATGATACCTGAAATGATAAATACCTGAAATAATATACTAAATCAATGTCTACCAGGGTGGTCCACAAGCAGTTTCATAATGTCGCTGCAACATGCTCAAAATCTTGTGCAAAATCCTCAAAAGCCTGCACCATGCTATGTAACATCCTCAAGAATTTGCACCCAGCTCGAAATAAAATGTATTCAAACATGTGAAAAACATGTGCAAAACATACAAGAAACATCAAACTGCCTAGTACTTAGATATTTGTCTGCAAAACATGAGAGAGAACATTGAATGTGAGCAGCACAAAGAGAGATAAGCTGCAAAATACTGCATACTACGTGCTCGTGATGTGCTCTCCGCACACATACAATTTCTGCAATATTCTCAGATTCTGAGCTTGCAACATGCTCAAATTTCAAGTTGTGGAACACCCTGGTCTAGTAGCAATCAATATTTCTTTTCAAAATCTTAACAGCAAAAGATATCGAGTGAATGTATTTTCACTGATCATATGCTATGAAAAGTGCTCACTCAAATTTCAGATTCAACAGTGGGACATTATTTTGAAATGTGGTACTATTTGACAATGATGATCTATCACACAACAAATGTGATCTAGAAAACAAAATTTTACAAATGAAACCTTGTCTACTTCATTTAACAGAAATAATTCTCAGAATAGTAGAGAGCATGGATTTTATAGGTCTATAATACAAATGAAAATTCCCTTTCTCAGAGATATGTTGACCCTAAAACAAGTGGAAAAGTGCATGGTGTAACTTATGTTCTGCTGCAATCCTAAAATTTGTAGGGTTGGGTTTCCCACTTTTACGCTCAGCTCAAGGGTCCTCGAAGCCAGACTAGACATTCAAATTAAATACTGCCTGTGTGTTATGAATTTACAGTGAAACAGATGTAGACCCTCTACATATGTCTGAACACATTTCCAGCCTCCCAGTGGGGTTAAATTTGTAGAGGAACTACCCTTCATCAAACCAGCTGAGTATTTATTATGACAGTCACATGGTTTCCCCCAAAGTTTGTAGTACTTCCAGTACGGTTCAATGCTGGGACCCAGAAAAAAGTCCACCATATCTACAGGTGTGGGACCTGCAATGTCACTGCACTTGGGAAAATTTTCTGATCCCATCAGACCCTCTGCTGAAAAAGGATGGGAAAATGCACGTACACATAAAACAAGTTCACCTACAGACACTTCCTGATATAAAAAGTGTTTGAGTAGAGACACACACACAATGCTGCTGTACTCATGTTCATGCCTTGTTCTCCTCGTGACTTACATCTTACAAAATTTTACGAATGGTCTCATCAGCTGGTAAGCATCTTCACACAAAATTGTCAATGACCAGTCAGATCCTTGACAAGGTTATCCAATGAGAGCCTTAAATCTTGGCCATTTAATACCAGAGATACAGTGTATTACCTGTGCTATATCCATGCATCATTTATCTTGTGCATATTCTGACTTATCATGCCATCAAAAGCAACAGCTGGTTTTACGTCTCAGTTCAAGAATACCATGAACACTGTTTTCACTATATAGCATTGATACGAAGATTACCGAAGTTGAGCTGTCATCAAGAGTAAAGTGCGTAAGTGTTGCTCAGTAACGTTGCCTTCGTTGTCCTCTCTGCGCATCGCGCAGTCTGTAGTAAAGCCAGGGTGCGTGCATATGTGCTTGTTATTATGACATCACAAAGAAGTTCGCTAAAGCTGTCATTCCCCTCAGCCAAATCATGAGCCGAACTGTGATCGGACCACTGACTACAGTGAATCGGACTTCTTCGGACTCGGGGAAGTGGGCCAAAGCATAAGCGCTATTGGAGTCGATAGCGTAGGTCTCTACAGGAAACTTGCGCCGTGCGCCCGCGTACGCATTTGACTAAAACACCAGGACCATGCACCTTTAACCTACTGCTTTTCTCTCTCTCTCTCTCTCTCTCTCTTAAAAAAAATAAAACAAACAAACTAAAAGCAGCTTTTTCTTCGGAAAGAAACCCTTGATCATTACATCTATTACTCTGATACAGGACATTTCTTTCCATCATGCTGTCATTACTCACTGATATCTAAACCTCTCCAATACGAGTCATGTACTCTAAAATCACACATTTGGTTCTTGACCCCAGCTCTTCCTGTCATGTTTCCACATCTCGGATCCCTTCCTGTCATCTCTCTGCTTGCTACTGTCTACTGTCTTCATGAGTTCAGAAGGGTTAATCATATCAGGAGAGCAAGAAAGCCTGCCTGGGTTCAAGGTCTGAGGAGCTGACGGGATTGAAGGGATGTACGCTCCTTTTAAATGGGTCTTTGCACAAGATTACACCCCTTCGCCCCACATGTACACCCACGTTTGAAGGATTGCCTTGGTTAGGCCAGGGAGGTGACCTCTCACCTCCCTGGTTAGGCCGGTGTCCACGCCGCTGGCTCTGTACAGGACGCGTGCCAACCATTAGGCTTTAGGCTTTACCTACAAACCTCAGATTATGCCAGAGATGACCTTGAATCACAGCATTTAAGTGGATTTATCAGCTCTAGTGTACCTCAGTGCGAAGGACCAAAGGCTTTAGGGTGATGTACCACCAACTGGTCACTGTATTATAAACATGATACAGAAGACGTGTGCTATTCATGATCAGCAGTCAAGTAAAGCATCTTTACTTTGCATGTTTACCACACTAGATCACTGAGTTTTTTTCTTCTCCATTACAGCCAAGTATAAAAGGAAACTGAATATTATAAAAATGTGTATAGTATGGATTTTATTCATATTCAATTCCAGTGAATATTCATGATAAGTATTGCTCAGAGTATTTTAAATGCATTTACTGCTGCATATTCTTGGTCTTACTCTTAATGCTCCTAGATAATCTGGATAATATTAATGTGTAATGAATTTAGTTTCTAGTAACAAAATATAAAACACACACACACACACACACACACAGATAAAAAAAAATTGGAATTGCAACAATGCAGAAAATGCTTGTTCTTAATTTTTGTGTTCTGAATTCTGTTCTGAATGATGTATCAGCTATGTTTCTCAAAAGACAAAAGATAGCCCTTCCCTTTTGCATTCCTTCCCAAATAGCACAGAACATGATATATTCTACCAGAATGACAAGACTATTGTAAATCTATAACATTTATGTGATATTAGAAGGTTGTTAGCTGTTAAAATTCAAATAATGCACCAAACGCTCACCGTAACGTATTCTGTGTACTAGGCACAGCTGCATACATCAATCCTCCTGTGGTTGTAATAAGTATACTTATACTTCGAACAAAAGATATATGCATATTAAAGCTGTCAGCTAGAAATGAAGAATTCACTAGCTTCTCTTTGTTGTCGATAGCAAATAACAACACACCACTTACATGAACTACACGTGCAACTAAGTGCATCACACAGGTCTGTAAAACTAGACTAGTAGTTTAGATAATAATTTTTAATTTTTGCGTAGTACGAAAAAAATATTCAAATCTTAATGGTCAATTTACTAAACAAATAAAGACCCTCTTGAGTTCAAAATTTACAGGAGGTTTCCAAATAATGTTTTCTTCAATACCTAAGTGTTCTCACCAATTTTTCAAAAATTTGCACGTAAAAGGGATTGGCTGTCTTTAAGATGAAAGCTGTCCCACTCCATGATCCACTCCAGAAAATTTCAGAGTACATGAAAACACTTCCAATCTTCAGAGAAGGGAACAATTCGACCTAGACTTAAATCTGATGCTGAATGCTGTCCATGGGGTGAATCTTCTGGATTTGTATGATGATGTGCATCTGAGGATTCATCTTCTGATGCAAGACCATGGACTGATCTGATCCTTGTTGTTATACCAGCAGCTCTAATGCACTGCTGCCATAAAATGTGATTGCACTATAAACTCACGTAATGCACATCTCTTTTTTTAAATTCGTCTTGAGTTTAGAAATCACTCCAGTCCTCTGGCACCGCTATTTATTTACTGCATTTTAAAAGGCCTTCCGAACAAATATTGCAAAATGTCACAGATGTTCACCTCAAGACAGCTGTAAGGGTTAGTGCTTTCAGGATTCTCTGCACACATGCCTCTACCCTATCAGAAATGAATCTGAAATTGGATTTTTCATTTCATTTCCCGTCTCCCCTTGCAGTCAGCTGCCAAAAGCGCTCCGATCGGGTCCTGCAGGAAAGCCTGCAAATGGATTTTCCTCATGAGGCTCGGCTAGAGCCACACGGTGGTGAATATGTCTGGTATGTCGGAGTGTGCTACAAATTTCTCCCCTATTTTTCCCCATAGAGCTGACAGAAAGGCCATTCTACCTTCCCAAACAAGATGAATGAATAAAACATTTCATTTCGTTACAGCTCAGGATCTCTGGTCCTCATTTGCAAGATCTCTCAATTTCTATCAAATGTCATCCAAAGCTGGCACTTTGTGTCAAAATCAAACAAGTGCCAAATTTGAGCTCCAAATGCACTTCAAACAGAAATTTGTCAAGAATTTCTGATTACATTTCAATGAATACTATGCAAATCTCAATTAAGTGACGTTCAACAGACCATGGATTCTGAGTTTTCAATTTGAAGACCCATCTCCCGACCCTCTCTACCTCCATCCCAACAAAAAAGGAATAATCTGCAAATGAGGGCCACTGATGTCAAGAGTAAGAGAGGAGGAGGGAAGGAGGGAGAGGAAAAGACCATGAGCCCCTAACCTACGATGTAGGTGAGGGTAAGAAAATGGTGAGGAGAGAGATTATCACAAATAATGGGTGAAATGAAATAATGGATTACTGAATGCTACATGATTCAAATCACCCTGGTATCAGGCTACCTTTATGTGTCTTGAACATGGACTACAAGTCTCTCAAGTGACAGACGAGTCCCATCTAGCAAAGCATTGTAACGTGGCTTGCTGGAAGGCAGTATGCTCACTGTCTCTGAAATTTGTATTATATTTGCAACTACGGTGTGCAGTTTTGTCACAAGATTGACAATCCTATTCATGTCCTCATTTTGCTCAGGGCCTGGAATATTTGTTGAAAACTAAACAAAAATCAGAGGAAATCAGTTTAACTTCCAGGCTGTACATATATTTGAGTATGCCTGTATGTAGAAAAGCTTACATAGCTTAAGAAAAAAATGAGTAATAAATATAATAAATAAATAAATAAATAAATAAATATATATATATATATATATATATATATATATATATATATATATATATATATATATAAAATAAAAATGAATAAATATGAAAGAGAGCTTTAGAGAAAACTTTTGTGAGAAGATTAGGAGTATGATTATTTTTGTGGTTATACACATCAGTTGGGTTTGATATCATCACATATGTTCTATGTGAAATGCATTATCAAATACACTGCTTTTATAGGAAAGGGGAAAACACAAAAGACATTATCTTTGCCATATTTTAGTGTTGTTTCCCCTTTTCATATACTGGAGCCTGGAATGGCTTCTTTGGAACAGAGAGTCAGCATTCATTACACATGCCCTAGTGTTTACTGCTTTGCAGTGCGACTGCTTGTGAAATTGGCAACAAACACATAATTGTAAACAATCTGTGCTAACAGACTGAGAATGCAAACAAAGGGAAAGGGGCAGGGGGGCAGAAGACGAGGAATGTAGGCTTGTTTATCTGTGTCAGGCATAATACCGTAATTTGTGGAAGACTGTGTGAATGAATGACCATGTTAAATAGGGAAACAAGAGGGGGGAAGTCAGCTGCAGATAATGCCTCCACTTGCCTCATTATTAGGTCACAAAGCATCCTTACTGCCTCACTGTACACACACAGTGAGTTGGTGAGTACATACATACTGTAAAACATGATATATTCGCGGCATGAATTTTTTGCGAATTGGAGCCGACAGCCTTTTTCGTGGCATGAAATTTTCACGAAGCGCCACTGGCGTGCAATGCATATAGTGTAAACAAGGACTTTCGCGTGCATTTTAATTTCGCGAATCTTGGCGCTCGCGAAATTATAGTGCACGCGAAAATTCCTTGTTTTACAGTAGTATGGCAATGGATAAATCAAAATTAGCAAAAAAGTAGGCTGGTGAACACAATGGGATAACCACAAAAAGACAAAATCACAAAATAGTACTCAGGAGGGGCAAGAGATGATTCATACACAAAACAGTCTAGCCATGATAAATCAAAACTAACAACTGAATTTATGTAAATTTCTACCTTTGCCTTGGTGTACATGGTATTTTCAACCAAGATAACCTCAAGAATACACTATGTACACCTTCATCATATTTGGCCAAATTGCTCAGTAAACTGCTCAATGATACAAGTTTATTCAAATGGCACTTCTTGTTGAGTTACAACTTTACTGGTTCTCATAATGGATGAACTGTGACATGTTGGATTTTTAAACTTTGGAATTTCAATTTTGGATCATTTACTTCACAGTAAAACTTAATATTTAGACTTTGACATAACTCCTTCACCAGGTCGTCATCTTGAGCCAGTTTAGTGTACGTCACGATTCATCCAGCAGATGGTTAAGACACCATACCTTTACACGTGCTGAACACTGTCTCAACCAAGAAATGTTAGAATGTGATCTGGTTTACCTGACCCAATGACCTACTACTAAACTTTTACCACAACTGAATTTCTTGATTACCTTCTCATATTCCATCCTTTTATATCATCTCATGAAATTGAACACTATGTAGTTACCATGCATGCATTAAATCAAGGTATTACGGGAGCAAAAAAATCCTACGCATGCAGCTTCCATGTTTGTTGCTCACGCATAGTAAATAAGTTCATGTTAAAGATGCAATATCAAAGGGACTGTACAGTTCTGGTCGAGGTGAGGATTTAGCTTTTAATGTTTTGTGAGATATTCAGAAACCACTCTATGAGATGTCAAAGGGCATGCAATTCTAAGGGGAAAAAAAAGTTTATTTGATCAAAATCGGTTTTCAAATGGCTGAGATATCCCAAAACAAGGTGAAACAAAGAGATCCTAATAAAAGGCGTGGCCTGTCGCCTTTTATTATTATCACTTTTTTGGATATCTCAGCCATTCGAAAACCAATTTTCATCAAATAAACGTTGAATCCTTCTTAAAATTACATACTCTTTCCTATTTCATTAGCGGTTTCTAATTATCTTACTTAGAATGTTATAACCCTAAATCCTCACCTCAACCAGTACTATACCTGTCCCTTTAACCTCCTCTTTCCCTTCCCCAATTATCTTATCTCCAGATTGAACAAAAAAAAAAAAAACCAACAAACAAAAGAAAGAGAACTTCCCCTGCTGAAGCAATACCTCAACTCCCTGTCCATCCATTATACGGTAACAAGGCAAGTCATATTTTATCTGTTGAATATTTCATCAGGAGTGAAATCTTCTTCTGCAAAATCATTATCCTTCAAGGTAATAAAATGACCTATCAAAGGTGAACATTAAAAAAAAAAGAATTCTTCCATTATGAATGGTCACTTCCTCTGGCTGATGGCACAGAGTAAAAAAATATAAAATGACATATGATATTTAGGCCCTAATATAAAGCAAGATCACACACTCTACAAAGATAGATTGCCAGTATACAGGGAAAAAGCTGAAGGAAATGGCTGCTAACATCCTTGGTGCAAATAAAAGGCTCCACGCGGAGAAAACACATCACCCATGGCTATTCCAGGTGAGAAGGGCAAATATGGGAAAATAAGTATGCTGTAGAAATATGATTACAGCATGCATCAACCACCTTCATCACTTTGTCCATCTGCTGGTTGAGTTTGCTGACCCTCACACATAATGAGCTTCAGTAGTTGTCCAGTAATGGACAGTACTACCCATGACTCAGCCGCTATAAGAGCATGCCACCCCACCCCAAGATCTTAACCACTCTTGTAAATTAATTTGGATTTCTGGCAAGGTTGCAGTATCGATGGAATATTCCTTTGGTATGGCGTTTAGTTCTCAACCCTTATTTTCACACACACTTTGGAAAAATATTGACTTTTCATCTCTTTCCAATATATTGACATCCAAGTAACACAACTTGAGGGAGAAAGTGTATCTTACTTCACTGTAGCTGAGTGACCCATCCTCAAGAACTGAGTGATGCTAAATGAGTTAACATGATTTCTGTAGGGCCTATATTGATAAAACCCTGGGTTAAATGTTTGTTCAATCAAAGTTAACAATGAGCAAAGTACCACTTTCACTAAACAATAATCTAAAAGGAGACATGGTGTACATACTGTATATTTCACTTTTTTTTCTTTTGTGAGCTTTGTAAGTCAGGTGTACTAGAAGCAACAAGTATTTGTGAGTTTTTTAAATATGCATGAAATTATCAATACTGACATTGATATGAATGTGATGTGCATGCGAATAACATGTGGCTCCCTTCATTACTGTGCTCCACAATCACAAATTCAACCACTCGCAAAAATTGTCGCAAAATCCCAATTTACGAATAAAATAGACTCGCTAAAGCCATAATAGTGATTTTGCTAGAAGGGGTTTAGAATTATTTCTTTCAGCAATCTTTCGGTTAAATCTACATTTTTCTACAAATGTGTGAAAGCAGTAGTCCCAATACAAATGTATGATGTTAGTATGTGTTGATAGCTCTTCAAACATCCCTATAGTCTCCACCACATTACTGCTAATCCTGTTACCAAGGATACTGTTGTATGATTAACCACTCAAAACAAACTTTAGACAGGTTCTCCACACATGCTGTGGTGTAACTTACCTTGGTGACTTGCTTTATTAATTTAGATGCTTTATCAGCACTTGTCCACTGATAAATTTAAAAACAAAAAATAGAAACTCCAAATTACTCTATGACTTTTACAAACCACAATACTCCAAATCTTAACTAATAACTCCAAATTTTATTGTCCGAAAATGGAAATTCTTTTTTGCCCAATTGATCGTGGGCCCGGCAGCCACTGAGCAGCCCCAGATCGACGTTGCTCTAACCTTTTCAACTGTTGAACGGCAAACAAGGTAGCAGCAACTCCCATAGATCTTTTAACGTCTTTTGGTATGACGCGACCGGGGTTCGAACCCACGACCTCCCGACTGTGAGGCAGCCGCTCTACTTACTGAGCCAACACATCGGTAACCTTAAGACTTAAAAAGTGTTGGAAGACAATATTACACATTACACATGCAAATGAAAAAAAAAATATCCATTGCAAAGCAATGACTACAAATTCAAATGGTTCTTATCTTCTACAAATACTCTTGTCAGCTAAGTTGTTGTTTTTTTTTTCATTCTTATCTAGTATCTTCAATCCAACAGAAATATGACGCATTTGATAAGGGAAGCCTTCAACATGCTCTTGCCCTTTCAGGTGTCAATGGAAAGCACACTGTGTAGCCAAAAATGCATCCATACTCCAGCACAAACAACCACTCACACATTCTAAACACCTGTTGCTGTTGCCAAGGCAACCATAAAGCTGTTAAGACTGCTGCATGACTGTACGTATTAATTATGAAATGCAAGAAAGAGATTCTGAGGACACTTTCCACAGTCAAACGGGTATAATGCCATTAGGTATAATGCCATTATATCATAAATCACACAATTCTCATGCCCTTTGAAACCCTCAAATGTGACACTCTATAAGCATAAATAACTCAGCAATGTGTAATATGAGCACCAGGCTCTGCTGTTCAGTTTTGCAGTCTGGACTCAATTTGGCAATATCAGATTCTACCACCACGTCACTTTTGTGTAAGACAAGATCACTCTACTACACACACTACTCTAGGATATTGCTCTTATGCAGTGATTTAACACCAGATGTTGATATAGGTCCCACATCTTCTTTCCTAACAACAACAAAAAAGAAAAAAAGAAAAAGAAAAAAAGAAAAAAAAATTTTGAGTCCATGATCATATGCAGACACCACCATTTTCTATAATCCATGGTGTGCACTATTCATGCAACATTTATATGCAGACGAGTTACTGTAGTTAAGCTGTACAAGGAATATCCAACTTATCAAATGTGTTGTCATGGCAATGTGGAAGTGATATTTGCATACTTGGAAAATTTGTGATGAAAGATTGGCCACAGGAGCCCTGACATGATGTCTCCAACAAGAGGCATTGGCTGAGACGGAGATCCTTCTTTTCTCTGAGTCTCCCATCTTTGCAAATACTCCTTCGCAGGACTGGCTTTTAAGACGCATGACTCATTCATTTTGTCAGTCAGTGCTGAGTGGGAAGCCAACATAGCTTTTGTTGTGATCTTTGTCAAGCTTTATTTCATCTGCCAAACAATGGCGGCCTCGTCATCTCAGCTGGCCTAAGGAGTGCCGTTCACACGTCTCATTGCAAATACTTCGTCTTGGTGAAATGGCTTAGCTTTTATCAGGCTTCGCCTTACTTCCATGTCTCCTTAACTCACAGCTCTACACACCAACTATCAATTTGATGATAGCTGTTGGGACTGAAACAATGAATTCATGACCATTAAAGGATAAGTTTAAGGACCCAGTTGATCATCCCTGTATTCATATGAATTCCAAATTGTCTACAAGGTGTATATTCTTAGATTGCAAAATATAGATCTTTTATTGTATGATGGCGTGGGGAGGAGTTTGCAAACATAACGGTTTCTCTTGAGTTATCACACCTAATCTTGCCTCAATCTCAAGTCAATCTTCCCATAATCCCTGCTACACTTCTTGAAAATAAATACAAACTGTTATATACTGTATACTGTTCAAAGAACATTCTTGCAAGTACATTCATAGATAACTTGTAGAATTATAACATTGTTAAAAAAAAATTATTCTTGGCAAAAAATGCACAATATTAAACCAGCAAAAAGAGTTAAAAAAAGAACTAAATGTCTTAAAATGTAAACATTTGTTGTCTTCTACTTACATATACACCATGTATACAAAACATAGTAAACCTAAAAGAATCTCCAAATAAACTGTCTTCCGCTGACAACAAAGATGGAATCCAGAGCCCAGAAGAAGGCAATCATCTCCCTTGTCAAGATCTATAATCTTCATTTAACCAAATAGAAAACAGGGCAATACTAACAAATTGAACAGCCTCCTCCTCCTGCATAATCGTCCAATCTAGGGAGCACTTAATGAGTGAAGGTTGCCATGCCACTACAGAATGAGTCACTCAGCTCCCATTGTACACTCGGTGGATGATACAGGTAATAATGCCCCTCTCCCTACCTCCCTCGGGGTACCCTCACGAACTGGGCCAGTGTGGAAGTGTGCTCTGTCTGTTTTCACGCATGGTTCTCATCTCATCTCCTCCCTGATTTGCCAGTTTATGGATTCAATTTGTTTCTGGTTGGATTGCCCATGTTGTAATGGCCTGTATCTGTCTCTGTTTCAACTAGAATGAGCACGCCACTCTCTAGAGACGGGACGGCTGTAGTCTCAGTCATCAGCTCAATGTCAGTGGTGGAACCAATACTCTTACACCATAAACATTATGACACAACAACAGCACAGTACAGGATATCATGACCGATTCCAATCAAAATACTGAAAGAGATGGTCACAGGCAGTATTTGGTCAGATGAGTGTGAAGGAAACTCTTCGTTCACAACAATTTGGCTTTGGACCTTTGCACATATACCTGATTGTAACACTGTAATACTACATTATGCATAGTAAATCAATGGTCAAGGGTGTTGATAATAGAAAGGTTAATGGCATTACTCCTATCACTTTACATCAAGCCTTTGAAACTGTTCACTGCAGGATACTTTTCTAAAGCTAACCCAGGACAGGTGCTTTCACAACAACCTACAGTGGTTTACTTGGCTGTCATAAAGAGTAATATGTAGGCCCTATCTCTCCACTCACTCAACTCAAGGCTGTAAGCAATCTCCAACAATTTTCTTCCGTGAAAAGAAATGAAGTGCAATGCTTTCAGTGATAAATTGATATGAAAATGGCTCTTCCACATACTGCAAAGCAATTTCATTATAATGCTATGTATTCACACAGATATAGTACCCTCGCGTTCAAATGTTCATAATCATACACATTGTTGAATACAAGGCTGAGGTGTATGATGCAGAGCCTACAATTGACCTTATCAGGCTTGCCCAAAGACAGACTAAATACTGTCAAAGTGGACATTTTTGCAGCGACGAATTTTTCACGCATTTCGCAAAACCAGAAACTACCACAAAAGATAAAAGCAAGCAAATATTTTTGCTTCAGATACGTTCCAGTAGTTGAGGTCTCAACTCCGCCGAATTAAAAACACGCAAAAGTCTTCTCACCTGGCCAAGCATGAAAAATAACTCACACAAAAATATCCACTTTTACAGTAATTCTACAGATGAATTATAAATGGTTACATACCATCCTGCACTTTATTTTTTGTGTGTTTCACTAGCACATACCACCACACACGGAAAGTCCTGCGGCCAAATTTGTTCATACATACAGATCAAACATGGCTTCATCAAACTGCTCAATGTAACTACTACAGGTGCCTTGAGTGGGGCCTCAAGCCTGGAATACCCTCAAAATTGACTTCTACCCTAATCAAAGTGCCGAGAAAGAATTCAACAATTTCGTTAGGCCTACATTGTATACGTTACTTTCCACAATCCAAATTTAATGAATACTTTCATCATAAATGTTGTTTGGCCGACAGTTAGGCAATTTGCCCGAGCTTGCCTGTCTTTAGCTACATGTGAATATGCATGCATTGCCTACTTGATTCAGAATGTGAATTAAAATTGTTCATTCACATGATATAATCTCAGGGAAAGCTGTGCATTTATCATTTAAATACAGTAGTAAACTAGCCTATCAAGGACTAGACACTCATTTTCAGACATGTCTCTCACAGTTCACACTCAGGAGAGTAAGATTATTATATTGAATACCTGCAGCTGATGCTTTTGAATCCTACCATCATCAGGAAAGCCTGATTATTATTAGCCATTTACAAATGTATACCACAGGTTCATTAAAGGACAAGTCCACCTTCATATACATAAGGATTGAGAAAATGCAGCATTATTAGTAGAACACATCAGTGAAAGATTGAGGAATATTAGACAATCCGTTCAAAAGTTACGAATAATTTAAGTATCTGCGCAGTCACTGCTGGAAGAGAAGACTACTACAGTGTATGATGTCACATGCATACAACTATATAACGAAAATAAAAAGAGAATTTCACAAAACTTTACCTTTTGAATAAAGTGCACATTTCTTCGACTTGCTACTGACGTATGTTAGGCCAAGTAAAAAAAGAAAGTAGTTTCTCGTCCGGGTTTTTTGAGCAAGGCGATGAGGGAGGTCCTTACTATTTGATATCTTACTATTTTTTCGAGGATTGTCAAAATGAAAGTAATATGTGTTTCTCGTCCGGTCATTCTGAGAAAGGTAACGAGAGAGGGCATTACTATTTTCTATATCCAATTTATGAAATGAAATATCACTCTGGTAGCTGTGGAATGAGAGACCAGGTCCCAAGTGTATGTCTTGCCTGCACTCTGTGCATTTTCAAACAAATAGATGTACCATACTTGAAATGAAACTTCATGCATGCAGAAATTTTGCTTTTTCTTTCCACTACAGATGTCAAGGGAAAATGACCATCTTAATACTGGTATTTAGTGTTGTAATGGCATTTCTGATACCAGTGTACTTGCAATTCTGATGTATTGTGCCATTAATTGAAACAGGTATAAAACATGTCTTTCAACAAACCTACGACTGAAATAAATTGCGTGATATTCAAAACACTGCTTTATTTATTATTGGTGTTTGTGATCCACTTTTTGTGTCCACACAGCTGGTATGTATATGCATTTCTTCACAGTACAATTGTAGCACATTCAACTGGAAACTGGCTTATACAATTGCAGATGGATGTCAAAATGATACTGATTTATGGCATTATAGCATTAAACATTTAAAGATGTTTCTTCATGTTCTAAAAAGACATTTGATAATCACTCGTCATTTGGATGATGATTGTACAGTGGAAACTCGATATAACGAGATGGTCGGGACCGAGTCGTTTTCCTCGTTATTATAGCCGATATCTCGTTATCCAGGCATAAAAGAAGGCATAACATAAAGACATTAATTTGCACACGTGGGACTACCCATCATCTTTCAATCAATACTGATAACTTGGTAATGTGTGTGAGGTAATTACTCACCTTTATGGGTAAGAAGATGTTTTTTCGCCAATGAAATCCGATATCAAGAATGTTTTTTCTAATTAATTGTAGAACAGATGTTTGAATTTGTAAATCTACATAGCTTGCGATTGTGAGAAGATCGTCTGTGGATTGGTATGTGGTTATGGTATGGGTGTTGTGTGTGAAAAGCTTGAATATGGTCTGCACAATGCTGTGTGTGTGTGTGTGTGTGTGTGTGTGACACATTCTGTATACATTATGACTGCATGTGTGTGTGTGTGTGTGTAGATGGGGAATTCCCTAGGTAGAAAGCCAATCACAGCATCAGATTGCCTCACACTTGCTAAACGTCATGATGATGTCATGTATACGGTCGTCCCACCACATTTTCTGCATGTATCAGTGCGCGCACACACACACACACACACACACATACACGTACAAGATACAACATATGCGGTGCTAGCTGTAGAGTGAACTGAAGAAAATGTGTGTGTACAAGACAGTTTTTGGTGCATCGAGCTTTACAATCTCGGACCGTGATAGCACAGGCGAAGTTACTAGTAAGCTTTACCCGAAGACATTTTGCTTTACCTCGCTATATCAGGTTTGATTGGCTATGTTTTTCTTTGTTTGGAAATCACAAAATTTATCTCGTTATAGCAGTTATTTCGTTATAGCCGATCTCGAAATGTAGCATTTTACATGGACTTGTGTGGAAGGAAATTTGGGACCGGGAAAATTTCCTCGGAATAACCGATATCTCGTTATAGCAGTGTTCGTTATACCGAGCTTCCCCTGCCCTGTATACCACACTACAGATGTTACGACTCACGGCCGTGTCCGTGAATTTACGTCGTAAAGAAAAGTATCCCGCAGAAATACGAGACAAACCAGAATCCGTGGAAAAGTTATTTATTTTGTAGATACACCCATTTAATAATTCTACATTTATGTTTGCACTGGAAAAGCGCATTCATTTTCTCTTCAAAGTACAAGTAGAACAATACATCGCCGTCAGATGCAACGTTACAGAGCAGAGTGTACGGGCCTCTACACATTCGAATGTGTTCATGTGTGCGTGCAGACAGCTGACAGACCAGGGGATGGGGACCCTGGAAAAACTTGACGGCTACAGACACGCACACTTTGCCAATATACGGTGCGGCACGGCCACTGCACTTGCACCGTACCTTCCGACACTGCATACACATGCACATAGGTCACAATGACATGAAAATGTATACAAACTCGATACAATCCTCACAAGCATTTGTACAGTACAATTCATCCGCTTAAGATATGAGAAACGGGGAAAAATACGAACAATGCGAGGCGAAATATGCGTGGAATATCAGCGGTTGTTCGCAAAAATGTTGCCGCTATCGCGTTCACGACGTACCGAGTGCGCTATACATCACAGCCCAGGCCCACCCAGGCCCGCCCAGGCCCGCCCAGGCCCATCCAACTACAGTTCGACTGCTTTGTGGTCATTCCTTCTTGCCGAGCTCGCAGTGTGCAATGCATGCGTTATTACATACGCACTACAGAAGCTACAGCGCCAGCTGTACTACAGCTAATTAGAGGACGCAAGGTGTACCTTAGAAATGAGACATCACGATTGGTAGGTGAATTGTCGAATTTTTTTCGGCGGCGAAAAAATAGTAAATATCAAAAAAGTCGATGCGGCAACTGAAAATCGATGCGGGCGGGGAGCGGGCTGGGACGAGAATTATGAATTTCTTGGTATTTTCAGCGCCATTTTGAAAATAGTAAATAGTAAAAAAATCGATGCGGCGGCCAAAATCGATGCGCGCGAGGACGAGAAACTGGTTTCTTTTTTTACTTGGCCTTAAGGGTAATATTATTCCCCCTGCCTTCAGAAAGAGAGAAGTCGAGTGTTCTTTTGTTATGCGAGAAAAATAGAAATATGTTGAATTTTCTTTATTCTTTCTTTATATCGTTGTACTCATGTGACATCACAAGTTATAGTAGTCTTTTCATCCAGCTGTGACTGAGCAGAAACTTCAACAATACATAACTTTTTAATGGATTGTCCGATTTTGCTCAAGCTCTCACTGATGTGTTCTACTAATATTGCTGCATTCACTCAACCCACATGTCTATGAAGGTGAACTTGTCCTTTAATGTTTGCAAAACAACATTATACCCACCTTGATCAACATCTGTCAGGCATGGTACATGAGCACACTTGTGTAGACAGTGTTGAATTGTGGCTGCTCTCTGCCATTAGCACACCATTTCAGGCTCTGCAAGAATAACAGTGAACACATTACAATTGCAACCTTAGATCTTTAGGCCTATTCGGCATACACACACAATGTACCATTAAGAAAACAAAGCAATCTTTATCTTTATTTCTTCCCTATCAGATCATGTCAGGCCTTTGTTGATCACTTTTTTTCTATGATGTAAGATATCTATGAAAGCAAACAATAGCACAAGACATGAATTGGAAATGGCCCACACAATCCAAGAAAAAAGCTAGACAATGGACTATTCCACTACTAAGTAGTCTTCCACGTATCTTTCAGAAACCATCGTTGACAAGTATCAAACATAACTCCGAACAGATCCTGACTACTCGCTAAACACCACCATTATAGTCTATCAATCTTGTATGTTGGATGTTCCTCTGTTCTATATATCTCTAGGGCTCAATGACTTTGCTACCTTATGTACTTGACGGAGTATAGAGCTGAGGGATTAGCAGGTAATGAAAACTGGTGCAAAGGTTAATGATTGAGCATGAATACAATTTAGATTGGAACAGATAATTCTCAGTGTGCACATACAGAGGCATATAATGCTTGTGTGCTGTTCATCTCTTGAATGATCAATGTGGAAGTAAGAGCAGGTGTTTGTACATTCTTGCATGCCTTTAGTTAAAGTGACACTGAAGAAATGCATAGCCCATTGCTCCCAACATCCAGTCATCACATCTATGCATTTATAAAAACATTCACATCAGAAGGTGAAATTGTGTATCTGTTGCCCATGAAGAAAAGCAGTGAGACATGATAGATCTATGAAAATTTGTGAGGAATAGGCTGAAGAAAAAAAAAATCTGAAGAAAGCTTAAACCATCGAAGTGTTAGTATATCATCACACATGACATCTTCATGAGCATCTAAAATAGACATCCTGGTCATATGACTCCTTAAACTCACTGGATTTTCCCACAGTAAATCCCAAACAATACCTGTTGAAATTAATGTTTGAGGAATATGTTATTATAATCTCTGTGATATTATGGAGATAGTGTAGAAAGATAGACACTTCTAGTTCTACAACTACACTTGCCATTGTTCTACTTTAAATGAATATTACTCTTCACTCGATGTTCCAAGAGCTCTGATAAATTAACTGTTTTGAGATATTCATAGGATGCAATGTTAAATGATTTCCTTTACACTATCTGACTTCGCTAAAACCTGGGCAGATTTTATTCAAAATACAATGTGTAACCTTCCCGTACAAAACATTCTCCTTCAAATGTATGAATGGAAACCATTTCTTGAATCCCTTCACAATGTATCTGCCATCAAAATAACCTAATGTTTGATACACTCTGCTCTTGGTTTTCAAGGGCAAACTAGAACATCAATTAATGAGATATACATATTCGGGTGTGGGTTTCTTTTTTATAATACCAGTAGTTCCACATCTGAAATACTTGCACAATATTTCTGACATTCTAATTATGTCATTTTTTTTTACAACTAATCTTTTAGTTTCAACAAACTGAATTAATGCTTAAAAAGAATTGAAAGCAATGGAGCACACTACAAATGATTAGCCCAGCTTACATTGTTCTCAAAATAACATCATAAACAAATAACACAAAATTCAATGCAAGTCTTTAAAGACATGTTGTTCTATTCATTAATATTCATTAATATCCAAGAACAAATTATACTAAACATAATAAAATCATGTGTCATAAACAAAAAAATATTGCCAAAGCTCAATATCAAGTTCATGGTCAACTGATCATTTTATAGTATCATAAAAAAAGTTGCAAGCATAAATTCTAAAGTCACATGTTTCCTGCATCCTCTAATTTGATCACAGGTCCATATCTCTGGCACATAAAGCAAATGGTAAAAACCAGCTTTGTGGTCTTTACTGTGATTGCCAAGCAATCCTCATGCCAGTATTCATTACCATGAATTAACCAGGACTGACCCAATTTACAAATGGATCTCCATTCTTGCTCACTGTTTAAACTGTAATAAGTGCTGCACAGCTGTTTCCTAAACCAAATTACAGGTAAATAGGTTACCAATCTTTCTTAAAAAGGTATGACGGTATGTTATCTGTTTGAACTCTCTGAAAGCCTAGAACACATATAGCCTTCCAAATGTGTTCTGCAGGCTCATATGAGCCAAAATAAATCTTCAAATCTGTGCATATTATGCTGGGCGTACATGCATTTTGTACAATTCCCCAGCAAACTTATGACATTTCTGGACAACAAGCGAGTGCTACAATAGTTTTGATTTGGCATGCAACACTTTCCCTTAAAATCTCAGCATCCTAAACCTCCTTATGCCGTTTTTTTTAAAACCTACATTATATGAGTGAAGCTAGGTGAAGCCGAGCACATCAATGAGAGCCCCTTTTGATATCTGTGAATATGATCAATATAAATGACTAGGTGAAAGCTTAACCTACGAACCAATGGAACTGCAAGACTTGCCCACTAGTCATTAGTGTGAAATGCATGCATTAGCTCTTTGGCACAGAGCTCTGTTGCTTGGTTGTGAATTTTGCTACCAAATGCTGATAGCAAAATTCTGTAACTTTACAGGTGTAAAATATAACAATAATAATAAAAAAAGTGGACAGGTCTTCAAAAGCTCTCTTACTGGCACTTGCATTTCATTAGGCCTGTCTTCATCACACTGAATTTTCAAAACAGCACGGTATTTTGTGGTTAAGAAACTAGAAATGTCGCTACAGCGACTGGTTATACCCCCGCCAAACAACATTTCATAAGCTTTGGTCAAAAAACTGAGGAAGTAGTTAAATGCGCAAGATCTTTCCTTGATCTTCTGCCATTAATATGCCGTTACCATGGCAACGTACTTTCGGGTACTGTCGAAAAATGCGTCTTGCACATCTACAACCAAAGGCACACATCTGTACCAAGTTTCATGGAAATTGGGCAAAAACTGAGGAAGTAGTTTGCAACACAAAATTTTCCATCATTTTGGCTCATAATATGTGAGCTGTTACCATGGCAACATACTTTTTGTCACTGTCAAGAAATGTGTCATGCTGACCTATATCCTAAGACAAACATTCAATATGAATTCCATGAGAATTGGAAGAACACTGATGAAGCAGTTTTGCCATGAAGCATTTTGCCCTATATTTTACCAATAACATGCCGTTACCATGGCAACGCACTTTTTGCCACTGCGGAAACATGTGTCTTGCACATTAACATATTCAGATGAACATCTGTACCTAATTTCATAAAAATTGATCAAAAACTGTGGGAGGAGTTCGCGACACAAGATTTGTACCCATTTTTGCCCATAATATGCCGTTACCATGGCAACGTACTTTTGGGTACTGTCAAAAAATACGTCTTGCACATCTACAACCCAAGGCACACATCTGTGCCAAGTTTTATGGGAATCGGTTGAAAACTGAGGAAGTAGTTCGCGACGCAAGATTTGCAACGGACCGACCGCCCGACCGACCGCCCGACCGACCGCCCGACCGCCCGACCGACCGACCGACCGTCCGCTGATTCCTATATACCCCCTTCAAACTTCGTTTGGCGGGGGTATAATTAGCGTGATGTCAAATTAATCCGCTATTTATGCAATGAAGATGCAATAGCATACTACATGTATTTGATCAGGAAAATTTTCCCCAAAATTTTGGTCCAGTTTGTGAAATAGCACGCTAATTTGTGAATTAGCGTGCTATTTGGGTTGAGTCCCCATCAGCCTTTCTCGATCCTATCATTCAAACCACATGCTAAGCCCACAGGACTCTACATAGAGTTCTTTGGCTGAGCAAGTCGAGCCGAATAATGATGCAAAGTACCGTACATATAGGCCTATGCGTCAACTTCTAGCTAATTCCGAGTCGATGAAGGTACACATTCATAACATCCGGCTATTTTCCTACACCGCAACATAGCCCTCTAATTTGAACTTTGGTGTGATGAAGAGATGCCTATAGTCTGCATGACAGCCCTCTGCTTGCTTCTCTTGCAATTACTACAGCAAGAGGGCCTTTGAGGGAGGCTACCACTTGTGCTACTTCATGTGTACATTGCCATTCTGGATTTGCACAACACTGATTAGTGTACAGCCAGCAGTCCAATTGGGCATTCAGTGTGAACAAAGATTGGGGCTCATATCAGCCATACAATGGATTTGTGTAGGAATACATGATGACAGCTACCAGACAGATCTTTACGTGACATTTGAATTTCTCTCTTTCATGACGCACTGTGACTACTGTACCCTATCTACAACTGTGCAGTGATTTGTGAGTTGTGGGATCTTGTGTGAAAATGTTGAAACTCATCAAGGCACATGCCAAACAACAGTTTCATACTCCGGTTGGTCTTCAACCAGTTTTGGTTGGAACTCCTATCAATGTCCAACAAAATACTGAACATGATTTGAAAATCAGTTGTAAATTCATATTCATATTCCATGCAATTTGGTCTTCATACAATGTACAATTGTAGATTAATAAATCATGACATTTGTTTTGTTTTGTTTTGTTTTGTTTCCTTTCTTTTCAGTGCATGATTGCAGATAAATAAATCATGACATTTGTTTTTTTTTTGTTTTTTTTTTTGGTTTCCTTGCATAAATATCTCACTACGCCCTCTTTATTGATCAGCACTTCTGGTGGGCTATCTTTGCTGATCAGCACAGATGTTCAAAAACTTGCCATCAGTGAATGGGATTGAGTAATCCTCTTAATCTCTATTGTATCATAGTGGCTTATTGTGCAGGTCTCCCACATCGTTTCACATGAGTGGGTTTTTTGTTATTGTTGTGGTTGTTGTTGTTGTTTTTTGCCTCTGATACATAACGGCCAAGTTTGGGTGGAATTACAAATTGAACATTGTTTGGCATACATGTATTACATCTACACCCATGGGTACATACAGAGTTATATATGAAGAGATATAAATATGCACTCACACTGACTCCCTATCCAGGGAGGTGGGACCACCTCCCTGCCCTATCACAGATCATACAACTTTAACTAGCTATGTTCACACAGTTCAAATGGCTCCTATCATTCATCATTTATATGAAAGAAAATTTGGGTCTTGAAAACCACACAAAAAGACTGTCAACCACGTAAACAGAATCACAGTGAGAAGATGAATGCATCCACAGTTAGCATGTCTTACATACTGTAAACATAGTGCTCAGCATAAGCCAATTAAGTGCTGTGCAATATTTATCACAATCAGCCAGAATCCAAGTGCGGCCACAGGGACAACAACATTCATTCACAGTCACACAATATATAAACTATCACCTTCCCACAGGATCCCATCTAACAGTACTTTGAACCTGAATCCCTGTACTATTTGTCAGTACAACAGCCAATCTGCCCAACACATCCCCTCCTGGTCTACAGACTGATTAGAAATTTAGAATTCATTTATGGGTATACCAACAGCCTGCTGAAATCAGTGATGCAGGAGATAACTTGCTCCATGCTTCAACCTCCCATTCCTGTGTCCAAGCCACTGAACTGTCAGACAAAATCCCTGCACTCTAACCCACAGAATTCTCCCCCAAATAAACATGTCTTCCAACCCCTATCCCTGTCCCACAACTGCAACAGATTACCATGCCTCTGTACCCTAAGTCCTGCAACTGGTGAGGGTGCTGCCTTCCTGAACTTTATAAAGTCTAAAATGATCCTTCAAGCCACACGCTAAAAGGTCACTTTCAGCACTGCACCTTCCTATTCTTTCAGCCTGGGCCTGCCCCTTCCTTCCAACCTGTTGAGTGGCCATATTACTTTGACCTCTCCACACAAGGTCACTGGGTTCATTGGGGCCACTGACAGCCAGTCCCACTAATAGTAAATAATGAAGAAATCTAATATTTTCTTTCCCCTCAGTCAAGTTAAGTCAGGAATTCCTTCTCAGCTTGGTTTCACTTGCCCCTTAGGGTAAGGGCTGTCGTCATTATGTCAGAAATCTCACCATGGCTATTACACGTTTAATACTAGCTTCCAGTTGCATGCCTCAGCATTCTAAACTGTTCCAGACTGAGAGGTATGTGCAAAACTTGGTTGAAATGTGTATAAGTTCATAAACTAAAGGGTTAATAAGTTGACAAGGATCTGGAAGTTTGACAGGCAGGGTCAAATGACTGCACAGTTTTTATATTTGCTTTTTACCTGGTGAATCAGTTGTATGCTCTCAGCAAATTCAAGCATTCTACTCAGTATCAATGGCTAAGTCACTACAATGCTAACATTTACTGTACAGGCCTGGCGGCATGGTGCAATTAACTCTGCAATAAGAGGCGAAAGTTTTTAAATTTGCATCGGTCATCGAAGCACTGTGCGAAGCGCATCTTGAAAGTTCACCTCCTTGTAACTCCCTTATTTCACCACCAAATTCCTTGAAACTTCACATATCTGATATCATGGATATATTATCCTCCAAATGAACTTTGGGTGAAAATGCTGATCCCCCGTATCTTTCGAGATATTAGTATTTTTCTGTTTGAGTGGATCGTGGGAAAGGGTTAGGATTATTTCCCAACACAAGTCTGCCACAGCATGAATATGCATTTGATTAACATCATCCTTAGTCTGTTTACCCCAGACTCATTATCTGTGAAGTTTCGTGTTTGCGCAATTAGTAGTTAGGTCAAAATCAGAGCAAATGGACCACCAAGTTTATGAGAAAACACTGGACATGAACAACTAGATTATCCTTTTGTGCATGCGTTCTCTACTGGTCAGCACATGCAATAGTAATAGCCAATCAGCGATGTCAGGTTTATAGGTGACACGGTTCGGTCTCACTGTTCGGTCCACAGGGCAGAGGGCACAAACCCTGCAAAGTGCTTCAACAGTTGGATGCAGCATGGAAAATAATACATTGGACTGTGTAACACTTACGCTATATAAGTTTTATGATGGGCCACAAGTGACGGTGATCTCAATTTTTTCCCCGACATTACCGTGCGACATACATTACAGAAAAGATATTTGGAACAGAGTATAGACATACTACCACAAGCCATATACTGTATACGCTATATATTTCGCGGGGGTTTTATTTTCGCGAATTTCGCGAGTCGGGAGCTATTTGCGAAATTAACAACACGCGAAAATATTACCTTCCAAAATGAATCCCTTGCCTTGATGATACGAACATTTCAGTACTAGTATCCATGTCACGGCTTACCGAACAGACCATACTGGCTATGCGCTAAGCTTGTTTACGCACGTCCACGTCTACTTACGAATACTGTAGAGAGCCAATCTATTATCGCAAGGGGACCACTCGTCAGAAATCTAGCGCGATGGACTTAACCACTTCAAAAATGTTGAATTCTAACTTCCTAGTTCGCAGAGTTTGGTAAGTTTTTTTTTCATGCAGTATATAACTAGTATCATTCTTGTTTGCTAGTAAGTTGAAAATTCACACTTTCTTTGCCACTTCATATTTTCTCTGGTCCCCCAATCGCGAATTTAACCACTCGCGAAAATGTGTGATAGCGGCAATTCGCGAAAATTTATGTACGCGAAAATTATAGCGTATACTGTAAAACACAATATATTCGCGGCATAGCAATTTCGCGAATTGCTGCTGGCATCCAATGCATATAGTGTAGGCAAAAACTTTCATGTGCATTTTAATTTCGTGAATTTTGGCGCTCGCGAAATTCGCGAAATTAAAATGCACACCAACATTCCTCGTTTTACAGCACTGAAGTTCCATTCTTGGGCAATAAAATAAATGTGAGAAAATAACACTTTTTTAAAGACCAAATTGTCTTTTTTGGAAGCTAAGTTTCGCCATTTTTGGAAGCTAAGTTTTCTCAGGTTTACCCTCAATATAATCCCAAATAACTAGCATAGCAAGTTAGAGAATAGTTTCTCCTTCAATTTGCTGTATAGATTTTATACTGATAGTAGATGGCTTCTGAGGCGAGATATTGCGATTGTCCTGCAACACTTCCCCAGTGGTTTTGTGTAAACATGTTGTTTACCTTATGCAAATCAGGTAGCGAGGGCGAAAGCTTTTGGCAAGTTACAATTGTAATTGCACCATATCGCCAAGCCTGTTTATGGCTGTCCTTTCCTGAAAATTTAATAATCAATTAGATACTATTTTCAATGCTTTCTACTTACAGTTGAACCTCTCGTATCCGGACAAGTCGGGACCGGGGCTCATCCGGATAAGGGATTTGGCCGGATACGGGAGACTCAAGTACATACATACACATGTACTGATGACGCCCATTGTAGTACCACATGTAGTAATGTGTATACTGCAACCTTTTCATTGTTACATTTGGGGATGTTTGGGGATGTTAAAATGTCTGAAGGTAAGCAATTTGGAAGGAAATTTGATGTAATGTATGTTAATCATGTTGGAAGTAATGGGTAAGTCATGTGTGTTTGTGTAGGAGTTCTCAAGGAGTTGGGAATCCCCCTTTCCTCCCGTAATTATAAAAAAAAAAAAATTACGACGAGATTGCGTCCGTATAATAGAGAGATCCGGATAAAGGGAGGCCGGATAAGAGAGGTTCAACTGTACTTTTATTAAGTTGTATACCGTACATATTAAATCAAACCCTGGGAGTCCATTTTGCAAGCATTAGTTGATCCTGGATTACTAAGCCCGTCTACCTTCTAATACTGTTAAGAGAAAATTTTTGTGCAACATGAAACCAGTATGAAAATATAAGCATTTAAATTTTTACCTGTTAGGGTCCTAAATGTGATACTATTTTAGAATTTGTTCCTGGAGATTAAAGACACCAATGAAATTTATCTTACCATGCAGAGCATGAAAAATTACTCACATGAAAATTTCCACTTTTAAAGTATGGTACTTCACTCACTTAGAACTTCTCTTTGCAAAACTCAAGCCACCATTTATGCCAACTGTTATATGGTTTAGAAACTGAAGCAAGATTCACTGAAAGTTAAAATGATAACTTGTCCTATTTAAAGAATAATAATAATAAAACTGAAAACTTTATTCACTTCTTCTAGAATAACATGGGACACAAACTAGAACTACTTTGTATGAGCTAAATTTGCAGTCTATACACTGAGGTAAATCTTTTTTAACTTCAAAGTTTCACTTTCATTTAAACAAAGTTCAGGATGCAGAAAATGGGCACAGGAGCTTTGCCATCAGTTAGTCAGGTCACATGGATTCATCACAAATAAGAAGACGATTTGCAAATGGCAGCTGAAACTTTTTTTTTCTCTCTGAGACATTACTCAACAGCAAAAGAGGAAAACCCTTGATATCATATAACACATCAACAACACTGTAATCTCATCTGTTGGGCAGAGGCAATCATGCTGACAATGCACAGAATGTATGTAACCAATGGGTAGTAGGATTTCTGTCAAAGTCCATGTTAATCCAAACAGCTATTGAAGAGTGTGCTGACAAGTGAACACTTTCCACTGAGGAAGTCACACGCTTGTATTTCCATATGAGAATGCGATACAGGATGTGCATCAGATAATATCAGTTGTGTTTATCGATGTGGCACCAAGCTTTAAATGAAAATAAATATCCAATATCCTTGAAACCAAATACCTTAATGACAGTGAAAAGACAAGTGTGATTCTCTGTCGACTACAAAACATCTGTACACTGTCATCAAAAGTGTAGTTATTGTAGAGAGTGAATGCATTAAATTGATGAAATACTTATTTCAAGTGCTAAATATATCTACAGCAAACCATCAACCACAAAATAGAACTTGCCCTGAAACATTAGACAAAGTGAAAGCACAGAATATAACACAAGAAATAGGACAAACTCCTGGGGTTCAGACTACTCTAGAAAAGCCCTAGACAGCTGCCTGTTTTAAAGCATCTCTCAGCTTCCATGGAAGGAACTGCGCCTGAAATATGGATAGCGAGACACACAAAACAGACCCCAGGAAGGGAAAACACCATCGAAAAAGATCGTCCTAACATTGACAGGGACATGCATTTCTGTACAGGATATACATTCTAGTAGGCTGACAAGAACAAAACAAACCAAAACCATGCATTACATTCACCCAAAACTTAGATGCTGGTTTTTCCCAAAGAATGCCTACGACAAACTTGCAGGACTGGAGTAAAAATTGTTTTACTATAGACCTTACAGCATTTACGGTAATTGAAAACCAACAATAATGTGTACTGCATCTTACAATCTTGCTCAATGTAACATCTAGGCCTACACATAATGTACTATGGAAGGTAGAGTATGCTATGGAAAGTAATAACAAGTACTTGTACCAAGGTACATTTTCAAATTAAAAGTGTAGATATGTTTTTACTGTACAATGTTTTGAATGATGTACTTTTGTAATTGACATCATACTACAATGCACTGACACACTATCAAAGCATTCAACATAATGCACATGAGATCATCATGTGATGCTTGAACTCATACTTCCAATTTCCTGAACTTCATCCTGTGCTATAAAGAACAAAAACAAAGAAACACAAAAAGTACATAGGCCTACACCCCCCCCCCCCCCCCCCCCCCCACTTCATATCGACCTCAGGCAGGTACACGTACATGTACATTGTACCAGTACAATGTGTATAATCTATACTGTACTTTAATACTTTATCATGTTTGAGCCACAGAATGGGCCTTTGAATAGCCAGTAAAGTGGAGATGCATGTTACTATGGATATGAATGTACACTTTTGAATGGTAACACTTATAAAAGTTAATATCATCACACACAAAGCAGGCAGTTACATCAAGACGAGCAAGAGACTGAAAGCCGGCTGCTCATGAATGTGCTGATAAGAGGGGCAGACTTTCACTTCTCGGCCGATACTCATCCAGGGGTTGATCAGGTTACAGAGTCAACAGATGGGAGTATGCTGACAGAACCACAAGACGGTGTCTATACACCCCCTGCTTATTAACTTCTCCACAAGCTTAATGCATTTCCTTCTTAAAAGGTATGAATTCTGTTTCCATAAGAATCGATATGAAATTTTGAGGAAACATCCATGCATTTAATGAAATCATTCAAGCCCTGTTTGGCTGTGCTTGACAGGCAAGATGTGATACTGACTTCAGCAAAGACTAGAATTTGATGGTTACATTTTCCAACACGTCCCTCGCTGTTTAATTTAGGCATACCCTCAGGATATCTTGAAACTGAACTGCTTGTAGCAAAGATAGATCTGACCAAGGAGGTATGAGAGTTCTCTCATACCTCCTTGATCTGACAAAAGAAGTATGAGTACTCGGCTTGCCCATAAACTCTAATATTAACAAACCTTCAGGCTTGTATGGGAGGGAAATGAGGGAAAAAGTGTACATGCAAATAACTGATCTACACAGCATACAATAAACTGACCACATACACTGTCCGAAAGAGTGGCAGCATTTGAAAAATCATAAGCCTTATTCATAGTACACAAAATGCATGCTATCAATTTAAAAGAGACTTTCATAAGATTTACTCTATATACTGAGACAGCAGTTTTTGTATACAGACATAAGAAAAGCAAAATCAATGGAACTTTATCATTTTTTTCATGAGCTGTGCAAGGTAACAATAAGCATTACAGATGATCTGGCAAACATCGTGATCTCTATCTTTCTGCATTTAGAGTTTTTGATACATGTAGTTGCACAACTACAATCCATAAACCTGAGAGGTACAAACTGTATATAATATTTATAACCTAAAATCTTACAGTGTATATCCAGTGTCTGTTCACTCCATTACAATGATACATTACATGTACACTAAATTTTACAAGGATCAGCTGATTTTTGACCTACAAAATGATGTACAAAGAATCATCTAGAACAAAAATGCTACATCTGATGTACATTGTATTCAACTGCCAGCTGAACATCTCTCTTATCAGTCACATATTTTTATTTGAATGCATAATACAAATTCTGTGAAAGAGCAAAATGAAGTAAATCACACAATACACTTTCAAAATTTAGGGATCACAGCTGTGCGTACAAATTTTAGATGTTTTGGCAGAATTCTGATAGAGTATCTAAGGATAAGAGACACACGTTAGAGTACTTATATTTGAATATCACTTGGACCCCGTTTACAGTGCGGGGCTGGGCCGAGCCTGGCCTCAATTGCGGGGCCGAGCCCCGCAATTCTGTCTGTTTACAGTGCTGGGCTCGGCCCTGGCTTTTAATTCAAACACTTCAATATTTTGTCGTAGTGGCGCTCTGCTTGTAAACAAACGCAATTTGGTAGAGTCTGGTTTCCAGACCCTTTACCAACTGGATTCCGTGGCGACAAAGTCGCCGTTCGGTAAAGGCCTTTTGCCGAGGGAAAAATCCTTTGCAGGACAAAACCACCTTAAACTATACTAGTTTTCGACGTTGAGGGGGTTAATATCCTGAATAGCGAATAAGTACGGGTAGAGGGTCTGGAAGCCAGACTAAATTTGGTACTGCATTTGGCCCAGTTTGCGTGTACACTGAGAAAAGGCCGGGCTCGGCCGTGGCCGAGACCACCTCCAGAGCGTGGCCAAATGCGCGGCCAATTTTGGCCCCGCATTTGGCCTTTCGCGCGTTTATACTGAAATGAAGGCCGGGCTCGGCTGTGGCCGAGCCCGGCCTTTTTGCTCACTGTAAACGGGGGTCTAAGACTACTCAGGGTGCTTCAAACCTGTTCCCCCCCCCCCCCCCCCCCCCCCCCCGATAATACAGACCAAGTCTTTTTTCAGTGCTGCTGTCTTACCCATGCTATTATCGGCAATACATCTGCACAGGTGGCTGGTAAGCAAAGACAATTTGCACATGGACATTTTGCTCCTTGAGTCTTAAAGCCTCCTTCACTCAAACACTTAGCCTCCAATATGAAACTTGTCAAACAGGGCAGTTGACATTTGGGGCTTGGGTAGGCACACTTCTTCAAAATTTTGTGTTTTCATAAAGAGAGCAATATTGCATGCTTTCTCACAATAGCATGTTGAATTACCACATTTTTATTCACAAGAAAGGTATCTGGAAAACTAAAGAAACACAAGGATGAACACTTAGTTTTGAAGGTTTCATCAAATCTCATCAATCATCAGTTCATGTCAGTGCTTAGTGAGTCAACTCTGTGGGCAGACATCATGGCTGAGGGAATTGCCCATATCTGCAAGCCCGATTTGCCGAAATGTCACATCTGCGAACTGAATACTCTGGATCCAAGAGAAAATCATGCAAGATGCCACGCAGTATATCATAATAAAAAACTGCCTTGCTGAGACAGCCAACCTATGCACCTTAGAGTAACACACCAGACAACATCTTTTTCTTCTCTCTATGCTTGGATGAAAATTGATGACTTTGATCAAGTTCTGAACCATGTCGCTGCAAGCAAGATCCCTTGCACACCCTCGTATCACAGATAACCATAATGACCCCATGGCATGGCTAGAGGTATCCGGGTGATTTACATTGCATAATTGGCACTTTGGTGCTGCAAAACGTCAGCTTTCTCCCAATCCACATGACAGTGAAATTGATCTTCCTGTCCAGAATCCAGGCCTGTCAGATAATCCCAACAAGACTGAAAGCATCACGTATAGAAATGGAAGCTTTTCACATGCAACACCTCTTCAGGAATTCTTTCTTCCCTTCAGCACTTGGAAAATGGACACGATTTCCAGGACAAAGACAACCACTGTTCCTGATTTTACTTACATTGTATACACACACACACACACACACACACACACACACACACACACACACACACACAAACAAACACACAAACCCAAATGTGGATACCCATTCTCCAAAGACACTTTATCTTCACAAACATCAACGAATTGCTTTGAAAATTTTCATCTCAACTCGGACCACAAGCCAGCAATACTTTGTGTCTTCTTAAGCAGTACATGCTATCATTTTCTCCTCCGTTTACTTCAGTGATGTCATCATGTACGAATACCTGGATGTAGGAAAGATCCACGTCCATTAAAGAGAATTTTTTTGGGAAAAAAAAATTCAAATATGTGTACATTTCAATTATTAAATGGGAATGTTATGAATACAAATTGAATTGTACAACATTCATTTTGAATGATTATAATTCACATTTTTGTACTTCACAAGGAGTCCCAACAGATGACTAAATTTGGACTCAGGCCATTCTCATTCAGGTATCCATAAACTACTGTATACGCTATAATTTTCGCGTACATAAATTTTCGCGAATTGCCGATGTCACACATTTTCGCGAGTGGTTGAATTCGCGATTGGGGGACCAGAGAAAATATGAAGTGGCAAAGAAAGTGTGAATTTTCAACTTACTAGCATATAAGAATGATACTAGTTATACACTACATGAAAAAGACTTGCCAAACTCTGCGAACTAGTAAGTTAGAATTCAACATTTTTGAAGTGGTTAAGTCCATCGCGCTAGATTTCTGACGAGTGGTCCCCTTGCGATAATGGATTGGCTCTCTACAGTATTCGTAAGTAGACGTGGACGTGCGTAAACAAGCTTAGCCAGTATGGTCTGTTCGGTAAGCCGTGACATGGTATTCTAGTACTGTAATGTTCGTATCATCAAGGCAAGGGATTCATTTTGGAAGGTAATATTTTCGCGTGTTGTTAATTTCGCGAATAGCTCCCGACTCGCGAAATTCGCGAAAATAAAACCCCCGCGAAATATATAGCGTATACAGTACTAGTGTACTTTAATAATTGACATCTCATGCTTAGCGCATGATGAGAATACTGCTGAAAAACATACAAAAGTGTAGCAGACTTATCATTGTGCGCACTCACTAAAATGGGGAGACAATTGCTATACAAATTATAACACATCATGTGAGAATCCTGTTAAAGGCATTATTCTATTACGAAACGGCACACTAATGAGAGAAGAAAGGTCCTACCGTTTGGCAACACACTCCTTAAACTTTGATCTGAATGTCTTTGTACAGCCGTACAAAAAAGAAAACAAGAAGAAATAGAAGTTATCCTACAGGAATGTAGATTGTTAATAATCACCATTCTGGTCATATCAAACCACTTCTTTCTGCTCTAATTCAGTCTAAATGGGGACAATGCCAAGTATACTCTACAATGTGGCAACAAACTACTATCTGCCTATTAACATAGAAAGGAAAATCTGATGATTGTAATCAACATCACAGATTTATTCTAACAGTAAAATCAAATTCCCCCCTGCTGAAAACGCTTCGGTGGCAATGAATCGAACAAAGACTTAAATACCAGCAATGTATAATGGTTTACAAGATTTTAAATGACAGAGTGCCGGCTTATCTAAAACCACTCATTATCATTAGACCAGTATGCTATCACACCAGATACGCAGTCAACATCCCCCTAAAATACATGTGAACGTCCTTTTCTTACCAGGGAAGTGCAATATTCAACACTTTACCAGTATTCTTACAAACTTGCCCCTCTCTTGAAAGATTTAGAAAATTATGCTGTCAGTTGAGTAATACGTTTTAAATAAATACTTATCATGATACAATGGTTATCTATTGATTGTTTTAACATTTTTTTTTAACTGTTTATATTGTTTTTAATTACTTTTCTTTTTGGTTCCACTAACCCCTTTTATGGTATTTTAAACTCAGTTTTTATTTTTGGTGTGTCATAACAGTAATTACAGTGTTTTTTTTAATAATACACTTTGTCTATGCTGAATTTAGTATATATTTTATGTCATTCTCCATGATCTAGTATCTTTTTAAGCGTGTATTGTTTTGTGTATATGTGTTTGTATGTGATTTTTTATGAAGTTTATTGTAATCCAGTGTTTTATCATGTATGTATGTACACAGGGCTCCCCTGGAAAGCAGTTGAGAAACTGAGGGGACTACCCTGTTCAAATATGATGGAATGAATAATAAATAAATAATAAATCAAATCTGTTTGTTATGTAACACATTGTATCTGAAAGGTATCATGAGGCTATGCAACATGAAATAGGCAATGAATGTGAGTAATGAATTTAATGGCCTCAACAATAAGCATGTCCACAGTTTTCAATGGAAAGAAAAAATAGTGAGTAAAAAGAGGACAAGAGCTACAGAACTGACTTGTAGCACAAGAACATACATTGTATTGTATGAGCTGAAATTTTCGCGTACAGATATTTTCGCGAATTGCTACTTGGAGGACATTTTCGTGTGTTGTTAATTTCGCGGTTGCGAGGGTCTAACTGAACTTAGTTATCTACGCATTGTTATTTTCGCGGTTCAAAGGCGATTCGCGAAATTTGCGAAAATAAAACCACCGTGAAAATTTCAGCTCGTACAGTATACTATACCCGCTGAACCTGCAATGATTATCTTTGTCAGGTGTATTACATTTGCCTTTAAACATGCAATGCACTTGTATACAACTTGCAAAAATGTGGAAACTTTATCCAATAAAGCCATACCAGTATGTAGAGAAATAACAAAGTGGCAACATGAAGTCCACATACAGACTGTATATAACACGATGGTGTTCAAATTTCAAGAGACCATCACATTAGATTCAATCACACATAGCTGTGATATCAAGACAATTAGCAATACTGGGAAAAAGCATGTAAATTGCCAACACAAAAAAAGAGCTTGGTTCAGCAGACAACGTTCAACACCGGGCCCAACACCACCTTCCAGAAATACGTCATAATTTTTGGGTCAACCTCCGACAAAACAGCAAGACCGACTGATTTCAGGTTCAGTCTTATTGCCGGTACTAGTGCTGAGATAGCACTAACTGTAAGCACTAGCAACTAACTTGAAATCACCCATTATACATTTACTATACCTTCATGGTGGAGGACCATTTAACTTTACAACTATACTGTTATCCTTTGTGCTAGTGCAGTTTTGCACCAGGTGCCTAAATTCCAGTTTTATGGCATAAAATTCAATCTTCAATGTGTGAACACCTTTTCCCGTCTCTCTCTGAGGTTGTCGTCTCTTTGAATCCTCAAAATGACGAATTTTCACATCAAAATCAACGCTGACAATGGTACACATTCCATGCGATACAGTCTGTGGTTGGATCTGACTGCAGCGATCTCAAATCGATCACAGCGAGTTTTTCTATGGTATCTTTAAGAAGATAATTTTGTTTCCACTCTCCGTCAGCTGATACCTTGCCTGCTCCAACTCTTGCTGTAGAGTGGTTGTATTATCAGCATGATTAGGCCTCCAGAGCAGTTACGAGTATGCCTTGGGTTCTGCTTTTTTGATTTGATATTTGCATGTGTGTTAGTATACCAGTACATGTTGTGTGTGTGTGTGTGCTAATATTAAATGAAATTTAAAGAGCATAAGAAAGTGTGTTTGTGTGTGTGTGTGTGTGTGTGTGTGTGCATTCTCGTATCTTTCTATCTTCTTTCATTTTCAAGTACTATCTTTCTTTTTCCTTTCTATCTTTAGACTCTTTTTCTTTCCTCCCAACTTTTCTTCATTTCTTTTTCAATGTTATTTTCTTCTTCTGGCATTTGTTTCCTTGCTTTAATACATATTTCCCTTCCACTACATTTAGTTTCTATCCTCTCCAACCAACCAATATTTTTGTTTCCTTTTGACAAAGTCCTTCTATCAATAAGTATCTTTTTTCTTTCCTTTTTGTACAATACAATTCTGTTTTCCTTCTATATTCATTTGGGTGGGTTTTTTTTTAATTAGTTTTTGATCTATCTCTCTTCTTCTACATTCAATTTGATTTGTCATTTCCTCCCTTCTTTTTTAACCCATTTGTCTCTTCTTTCTTTCCTTCCTCTTTTTCTAGTTGCATTTCAAGGCTATTTCTATCTTTAAAATCTTTTTTACTTTCCTTTTTATTTTTTTTGGGGGGAGGGAGGCTTTTCAGTGCTATATCTTTGCATTCATGTATTTTCTTTTGCCCCTTTTCCCATCCTTTCTCTTTATCTGTCCCCCCCCCCCCCCCCTCCCGCGTCTGTTCTCTCCTCTTTGGCTCTGTCTCCTGTCTTCCCTCTCTCTCTCTTTAACTTCCAATCAACCAAATTCTATAATTCCCTATTTCCAAGATCAACATAAAATCACATTTTTCACACACACACATACACACAGGCACATGCTACACACATACACACAGGCACATGCTACACAGAACACTCAACACCTCAATCAACCCACTTTGTAAACAAACAATACCGTAAATCTTAGGAAAAGCTGGTTGAGGGAAAGGGGAAAAAAAGTAACGTAGTTACATTACCGTAGTTACATACATGGGTAACTCAGCCACTTGTAGTGAGGGCACTAGAAAGGTTCTAGCTAGTGGCCGAGTTTACCCATCAAGAGAGACGGAAAAAGGGTTTCACATATTGATGTACAAAAGTTACAGATTGAATTTTGAATTCAGGCACAAGGTGCAAAACTGCACTAGCACCATTAACACGCTAAGCGTTATCCTTTACAACCAACGTTCAGAGTCCTAAAATCATCAAGTGCAAGACTTGGCTGTACCGCTAACAATCACTTTGTAAATTGTATGCAAACTAACCAGTGCTAACCGCACCAGCAACGGACCCCAACACATTCGTGTTACTATACTGTTACTGGTTACAGCGAACCAGAGTTAATGCATAACATGACATGGATCCACTGCTGGCTGCTATCCACCAGTACCAGTCGAGGTGGGCTAACGTGTCTTTTTTCCTCCTAGCTCCTTGGTATCCCGTACCACTAGACAGACAGGGCATGGGCGGCAGACGAGCAGCTCGCTGTAGTAGTCGTCGCGTCGTAGGACTATTTTAGTAGTAGACTATACTGACTACAGTAGACCGTGTCACATTCACACGGCGGATAGTCACTGACAGTCGGCTTTACCTGCCGAGCTTGTGACGCATTGTTTCGCTGCATGAAAGGGAAAATTCAAATTTTACCTTGTCTAGCTTAAAATTCATTAATCTACTAAATGAAATGGAAAACTTACCAATAAATTTAGACGACAGAACAAATTCAGTGAGAGATAATCATACGCATCCGAACGCCATTGACAACAGCACATAACTATCTTCGCGAGTCAAGTGAGAGTATGCCCTCTGCGGCGATATTGCATGCAGCCGGCTGAGAGCTCTCGCTGGATCGCTAGTCCAGCCGTTGCAAGCAAGCCGCCGTATCGTAGCCGTGGGTGCTTCATGCGACTCGTGAGTGACGAGTGCTTATTCGGGTGGGTGTACGCGTCTGCGTACGTACCCGTAGGTCACGTCCAGTCCAGAAACCGTCCCGTTATACCGTGCGTGGAAATCGAAATCCCGCGGGAGAGATTTGAATGGCTGAAAACTTCCCGAACACTTATCGTGGTGAGTTTGATTATACCTCTCTTACAAATCCTTGAAGCCAGGGTAGAATCTAACACCTTATAACTTCTTCGTCGTGTTTCATCCAGACCATCTAGATAAGATAGCTAACGTTAGGATCTTTGCTGGTAGGATCTTTGCAACTGCTTTGTGGTTGGGGGTGGGTGCCGGGTGTAACATGGTTACATGTTGGGACTCAGAGTTTACTTGCGTGACTTGTGACGTGTTGTTGATGGTTTAGATCTATTTGTGGCATTGTATGTAGGTGTGGTGGAGTCTTGACCGAAAGATCAGTCTGTATCTGGTCATCGGGGGAAATGTTCCGCGGAGACTGCGTCTGGCTTCACGGATCCCCTCCTGAGGAGAGCGATAATGTCAAAAAAATAAGAGACTCCTCCGGACAGACGGATCTTTCTGTCTAAAGTACTGGTCTAGACAGGTGGATGCTGGAGTCGTGCTATTCATCATTGCACTTGAAAAATTATCATATATATATTATAAGAACATGTTTTTCTCACTTGCCGTAGATCTTCTTCTTCAGTGGTATTGTCCAACGTCAATTGATTTAAGATCTTAAATGTTAAAAATACCATTAACGTTAGCTGCCTACACTGCACTAGTAGTACCACAGTAGTAATTAACGTTAGCAATTTATATACAAGCATGGTATTACCGGACACCATGGTTTTAGCTAGCGGACATGCACATTTTTGCGTACTAATGACATTCTGTACGCGCGAGACTTCGTAGATTAGCCTCACAGAACTTTGTCTTGTGTGGACCGAAATCGCAAAAAACGCGACATAAAAATGCAAAAACACAAAGAAATTCACATTTTACCTCAAATTTGATATACTGGTAGTTGAGTGACCCGCATCTCGTCATAGTTAATAATAATAATATTTATGCATGTTTGAATCACATTTCGTGACTGAAATTCTATGAAATCCCACTCACATACAGGAAAAATGCTGAAGATTCCAAGGTGCAGAACCATGGCACAAGTTCACTGATTGATATTGGAAATTTGTAGCTATCGTCCTCAAACGCGAATGATGCGGAATAGTTGCGCGCTAGAAGGGGCCCGTAATCCGTCACCCTCGCATGCAGCTCCCATAGACAAAGCGCGTATTGACGTAAGATAGAAGTTGTTGATGTCTCACAAGGTTTTATTGCGTGAACTGTTCGAAATGTTCAAGACAGACATTTTACCGTAAAATACGAAATTTGAGCCTCATTTGCCAATTTTTTTCTTTGTCATATGCTCGGTGAGAATGTGTACGGTGATTTGTGGCATGAATTGTGATTCTGGTGCAAGGACTAGGTGCGAAAGACCTCGATTATTCCATCACGAAAATCGTGTCCGGTTATACAATGCGATTTTTGCGCCGCGCAAAAAGACAACTTTTTTAAGAGGGGTATGTTTGAAGCAAATTTTGTAAAAACTGGAGCGAACAATTGACATAAGTTGGCTGAATTTCCACGAGTCTGAGTAAGTGGTGTTATTTTTAGCCGAAATTTCATCCTCTGAGTACTGAATTCAAAGCCACGAAAAAAAAAGCGTCCAGTGATTGGATCTACTATCCTACTAGTACAGTAGTAGGGGCCCGTGGGTGGTTGCCTGAAAGGCAGTGTAAATATAAACTTAGATTTTCAACCACACATGTGTGTCTTTATCATCCAGCTACACGAGTGTGGTTGTGACTTGTAGCCATGGCCCGAGACGCTGGATACAGCCACACGCAAGCCTGTACTGTACATAGAACTCTATCCACACACAATGAGAAGCTGAATATGGCCATGCGTTTGGGGAACCCGCCGCACTGTTGCCAAGCCCCATGAACACCACACAACCAGCTTGCTCACAAAAGTGATTAAAGTAGGATAGGGACCTAACCTTTTTTTTTTTTTTTGCTCCATTCTCATCGTATTTTTATGATACGATGGGTTTAAAATCAATAGCAAGTTACAACTGTCTCTAAATTGGGAGGCTTTTGAATTGACATCGCTAGTAGTGCTTGTGGTAGAAAATAGTCATTGTGACTTGTAAAAATCTGTCTTTTGTTCTCATTACTATAATGAAAGAGCACTTGTAGAACCTACGTGGATTACAAATTGTTCATTATGGGAATTTTTATGCCTCTCACATGAAGTGTCACCAGGGGCATGATTTCGGGCTCTCCTCCTTCCAACCGTCCTTCCGTCTTTCCATCTGTCTGTAAAGAATTTTGTAGACGGCATAGCTTCAAAACCATTCGAGGTATCCTGAGGAAATTTGGTATATCATGTATGTATGGGTGGACAAAGTTTTGCCTAGATCAACTTTTTTGAACCAGATATTAACCCTGGTTCAGAATAAAGAAAAATAGTTTGAACTGCAAGGCAGTGTGCTCATGTTACATTTTTTTGTGGTAATAAACGTTGATACAGGTATCTTTTTTTCCCCCAGGAATTTGACTGGTTACGCAAAGCATCTGGCATCATGAGGCTTCCATGTGACGTGGAAATCCAAAATAGAATGCTGCCCTCTCATGGCATGGCCAAGAGAGGCAGGACAACAAGAGCTTCCTTGGTGATAGGGCGAAGGCCAATGACGAGCAACAAAGAGGGCAGTATATTTCTCGCTGTATGTACAGCAAAGGATAGAGATGGTGCTAAATACTCTGTAAGTTGAATCATGAAATCCTCTGCTTCGCTTAACCTGTTGAGGATGGGCTGATTTTGCTGCAGCACGCATTTCCCATAGACACCTGCCCGAGTATACTCAGGACTCGTCCTCAACGGGTTAAGATTGTGCGTACTATGTAAGTCAGAAGAAAAGTGCTGTTCATAACAATGCTTCTTGCCATAAGCTCCACTGTACACAACCTTTTCCTCATTACTACTGAAATCCTTGAAATGTGTCTAGAATGCATTTATAAACATAGGGTAATGTTTTCATGTTAACCGCACATGTTTTTAGTCATAATTATGAACGTTGGACTCTTTGTGATCATTGTCATTGGGCGTAAATGTCATTGAAAAACTACACATAGTTTATTTACTTGGGTCGAAGTCACAATATTTATGATAAAATAAAAAACATAATACATCAATTTAGTCACAGAAACAGCAGAAAAGGGGGGGGCATATTATCCTGGGGAATTTAACAGATTTTAACATCTCCAGGAATGTTATCAAAGTATTCATAAAGTAGTTACTCATTTATAATGTATTGTCATTCAATGTATATATGTTTCTTTGTACAGTGCATGTACATGGTGCCCAGGTTTCATGTTTGGATGTAGTTGTTAAGTATTGCTCACTTTAAATATATATAGCAGTCATACTGTTTTTTGTGACATATTGATTGTCTTTCCACCGTTTACTTTCAGTTGAAAGGAAATGTGGAGAAGATCTTTGCTCGATTTGCTCAGGAGGGGAAAGCAACTCTTCGCTTGCAAGAGCCAGCACAAGACGTGTGCATCAGCAAGGTATGCGTCAAGAGCCAAGAACAGTGGACAGATTTGTTTGTGATTATTATATGAGAGCTTGCAATGGCATACTGAAGACTACCAGCTGGTTCTGAATGGGTCACATGCATGTGCTGAGTGAAATTTGTGCAAAACAAATTTAAAGCTTGTTAAGTGATGTGTATGAATGAAGATTCAGGTAGCAACATTCTTGTTGTGATGGAAGGTCAGTGTAAAAGTGGTAACCTTGCCTACACTGGTAATCTTTTTAAGAAAAAAAGAAAAATGAACAACATTTAGTCAAACATTATTCTTTGCTATAGATTCCTTTGATAAGAGGAAAAATGGGATGTCTTGGCCATTTTGTCAACGTAAAAATGACATTGTGCTTGCTTTGCTTTTTCTTCTATCTCGCTGATGCTGAAAAGCATTTAGTCTCTGAAGTATAAACGGTATTCAACAACAATGAGTTCTCAAGATAACTTGTTGGATTGTACCATTGAAAGAGAGACACATTGCCTGGTATTGCCCTATTGATTCTTTCAAACCCATGCTATAGGCTGACCCCCTGCAGTTGAAAGCATTCCTCACAGCAGTGAACATGGCTCACAGAGACAAGTCCATCCCCAACGTCCAGCTGTCCAGTCTAGTTCCAGCCAAGCAGTCCCAGGTTGAGCGTCCTAAGACCAGTGTGGTGGTTCGATGCCCCAGGGACTACCCAATCACAACTAGCTTTCCAAAGACTATGGAGAACCTACAAGTCAATGGTGAATTATATCTTTCCTTGAGTTCCAGATTGAGACTAATGGCAATATTAGCCTCATCAATTTTAAATTTCACTCAAGTGTTCTTCCTACATAATGACATAGTGACTCTACCTCAAGTTCATTTCCCACAACAGTCTCATCTGACACTGAAATTTGTTTCGTAGACTACTGTCACATGGGCGGACTTAAATGATAACTCGATCACACTCGTGCCATTCACTTTAAAGTACACTTTATTAAAACAATTTGTGAAGTATTTACAAAACCGAAATCAAGGGGTTGTGACTAAGACAAAATACAAAGCCAACTTTCTGTATGAGATTGATTAAATTGTAACACCACCTATGTTTCACAACTGTGTGAACAGGACCCTGACGTGGTCCGGTTTCACCTGTGATTTTGACTTATCACTGTATTCCGAATAACTACAACGACTTCACTATCAAATCACCATTGCTATCAATATCACTATCAAACGCAGCACTATTATATTCACATCACTGTAGTGCTGATCCTGAGGTGACCAGCCTGCACGCACGACGGTTTACCGGGTTATAGCATTCGTCTTCAACTACACCACTTCTGTTAACATCAGGGTTCTGTACTAACCCACAATTATCATTGATTATGGAAGTACCAATATTCAAACTGTGTTCACTACATTCACCTTGGAATCTCAAACCACATCTTCACATCGTTCTAAATCATGTCTATGGAGTGTCATACGCTCGCGCGGTTCATCTCTCACCTGCGTCGTCCAAAAAGTCACAAATTAATTGTTACGAATTTCTAGCTTCCAGCACATAACCTCGTGGGTAGGCTATCCGTGGATTTTGAAGTTGAGGTGGAATGCACTCTCTCTGTTCCAACTCCAAAATGTCGCGAGGGACCCGCGTTCTGTAGTTACTGGCGTCCAAGGGCTCTCCGTAGCTAGGGGCGGACACAGTCGCTCTGCTTGGAATGCGTCTGCCTAGGAGTAGACTCGACCTCGGTGCCATCGACAAAATTATCTAAATGCGTCATATACCAATTGGGTGTGTTCTAATCATACACACACAAAAGATTATCAGCTTAGAATCCTGACATCACAGTGAAAATTGAGAACTGCACTATTATCCATTTGACATACAAAATTCACATAATGAAATGTTGCAGGAATTATAAATATAACAGTGCATACCTTGTTAAACATCACCGCTTCATTGTCGAAAGCTATGCACCATTATGATATACTTTATCACTTATTTACAGGGTTCTCCGGGGCTACATGTGGTGCCCTGAAGTACATTCACATCTTTATACATGACAAAAATTTCAAACCACAATTAGCTTACCGAGGACCGGTGTAAATATGAACAAAATGCCTCTTCACCTTGTCTGCTGTAAAGCTGCAAAGGCTGTTGGAGTATGGCTTCTGGCTGTGAACGAAATTAAGCTCCGGTTAAACTGTACAAAGGCTGAAGGTAAGGTGGACAGCTCCTGGCCGCAAACGAAATTGAGCTACGGTTGAAATATCGTGCCAACTGGCGCCTGAGTGTGGCAGGTGGATTTTCTGCCACAAAGCTAAATGAGTGTGCTCCCGACAAAACCTAAATGATATCTGCCACAAAAGGATCATGCTCTACAGTAAAATTGCCTACTCAGCCACGGCACTCCTTTTAAAGGCATTTTAAGTATTTGATACAAATAAAAAGACATCTATACAGCACACTCTCGGCACTGGAGCTATTTTCTGTCTTTTCTTTATACCCCTAGCTATTAATTAACATGCAAAAAAGTAAACTGATCCCGGTCGTCGATGGCACGGCTTGCATAACATTGACACCTGTCTTAGCACTGTCTCTCTCTCTCTCGCTTTCTCTCTCGCTCACTCACTCTCTCTCTCTTTGTCTCATTGTCCCTGCACATAAACATGCTTGCCTAGTTGAATGACCGATATGGATAAAATACATGAAACAGCGTGGAAATGCATTTTCAATGTGACAACTACAAGATACAACAACCAGACATGTCACATGCTGCTGTTTGTTTGAAACTGTGATGATTTGATGTCCATTTTTCCTCCTCAGAAGAAAGTACTTTGCATACACTGTACCTGTGACATCTACATTTCTGATCTGTCTATGACCAGTGCTAATTGCCTGTGTATAAAGACTTAATTGTAACTTGGGTTGCTTGGATTTGTCTTCACAGATTGCAGACTGAAGAAAGTGGATAGTAGAATACTGCTGGCAAAGCACCTAAGATCGCTGGACCTGAGTTCTAACATCATCCACACCCTCCCTGACACACTGAACCAGCTGCCGCACCTCTCTGAGATCAACTTCTCCCACAACCAGCTGCAGCACTTCCCTGTGAGTCTGTGCCAGGGCCACTTGATGAGAACTCTGCAGTATGTCAACGTCTCACACAATTACCTCAAGGGACTGCCCCACCAAATCACCAACCTGGCCAGTCTCGTACGACTAGATGTCTCACACAATGACATGGGGTCCCTGCCTGAGAACTTTGGTCGTCTACGTCAACTCAGATTCCTGAATGCCAGCCACAACAGACTGAGCTTTGTTCCCTTCTCGTTTATGGAGCTGCGAATGGATGAGATTGACTTGTCCCGGAATGAATTTGATGCCAATGCCACACAGATGTGCATATTTAGGACTACAGAGCATTGTGGACCTGTGCCTAGCTTGCTTGAGTTGGTTGGAAGGACCATTGTCACCAAAAAGTGAGTAGTTCTCCATCCATTGGTGTTTCTTGTTGATGAATTGTTGGGGTACCTCAGTGGCAATCTTGTTTTCTGTGAGTTTATCTCATTTCATTATTTCACAGGTTAAAAGTTGTGCTTTGATAACAGAATGCAGATGACATGGCTTTGAAGATGACTTCATTGCTTTCTATCAAGAATGTTAAATTCTCACTTTGTAAATCATGGTGCTGCCATGGGTATAGGCAAGGGACATATCACCTTCCCCAGAATAGCATTTTAAACCCTCCGGTTAGGCCAGTCTGTATGTTCCTCACTGCAAAATTAGCATGTTGTATCATGTGGGTTACTCAGAGAAAGCATACCTTAAATGTGAATATTCCATGGTAACCTTTTTTGCAGCAGCATCAACAAGCCCAATGCGTACATAGTACAGTTTTTGTACTTCATGGTCACAGGGGCTAACCAGTTTATCTGGCACAGCTTCACAAAATCACATTTCTCCATGCATTATAATCATCTGTTCAGTGTTCACTTTTGCATAAATACAGCGAATTTATTCTATCAATCATGCTCAAAATGTTTTGTCATATGGTATTTATTCATCCTTTATTTTCACACACACACAAAAAAATAAATGAATAGATATCATGTGTTATCATCATATGGTATTTATTCATCCTTTATTTTCACACACACACACAAAAATAAATGAATAGATAAATATATATATATATAATATCATGTGTTATCATCATAACACATTCCTTGTGTTAGAAACATTACAACTGGTCCACTATCACACTATTAGGACTATCAAGTCACTATCTGGTATTTTACCAACCCATGAAATATTGAGGAATTGTTATTCTGGTTGAAAGAATATGTTAGTGCCCTTGTTGAAGTTTGGTATGCTTGCAGTCCTTCGCACATGTCATCTAGGAATCTTTTACTGCCCATGTTGAAATTCATTCTGCTTGCATTCCTTTGTACGTGTCATCTAAGCGGTTAACCACATGAGTTTTGGAAGGGACCATGATTCTAGCTGTCTCTCTCTCTTTCTTTCAGGCTACCCTTCCAGGAAGGTGAGATTCCTGTCACTTTGTGCTTCTACCTCTCCCCATCCCAATGGCACTGGTGCTATCATGGGTCACCAATAAGCATTGAGCGGGAACCTCACGGCACATTCTCCAAACCCCTGGACCTATCCCGGGTGGCGCACTCCGTGACCTCGTCGGACTTTGGGCGTCGTTCCTCGCTGGTGCCTATGAGAGGTTACCTGTGTTCTCGTGACTGTCAGCTGGACTTCATGAAGAATAGTAGATACATTTGATTTGCATCTCAGACGATACAAGAAGGTTAATAAGGAAGATTGTATTGTTTTTGTACTGTTGACCTGTGGGACTACTGGGACCGGTGCAGTTGAGAAAAGCCCCTCTCCCTTCAAAATCTTGCCAGGAAAGATGTCTTGGAACCACACCAATCACCTTGCAAAGTTGTTTGCTAAGAGTGAGCTATTACGGATGAATGTAACAAGAGCTAAGCAATGTATTAGTAACAGTTTGAGTAACATTCAATGTGAGTGCAATCAGGCATAGAGCCATGAAGTGGTGGATGTTTTGTATGGAAGGTATTGGTTTTGGTTTGCTGTGGGAACATCTTAGCTATATTGTGTCAAATTTGTTTCTGTAAAACCAGAAATATTTGTGTGCATCTTGATTTTGCGAGAGCCAAGATTCGCAAAATTAAAATGCACACGAAAAGTTGTCTACACCATATGCATTGAATGCCAGTGACAATTTGCAAAAATTTCATGCCACGAATAAGGCCATCGCTTCCAATTCATGAAAATTTCATGCCGTGAAAATATCTTGCGTAGAGGTATTCAGACCTCGTGGTATTATGCTTTTAAAGGGACAGTACAGTATTGGTGGAGATGAGAATTGGGCTTTTAACTTTTTGCGAGATACCAAGAAAACACTTATTATATAGTACAGAGCATACCATTTTAAGAGGAATACAAAGTTTATTTGATGAAAATCGGGTTTGGAATGACTGAAACATCCAAAAACAAAGTAAAACAAAGCGATCGTGATAAAGTGTGGGTCCCACTCTTTAGTAGAATCGCTCTTTTTTGATATCTCAGCCATTTCAAAACCAATTTTCATCAAATAAACGTTGAATTCGTCATAGAATTACATGCTCTTTCATATTTCATAAGAGATTTCTGATTATCTCACCAAAAATGTTAGAAACCTGAAATTAGATCTCAACCAAAACTATACGACCCCTTTAACATTTCACATTTCTTAATGTAGATTTTCACATTCCTTGTGTGTTTGCTGGAAACCTGCTTGGGATACTGAATGAAATGTGTTATATTTTCATACCATGGTATAGGAAATTGGTCAGTTCTCCACACTTGTTGAAGGAAAACTGTATATCATGTTCAAAGTGAATAACAACTGCATAGTCATGCAATACCATTGTAGTCATGTAGAATGGCAAAAAGTGCAGTTTATCCATTATGGAGTTGCTATTTACTACAAACTTTGATCAACCTGCCTGCACCAAAGCAACTAACCCAGTTCAGAGGGACACTGCTTAATTCAAGCAGTGTAGTGTGGCCATTAACTTAACTATTTGAACAGTGAACTTAATCAGTTTTTGTACAATATACAGTTTACATGTTTTCTTTGTATTGTTATGGTGTATGTGATAAAAGTGTTGTCAGTGACTATAGAAAAAGATCTGTTATAATATGTTCTAGTTTCTTGTGTGACAGGGTCAAAGGCTGAAGTGTACTTTTTGATATATTTGCAAGTGAAATTCAACTTAGAATCCCCTGCATATGGCAATTACCTTACAGAATAATTGTGTAGATGTGGAGTTAAGATCACTTAAAAACAACAAGAGGCCTTCATGTCTAGTGCTCACTTTAGCAGTATACAGTACTTTGCCTTCATGGCACTCTGCCTGAAGCAAACTACATATCTTGAAGTCTGGGGATGGCTGCAGGCCCCTTGGGCAACCCCTTCCTAATTTGGGATATGTCGGTCCCATCCAAAGGGTCCCCTGGGGGCCTACCACCATTTGTACAGACTGTGAGATCTTCCCCCACTGATAATTCCTGCAGCTGAATATGGCTATTCAGCCACCTTGTCAGATGGAAAATGCAAACAGACAAACCAAGTTTAGTCAAATTCCACTCGCTAATCTTCAAAAAGATGAATATGTCAGGAGTTATTAAAATTAGCTTAATTGGAGTATGTGAACCTTACCCTTGAGGCTACCCAGTGGGGCACCACCACCCCACTTGTACAAGCTAGAATTCCCTCTCCCAATCGCTAAATCCTGAAAAGTTTGGTCACAATTCAGCCACCTGTTTTTCAAGCTGTTATGTCAAAAATTATTAAAAATGGTGCTAATCTGGGTGTATGGGCTCAACCCAAGGGCCCATTTAGGGTACCACCACCATTTGTACAAACTATGATTCCCTCCCTCGTTTATGATTCCTGCCAAGTTTGGTCAAATTCCACTCTCGTATTCAAGAAGATGAAAGTGTCAAAAACATTTTTTTTTTTTTTTTAAAAGGTTATTTGGAATATTTGACCACACCCTAGAGGCCCCCAGGGGGCACCTCCATTTGTACAAACTGTGATCCTCTCCCTTGCTTGATGATTCCTGCCAAGTTTAGTTAGAATCGCCGGTTTCCCACGGAGAAAAAAAAAATGTGAAAGAGTTCACACATGCAGAGACTCCAACTCTCCCGCTTTCGACGGGAGATCTCCCGCCGAAAGCCCGCTTTTGCAAAATCTCCCGTTCTCCTGCTTGAGATTTAATTTCTCCCGCCCTGGCTCTGTGTCTCTCATTTGAAATGATTTCTTACTTTTTGTCTTCGTATGTTGAAAAATAAGCCTTGGATAGCACGAGTGAGCATCAAGAACCCTAATTATTAGAGCTTCCAGGGCCCAAGCGGGCCCTGGACCCCCGCCGCAAGGAACTTTGCACTCGTGATATGCGCTTCGCGCACATCAAGTTGGAGTCTCCCGTTTGCAAGGGGTTTCAGGCGGGAGAATCTCCAGATCAGAAGGTGCTTAGGGTTGGAGTCTCTGCACATGGTGCACGGTGGATGACATAAACCACATGATTGACAATGGATGACGAGCAATGGATGCCGAATGATTGCAATAGCTAACTTGAGCCAGTTGGTTCAGCAGATTGAAGTACAGTCACCATCATTTGATATGGACCTGGATAAACTGGAACACAGGATAAATTCTCTAGCATTTCGAAATCAATTTCTGACCTCTGAAAGAAAGTTGCCCAATGACAAGGGTTTCTACTGCCAATGCATGTGCCATCCCCAATGAGGCAGTGGTGACTAATTACCAAACAGAAGTATTACCTACCTTTAGAAAACATTCATTGTAGCCCACTGAACAAAAACTGAATTGTGTGGGTAGCAAGGCATCCTACAATACTGGAAAAGCAGATGAAAATGAAGCCTTCAGTATGTTACAGGCTAATCAGCCATTGAAAGTAAGATGGAATTTTGGGGGAAGTCACACTTAATGCTAGCGCATGTTCCCCTGTCAAGTTACTCACTCTGAAGACAAGTGAAATGTTACTCCCTCCATTGCCTGTTGACTTTAATCTCTTCGTAACAGATCTGCAAGTAAGTAAAGGTACTGTATACGTCATATATTTAGCGAGTCTAAATTTTCGCAAATAGGGACTTCCCAATGATTTCATGAGTGGTTAAATTCGCGATCGTGGAGTACTGTACTGAACAGAGAAATGTTTACGTGTGCGTCACATTCATAGCCCAATCAGTCATTATTTTCGCATGTCTTTAATTTCGCGAATAGCGCCCGACTCTTGAAATTTGCGAAAATAAAAACCTCGCGAAATATTCGTCGTATACAGTTAAGTGTCACCCGATGTGCAGAACTGTGTGGTTACCTTTACCTTTCCATCACGTAGGAGATATGCATTCTATGATATCATCTTTAATCTACGAGGTGATTAATCTTTGTACAATAAAGTGAGACATGTCTGTACATGGCTCTCATGAAGGAAGGAGCTGGAAAGCTTTGGTGCTAACTTCTTGTATCCATGCAACAGTGTCTCTCATTGGCCATCCTCAGTCCAACCTATGATTACATAAGCTACTTTCACAGCGTGGAAATTTGCATGAATTTTTGCACCCAACTGAACTATTACAAAACTTGGTATTCAGTTTATCAGGAGACAATTTTGAGTACAAAGTGTTCTTATCTAGGAGCAAAGTTTGCTGACATTTGCCTTGTGCAGAAAAGAAACTAGGAAAGTGCAACTTTCACAGTGGCTGACTCCGTAGCATTCTCAGGACATTTCTGATTATGATGATATCAAGACTGATTTTGTGAATTTACCAATAAATGACAAAGAAGAAATGCAAAAGAAAGCCCTGTCTTCATTGCATGTTTTAAGAATTGTTTTATTTATCTGCCTGTACATGTGACATATGTTTCAGAAGTATACATCATTTCTCAACTTAGAGAAACATCGAATGAGCAGCTTGGCTCGCTGCGTGATTTTCCTTTCAATGGTTGATATGTTTCACAAATATTTAAACACACGAGTCTAAAAGTCATCATCTGGACATATACTCTATTTCTGATCCTGTACAGATAGAAGTTCATAGATTATAAACAAGTGTTTAGTATCACTCCCGTGATTGCCTCTTCCATTGCAATATCTCTCACGCAATAACTCATATATATATATTTCTTATCTCTCAAGATTCACTCAGTGTCTTGACAGTTTCCCATGTGCAATACAATAATAGAAGACATCTATGCAGGATACAAGCACTGCAGCATTTCCAACATGCTGCACACAGGTGGACAAAATACAACCAAAAATCATTTGCATAAGAAAACAACGTACATACACACAAGTACATAATCCTCGATAGTGCAATAGCTTCTACATGATGAACAGATTTGGTACAGTAACTAGCAACTTCATTTCCTGTTATGTAACACAAATACAGAAATACACATACAAAATAATAATAATAATAAAGTAGGTGTCTTACATGCATTTGCAAGATAAGAGATTTTTTCTTTCAATATTCTCCATTTGTCTATGTCTCAAGACATTTACAAGTAAACCTTGTGCTCAAGAACTGTGTGCACAGTAACTCTCATGTAGACATCGTCAATTGTGACACACAAGGCCGGAATTCTAGACTTTGCACTCAATTAATGACCTTCTGAGTTACACAGAAGTCATATCTGCAACGTTTGGCATGAGACCTAGCAAACAACATATTGTAACATACTTGTTCTCGGATATATTTGTAATATTATTTGGGACAACCCACTGTTTTTAACCCACAATGTGTGCAGCACAATGCATCATGCACAGAATGTCTCATGTGACATCCACTTCTATTCTACGACATGTTAAAAACATCTTTCTGACAAAGTGAGAATGTTGCCTTGCATGTTCAGTATTCAAACACACACATACGCACATACACACATACAATCAAGCGAGTGCACCCTGTTGTACACAAGAGTTATTATCTGCTACAGCTTCTATGCTGATCAGCAGTCTAGAATAGATGTAGTAAACTACTAATCTGGTTCTGGTTGAAGAGACTTCAAAATCTGGCCTCGGCATAAAACACAAGCAAGCTAACAAAAGGAAACTCATTAAACAGCTTCTCACTATCCCTCTAGTTTTATAATCAAGAAGCAAGAGTGTTTCAAATGAATTATAGGTGGTTTTATAGACCATTCAAATCATGTACGCTGCTATATGAAATGTAGTATCAACTCAAATGAGTCAGTTAATGCACACATATCATTTCCAAAAAGAACTATCAATGATTAGACCAGTTAACTACATCACTAAAAAGAAACTACATGAGCAGGAATTCCAACATGAATTCCGCTATAGAGGACATTGCGCGAAGACATTAACAATTCAAGAACAATTGCAGTAACTTAAAATTTTCATCATCATAAACAACATTTCTTTTATATAGGACCTAGTTACATCATCAGCCCTTTATGTGCCAAGGCACTAAGCTGAACATGCCAAGTTTCTTTAGTTTAAGCCATTTGAACTCGACTTGGTTGTACATTTTACAAGCCCACTCGGGTGACTCAATGTGTCTCAATCTAATAGAATGGTCACGGTGATACCATAAGGAATAGGGGGTTAGATGGTCTCCATTCATTGACAGTTATTTACCAGACATTTGAGCAAAGCAGAGAAGAAAGCATTCCAGCATACATGTCAACCAGTGAACAATGCACTGTATTAAGGGTTAAGCAATTCTGTCTCTCAATATGCCATATCCACTCTTTCTGTCAGTTTACATCACATGACATTTCTTTACAATTACTTCCTTCTGTTAAAAACAATATTTGTCATACACTGGCCATACCTTTAACCCTGATCTACAAGAGATGATCTCACTTGACAATACAAGCATAACATATTGCAAATAGCAGTACGTAAAATGTTATATTTTGCTAAGCTACAAAGATATTCAGTAAACATTGTCACAAATTTGTCCCTTCGCAATGAAGATAATGTGCCAAATTAAATGTCTAGTATAAGTAGCCACCCACATAAAACAATGATAGTAATACAAAAGAAAATGAATACAAGGAAACTGAAGAATGAGCATTTGGGGCTTTTTTGCCTCCATCTTCAGTTTGTGTTCTTGCACATATTTGGCATCAAAGTTTTCAACACATATGATAGATTCTGGGCTGGTCACTTTGGAATCTCACTGGTTTAGCTCAGTCACACCTGATACACCACACCACTCACATCTCATATCTACAAACACCCATCAGGAAAATCATTCATGTCAGAGTCATACATTCTTCCATACAAGAGAATAGGACATGAAGAAGATAGAAGTTAAGTCAAGACAAGAGTACAGTACTGCAGTGGTTTGTAATACTTCAACTCCTCTCTCTCTCCCGATAGAAAGACTCACAGCAAATGTCTTCCAAGTCTTACCAGGTTCTCTCTAGATATCTATACACACCAGCTGCCTGTGCGTTTGACACCATTCACATGTCGAGTATATTTCTGATTTTGTCCAACACCATTTGCTACTAGCATTCTGATATTTTATCACTAAAATTATACATCAATCAATATGCATGAAACTATCGCACCTTGTATGAAAGTAGATATGAGCATTAAGATGCATGCTAATGAGGTTATTTTTGCTTTATCAAAGATTGCATTACCTTACACACACACAGGATTGTGTATGCATAAGTGTCATCGAACATAATTTCGAAATTGCATGCCTTACAATAAAAGTTTACATATATAGCTCTTAACATACTCTGAATAAAATTTGATAAAGCATACAGGTATATTCACATCTACACATTCAAATTAGTACAGACTGCTCTGAACACAAATATTCATATGATGACAGCTCTAAATACACACAATCATCACCACGTAGCATCACTTTAAAACCAAAAGAAGTAGTTCACATAGGTCACAAACAGTTCAAGAATATAGTTAGTCAAATACTTGGATTACAAACTTTCCCAGGGACAATGAAAGATAGAGTCACTGGCAGCCTTTAAGTCTGCCCATCACTAAGCCACAGATATGGCACAATACCTTCTGTCATTGCATGGCCCACTGGTATGTGGCAAAATGAACATCTTGTAAAGGTTCACTCTTTGATATTGTGGACATGAAAATGCACACATTGCAGCTGCAGAGCAATTGGTGCAGTTCTAATCATGATATTTCCAGAGTTTATCTTCATTTCATTACACGCTGTCTATCACAATGTCATACAAGAAAGACTGGGGAACCTGTATCTCACTCCCACAGACATACATCCACTGCACATCAGAGGGTGGGTCAAAACAGTCCAGCCTCATCCTCCCCACCCCCTGCTGCCATCTCCAGCAGGCTGACAGGCTCGGCAATCTGGCTGTCTGCTGTCGACGTCTCCGCCGTCGTGATCTCCTGCGACGAGGACGAGGACCCGCTGTGCTCTGCATCGTTCTCGCTGCTCTTGTCCGCATCCTCTGACATGGAGGCAGAGCCGATGTCGTTGGTGATGTCAGAGGAGAGAGGGGGCAGGACCACGCCCGAAGCAAACTCAGTAGTGGTCTGAGAGCCCTCCAGCTCCAACTGATCTCTCAGGAAGTCTGGTGGTTGTAACTTACTCAGCTCCTCACGCAGTTTGGCTGTGTGTTTCTGAGGAGGGAGGTACACAGAATTGAAACCTATTGAAAGCACTGTGGGTCGGTAAATGGCGACTCTCACTTGCTCACATCATATCAATACCTTTGCCAAAAATACAACGGATGGTTTTGTATCCCCACATACATCTTCATTTCATTGCCATGTTAAAATATAATCATTGTGATCATAAACAACCATGTCAACAAATTCTGTGCCAGAGGCACATCATATCAATACCTTTGCCAAAAATACAAAGGATGGTTTTGTATCACCACATACATCTTCATTTCATTGCCATGTTAAAATATAATCATTGTGATCATAAACAACCATGTCAACAAATTCTGTGCCAGAGGCGATACATTTCGCTTTGCTCTGTGTCGAAATATTATACATTGCACATCCTATTACAGATCCATAAAAATCACATAAGAAGCGATCCCCCTCAACTCTTAGATCCAAGTTGTAATAATTGCAGTCACTCTGGGTGCGTTCGAGCGCTCTAAAGTGAACCAAAGTGAACTGAACTAAAGCGTACCTTACCATAATGTGCCAGTTTTGGAGCGTTCGAGTGCTCTGTAGAGAAAGCGTACCTCATAAATTATTTTTAGAAGAGGTAGCAAAAGGGTCATTCACCTGGCGCGCTTGAACTACTTACGGATGCCCCTAACAAAGAAAATGATGTCTTTGCATTATGACATAGGCATATGATATGCACATTTTCACATGCAAACTTTGGGTACCCTTTTGAGCACATCAGGAAGTGGTCCACTTTGGGCTCAGTTCAGTACAGTACGGTACATTTTAGGAGTGTTCCGAGTGCTCCTCTGGCGCAGTTACGGTACGGTACAGTATACAAATGATGCACAGGACAGAGTGGATCGCTGAAAATTGGATGCGTGAGTTTAGCTTTGGAACTGTTTAAACCCACTAGTGCAGCGAGTGGGTTTTGAACTATTTCAAAGTTAAACGAGAGCATCCAATTCTCACTGATCCACGAAATCGACCTGTGCATCATTTGTGTTATAAAATGGGCCCGTAAATTCATGAAAAACAACCATTTTCCCCATCATGCATCCGGTACACCTACAACACTATACAAGACTTGAGCCATGCATTCAGATTTTACCGGACGCATGGCTCAGTGTGGATCAGTAAAAATCAATGCATGACAATTGACCAATCAGATTGCAGAGATTCTAAAGCCCATTTTATAATTCGCTTTAGGAGAACGCTCAAACACACCCTCTGACAAGACTACCACTGGCCAAAGTCTGTCCCCAGAACTCACCTTGAGGTTCTTCCAGTGGTGCAGCATACTGCGTCCCACTCTCTTGTCATTGCAGTACTGTCCCACCTGAGCTATCCACTCCTCGCACTGTGCCATCACTTCAGTCTTCTTCAGGTAGAAGTGGGTTTGGATTACCTGCAAGCCAAGCCAAGCCAAGCCAATTCAACCATATGGATATCAGTGCGGCATTTACACATATCAATGCATTAACATCAACGTAGACATCAATTAGAAATACAGGCTATACTTGGTACAGATACCAACTAGAAATGTCGCTTTGGCGACTGGTATGCCTCCGCCATAATGCATGATTTTCCCAATAGGTCTAGATAGTACATGTGGACAATGTGTGATTACATTTTCACAAAATTGGCAAAATATTGAAATAACAAATTTGTCACAAATGTGTTGAATGTTCACCTTCCTTGACCTAGGTTTAATTGGATGAATAGGAGAGCATGTGTCTAGGGATTTAAGGACTTTAACTTGACTTTGACCCATTCATACATTTAGGCATTGAGTGATTTTCAAGGTACAGGTGTGGAAAATTGGTGTGAATTTCTGAATTGAATAGTAAATTGTTACCATTTTCATCTGGCCCTTGACCCTAAAATTCATAAGATAATCACTTTCAGGTAGAACATGCATAATAAACGAGTGCATGTACTAAGTTTCAAGATAACTTGAGCCACTTCCGAGATATGGAGGAAAAAGTTAGTTCAGCACTTTCACTTGATTTTTGACCTTTTGACCTTTGAGGCAAAGAAAGAAGAAAAAAAAACTTTCCAGAGAATTTCTATTAGGTTACACATGCATACACCAAGTGTTAAAAAAAAAAAAAAACCCTGCTGGCATTACATAAATATGAGGGAAATAGTAAAATTTTGAAGTGTTGCACTTGACCTTTGACCCCTGACCTTTGACCCCATGAACCCTACATTCTCTAGATAATCAATTCCAGTCAGTACATGTATATACTATGTTCCATGCAGATACCTTGAACAATTTTCCAAGGTACGGAGAAAAAAAAGAAGTTTTAATATTTTTACTTGACCTTTTGACCTTTGACCTTTGACCTCATGACCCAAACTTTCACCAGAGAATTTTAATTGGGTAATACATGTATACACTAAGTTTCAAGAAAATATCTTCAGGCATTCAATAGATATGGTGGAAATAGTGAAATTTTATGTATTTGACCCTGGCCTTTTGACCTTTGACCTTTGACCTCATGACCCAAACCTTCACCAGAGAATCTTAATTGGGTAATACATGTATACACTAAGTTTCAAGAAAATATCTTCAGGCATTCAATAGATATGGTGGAAATAGTGAAATTTTATGTATTTGACCCTGACCTTTTGACCTTTGACCTTTGACCTCATGACCCAAACTTTCACCAGAGAATTTTAATTGGGTAATACATGTATAAACTAAGTTTCAAGAAAATATCTTCAGGCATTCAATAGATATGGTGGAAATAGTGAAATTTTATGTATTTGACCTTGACCTTTTGACCTTTGACCTTGAGCATGTGCAGCCAAAAGTTGATAGGCACAACTTCACCCCCTAATACACATACATGCCAAGTTTCATTAGGATACCTCAACAGGTTTTGATAGTTACCTTGTCCACAAAATTCATTACGGACGGACGGAAGGACGGACGGACGGAAGGACGGACGGACGGACGGACGGACGGACAACCCGAAAACATAATGCCTCCGGCACCACTTCGTGGCGGAGGCATAAAAAGAACAATGATTATAATTCAATTCAAATCAAGTTTTTTCTCTCAACACAGCATATCACTGGATGGAAAGCTATGAGTCATGATCCCTGATGGGGAGAAGGCTTTGCCAGGACTGCTATCATTTATGTATCAGAATAGAAAGGCTCCAAAGAGCCAGTTATGGAGATCTTAGGCAAACTACATCTCACTGGGTGAAGATTATTCCTAAAATATTTCCAGAGAGCTTTCTGCAGAGTGAGGAAGACTTGGTAGCTATGCTAAACTCACATCTTTGAAAACTGGAGGAGGGTTCCTGATCATGTCCAGCATGCCCCATTCCACGGTTGCCTGCATGATGTTAGCATCATACTCTCTGGAGCTCCAGGTACCAGCCTGGGTGCCACGGGAACGCTCATAGCCTGGCTCATTGAAGTAGGGCTCAGATACCAGGATGAGTGACTGGATGGAGACTAACACCTGACAGGGAGAGACAATAGGAAGGACTTTATAAACACCTAGATTTGTTAAAGGGTGTGTACAGTTCTGGTCGAGGTGTAGATTTAGCTTTTACTGTTTTGTGAGATATTCAGAAACCACTCTATGAGATGTCAAAGAGCATGCAGTTCTAAGGGGTATCAAAAGTTTATTCGATGAAAATCGGTTTTGAAATGGCTGAGATATCCAAAAACAAGGTAAAACAAAGAGATCCTAATAAAGTTGTGGCATGTCGCCTTTTATTATTAGCACTTTTTTGGATATCTCAGCCATTTGAAAACCAATTTTCATCAAATAAACATTGAATCCTTCTTAGAATTACATGCTCTTTCCTATTTCATAGGAGGCTTTTCATTATCTCACTTAGGAATGTTCAAAACATGAATCCCTACCTCAACCAGTACTGTACAGTCCCTTTAAGCATTTATGGAGTCAGCGTGGAAAGGCCTACCAAAAAGCTAAACCGACAGCTGTCAACTTCTGCAAATCATAGAACAGACTGCACACATAGTAAAATGCACACTTTGAAGGCAAAAATCATGCTTTCATCTAAAGTGTTGAAACTGCCCACATCAAATTGATAAGCATAATCAAATTTCAGAACACAAATATATTAAATTTAAAAAAAAAATATTGACTTATTTTGATGCAAACATGCTTACTATAAAACATACCTGATTTGGTAGTTCTGTAAACCCATCAAATCATCAACTCACAAAGGAAAAAATGTCATCAAGTGGTCATACAGACCTACATACGTTAAAAAAAAACAGCTTTAACAAAGCATAAGTTGTCTGAAGACTCCATCTAATACCTAATTTCATATGCCATTTGAGCTAAGGGTGCAAATACAATTCTGCTCCTTACTTTAGTATGTCTACCACATTCCAGTTGCAAGTACATGGTTCACCTGGTTCTGCTACAGAATGTCTTTTGGTGAGATTCAAGGAACAATATGAGTTTGCGCAAACATTCTCTCTGCTCAAAACAATAACACACACACATGAAAGACTATTTCCTGTAGAAAGTGAGGGAATGTTAGTGACTTTACCTGCAGAAAACTGGATGTCTGTGCATTCCACTTTTCCTCTGGTCTTCCATGCCAAGTATTCAGCACACTTAAGCACACCTGAAGAGACAGTCAATTTTCATTACTCTCTATGTGTCATGACTGCATAATTCTAGAGATAGCTGGCATCATTCTTATTGTAGTTATACATTTGCTTGGTTTCTCACATCATGCAAAGGAAATAAAGAATATATTATCTTGTTATCATATATAAAGCTGCTGCCAGTGTTGCACATGCTTGTACAATGTAGCACTACACAATCTCAACTATCAAGTTAAATCTTACCGCATTAAACTGATCAAGTAAATGATGAATATCTCATCATTTGGAGATTTAATAGTACAATTTAAATTGAACATATGTATCATATGTCATGAATTACAAATGAAAATATATTGAGCCTTTCTATCTGTGGATCAAAGTCAACAATGTTGGAAGCATGGAAAACTTTATTTGTCTAATACCATCTTACCACTTTCACAGGAAGAGTTTGGTATAGATGAAAAAATATTACATCAACATGATCTGATTAGGGCCCTTTCACCAGAGAGAGAGATCTCTTTCTTAGTCCCATCTATGAATGTCAAAAGAAAGGCATTAATCTAAGCAATATGAAGCCCTCTTCTTCTTTATCAGTGAGTGTCAAGGACTTCTTACCTTGCCGTCATTGTAGAGGTTTGGGTTGAATCGCACAGAGTGCTGGCCTGTGGTCTCTAGATTAACCAGCATGGGTGAGTTGGGGTAATCCGCTGGGAAGTAGACATCAAACTCAAAGCAGCCATTGGAGTAGGGTGTGTCTGATGGACCTGTGATGAGCACCTGCGCAGAATAAACAGTGGAGTGATGTATATTTTAGCCTGAAAGGAGGAAAGCTGATAGTTTCCCTATTTCACAACTATGGGTGCTTATTTGTACATGCGTGTATGTTTCCTTTCCTGTCTTTCTACGAGGTATTTAAGATTTATTCACATGAAAACTTTCTTGGGCCAAAAATCATTTTTATCTGTAATAATTAATCAATATGTTTCCTACTTCATAACTCATAAGAACACTGCATCAATGCAACAGAAATTCAAAGTATCAATTCATTTCTAAAGGAGACTCTTTATCTTGACAAATAATAAAACAATCAATAAATTGAAGCCTCACAATTCTATTACTTTAACACACTGATATAATTCATCCATTGAGGAATTTATCCCTTCTTGCTGACAAGACAGAGTTTACAGAATTACAAGGTGAAGATTGAAAGTATTAACATCCACTGCAAAATTTCACTATTCTTTGCCATTCCATTTTATTTGCATATCCCAAGCAAAGGTTTAAGAACAGGGAGAGAGAAATTTAAAGGCAACACTTCACAGACATTTCTCTACAGATCCTTGTAAATGCATGATGGATGCACATGGGGGGTTGTTTACATACCATGCTGAGATGGAGTAAGGATTCCTTACCTTCATAATGTCCAGTCTCTCCTCATCACACCGGACAAAGACACTGGACGAGGCGGACAGTGGGAGTGAAGTGGACAGAGTCACAGCTTCCTGGGCCAGACGCCTTGCTCTGGACGCATTGGTCACATTGCCAACGGACTTGGCATTGGATGCGTAGTGGTGTGGAACGTTGAACTGAATCTTGCCCTTAGAATCCTCTGACACCATTTGGAAAGTGTCTGCCGGCAAAGAAAACAAAGAGAAGAATATATCCGAAAAGTAGCAAGAATAACTTTATATGAAAGAAAGATATTATTCAGAGGCGTGAAGGTTCAGGTGTAGGTGTGAGTTTCTTCAATTTGTCTCCCTCTACAAATTAAACTTGTTAAGATCGCAACTGCTGATCTGTAGATTAACAAATAACTTTAGAATTGATTTTACTGGACTCTCAAACGCAGCATATAGACAGAAAGAAAGATAAGATAAGAAGACAGGAAAAAAGACAGTAGTACATATGGATAGATAGACAAGCAGACTGATTTGGAAATGTGTTAGCTCAGTCTGTTTATCAACGGGGTGAATGATATTACTACCATTTCAACTTACAATCTTATAATCTGGCAAAATTCTATGCTTTCTCTGTTAGAATTGAAGGCAACGTCATTGCCTACTGTAGATGAAGTATGTGTCACACAGCAAAGACTAAATATACATGACAATAAAAAAAAAAACAAGACTTCTGTACACAATTTCTAGACAGTCACAAATATCCAAGAAAGTCTATTGTAGAGGCCAAGTATTAGTTTGTTCATGCACCTCCACATTGTGGTTAAACAAGGAATTCCTCAATTTGTTCTATTGAACTGTTCACTCACCAAATCTCATTTCACTCATGACAGCGATGTACTTCTCATCAGCTGTCTGTGACTGGGAAGCCTTCTGGTTACTGGCCGCACTAGCTGACATAGCTCCCCCATCTGGGTCATTGACCTCTCCTGTGAGTAGCACATGACAGGGCCAAGAATACCTCATCATCTTTTATTTGATGATGTTACAGTGCAACACATGGAAATAGATTCATAGTGAAGTCACACAGTATATGAAGTCATGCAGCAACCAGGCTTTTAACATGTACAATAGACTTTGTCACTGCTCATGCAGTTAGGGAGGCATTTAGGTTCAACACTAGATATCTTTCCCTTTTTTTTTTGGGGGGGGGGGAAGGCAAAGAACGAACTATCATATTTTTTTTTTTTTTTTGTCCCCGGTCGTGGAAGAAATATGCTACACATGATTCCAGCTTCATCATAAACTGCCCATCACACATTTATCTTAGTGAATGGTCATAGTATATCATTTTGATGACTACTACCATTGCGAACACCCCATTACTTGGAAGAAGATTCCTTGAAGGATCTCTAGCCATGCACATGTGGTTGCGATTAATGATAGCATAATAAAGACTCAGTACAGGCATACACTGCAAACCGTCACTCTTGACAGTACCTTGTTTCTGTGCCAGTAACTTGCTGGTCAGTCTCTTGACCAACTCCACGGTCCTCTGGATCTCAGGCACCAGCTGTGTCAGTCCCTCAGCCTCCGCCTCCTCCTCTTTCGATGTCGACGACGCCGACGATGATGACTCCTTGGAGGAGCTGTGTCTGAGGCTAGACTTCTTGCCAGTCTTGCCGAGTCTGAAGGGGGACAGATAGAGCACTCCTCCGTTAGGAATCGCCTACCATAAGGAAACAATATCCTCTACACAACTTTAATCAGACATCTTACATACATACTTCAGAATCAACTCCCTGATTTTATTTTACTGTGTCATGATAATCGTGACACTCTGTATCAATTAAACGCAAACATTCCATGGTATGGTATGCATGTCAACCAAATATTCATGTAGCTTCCTTTTTGAGCATGTTCTGACTGAGGGAAAGTTAGGTGTGGAGGCAGGTGACTTACTTCAGCTTGGATGTGTAGGTGTCAACGCATGCCTTCATATTCTCCAGGAGCCTGATGAGAGACTTGTCACTATCTTGGCCCTGAGGGAGCAGTAAGTGCACTAGGAGGGGGCAGAGCGCCAAGGCACGGAGGTTCTCCAAGAGGGCACAGTAGAGAGGGACGTGCCTAGACATGTCCAGCACTGCAAAAAAAAAAAAAAAAACATCACAGGAGAACATCCATAATCACTGGTCAGTGCTCCATTGTTGTCATTACTATATCAGCATGACGTTTTGAAGAACATCTCACCTGGTTTGGCTTGTCACTTCCGTACAATGTCACAAGAATGCATTATTCCGGCATTTGATTGGCAATCACCTTTCAAAACCACCAAAAATTCTGACTACAAACAATACATTTGCCTCAATGGAAGTCGTACCTTGACAATATGCACTCATGGTGCTGCTGAAGGTAAACCTCTCAACACTATTAGTGCTTCAAAGGGCTTTTAACATTCTTAGTACTTCAAATGGCTTTAAACACTCTTAGTACTTCAAATGGCTTTTACCACTTTAAAATGTATCTCTACACATAGTTTTGTTAACAGTGTCATTCTGCAACCTGCAGATTTTCAAAAAGCAACACATGCATTCGTAATCTATGTACTTTTAAGATCAAACAAAATTTATTTATCCAAAACCTCAGATTCAGATACTACACTGTTTTGACATTCTGTTCTTTCAAAACCTACCCTTCACCCCAAACATGGAGAAAAACATCTAAGCTGGTTCAATCGATTTGTATAGCCTACTCCTCCCTTCACTGAGAACAATTCAACCCTAAAAACTCTGACAGGAGTCTGCTTAAAGAAAGATTAATGAGGTTTCCTCACCAGAGTCATTCCTGAGATAGGAGGACATGGCTGGAATGAGGCAGGACTGGGTCAATAGCTCCACAAAGACTGGAGGGAAGATACTGGTCAGCTGATCCTCACTCAGGTCACTGGTTGGGTGTTCACTGGACCCTGCCTGCTCACCGGTGGGACAGTCACCCATGCTGCCTGCCGGGTTGATGTAACTTGAGAGAACCTACAGCAACAGAAAGCACAGAAACAGTAATGAGGTGCTTATAGTGTCATGCACAAAGAAGTAAAGCTTTGTCATACTTCATGTCTGTGTTGTAATATAACAAACATCCACTTAGACTGAACAATGTCAAATACAATTTTGCATGCTGTCTTCACTTGACATTCATTAGCCTTTCAAAATAAAAGAGAACAAGCATAGCTTCTCTCTTCTTACTGGTAATTATAAAGCTACTGAAAGAATTTAATACATGACTGACCAAAGAAATGGAGAGAGAGAAAAAAAATGTATGACACATTTCTGCTGGTATTTTCTAATTTTCTAAAAGATAATTCATACAACATAAATGTGATCTGGGTTCCACAATCTAAGGACATATTAACTTGCACATGGAATGTGTCCTCTACCACATACCATCTCTTCAAACAGTGGTAGAGCACCATCTAATACAAGCATACAAAGAATCCTTACCTTTAACAGGCAAGTCACATGTTCCTCTTCAGCTTTCTGTCTCACGAGGGCCTCCTCCACATTCCATCCAGAGGTCGTTGACCCTGTGCCAAAGCCTGTACCTTTGGCCCAGTAGCTCTGGTTTTTATCTACACCAGCTGTGGCAGGGGCACCATTGTTTCCCTGTTAGATCAGGGGAAGAGTCAAGAATCAACATATGAATCTTGATCAACTTTCAGCAATGGCATCAAAATACTTAACATTTCCTATAGTGTCCAATTTATGCCTTCATTGGCCACATAGATACTAATCAATAATGTGACTCATACTCTAAATGTACTGAAGGAAGCTAAAAAAATGGCCTCTTGAATGGAGGAACCAAATTCTCACCACTAAAGCTGAACATCATCACTATCATCCCTCTTGAATTCTTAATGAGTAAAGAGAATCAGCTCATACTTGGGTGATGAATATCATTCTTCAACATCAATATGAAATAAATTAGATGCTACAGCAAACAACAAGATATACTTGCCGCCACTATCTTATAATTCCTCTTGCACTATTTAAGGCAAAGTTACACAAATATACAAGGCACAAGACTAAAAAAGGGGCAGAAGACATTTCTGTACCTCTCCTTGATTGGCCGATGCACTTCCCCTGGGTCCATGGTGGCTGAGCACCGACAGACAGGCAAGCACCAGATGAATGGCACCGATATCAAGTGTCATGCGGCGCAGCAGAACACCATCATCGGTGGTGAGCGGGGTGGAGTCAAACAGACTGACGAGGACAGTGAAGGGAAGGGTGGGTAGGGATGCAGCCAGAGGGGATGATAGTATCTGGCCTGGTGGGGGCAAACAGAACAGACAAATGGTAATATCTGGTACTTTAACCATTTCTTACACATGGATTACCCATCATCAGTGCTGTATAATCATCTCCATAATGTCGGTCACAAGTGATTTTGCCAATGCTCTTTACATTTCAGGTACGACATCCAAACGCAACTGTATATAGTTCATACCCACACTTCTAATATTCACAAACTCAGTATTATATGGAATAAATCTACATCATGTATACAGCTGTTGTAGGATGCAAAACTGTGCTTTGTTTTCTATTATCAATAATACATTAGCATGCTTAATTTCTGTACGCCTGGTATTCACACCTGGCAAGCATGTTTCTAGTATGCTCTTCCCGTCATCTTGCATTACACTTCATGAATTAGAGCAGATATTCAGACTACAAACCTCCATCTCCATCATCAGTGACACCCAGCATCAGACGCAGCAAGAACTGTGCCTTCTTCTGCTCCTTCAGCAGCACCTCAGCATACCCTGGCAGGCGCAGAAATAGGCCAAAGGCAGCCAGAGAGTGGGGAGGAATGGCCGCTGCCGAGCTCCCCATGCTGGGCCCTGACGTTGAGCCTTGAGGGGCGCAGGTGGAGGACGAGGAGGAGGAGGTTACCGTGGGAACCTGGGGAATGTTGGAGAGGTACGCCGATGGGAGCTGACTGGATCCACCAATCTGGACATTAGGTGCATTGGAGGTGGTAGTGAGGGTACTGCCTCCCACTGAGGTGATGGTGGTGTTGGGTGGAGCCTCCATGATGACAGGATACTGTAGACAACAGGAAGCAGCCATCAGTCATTCACTCTTAACACCTCATATTTTGTTTTGAAACATTGCCCTTGCACACATGCCCCTTCCTATTGTGATAGCTTCAGTTCTTTGTGTTCTTAGAACTATTCTATAGGAGTAAACAATTGTTTACCAATCAGCAGTGCTTTATCACACGACTTAAATGTACGAAATCCACATTTAATGGCCTTCACATTATATCGTATATACATAGTGTATAAATGATTTGGCCAAAAACCACAAATTTAACTCATTAAGAATATGCAAGATAGCTCTCAGCAATGAAACTATTGTTCCCCATACATGTGCTTACTGTAAGAAAGAGCCATGCTCCTGGTAAATCATGCATCTATTTGCGAAATGAAACATCATTAGTACTGTCATGCAACAAAAGTTATTGCAGGGCTCACCTCAAAGTCCTCAAACTCTCCCCAGTCCTTGAAACCTAGATCTGAGCTGTACTTCCACCAGTTGGAGGATGAGGCTGAGGACGCTCCTCCAAGCTTCTCTGAGGCACTCCCACCGTTGGTGCCTGCTGCGCCATTCTTGGCTTGCTGCTGGGCGAGAGGGGCTTCCTGGTAGAGCTGTGGCAGGTGCTCCGCAATCAGGGCCAAGCCTCCAAGGCGGGCAAAAACCTCCAGGAAGGAGGAAATGGGAGGTGTGTCCAGGAGCACCTGGTCTGGGATGTGATCAGATTCTCCAGAACTAGCCATTGCACTTGCTTCACTGCGACCTACAGAGCAGAAGAGAATTCATTTAGGAGGCAAGGAACTTTTCTGCAGCTTTTCTTGATTAAAAGACAAAATTTAAAGAAAAAAATTAAAGCAGGGCAGAAAATATCATAGAATAAGAATATTCTGCTGACTACTCTAGTCTGGACAAACAGGAACCCTTGTTTGTTGGTCAAAACAGCAAATATAAATCTATAATGGTAGCATTAAATTCAAGTAAGAGCACATGGCAATGATTGTAACAGCGCCAAGATATCAGTGTCAACTGTGAATGTCAATTGCAAATCCTAAACAGCTGTACATAGATAAGTCAGAGAGATAATGACCTTCTTGTGCTTCCTGTGTCTTGGAGCTGTCAGTCTTGGACACACCTAGGAGGGAGGAGCTCATCTTGATCTTCATCTCCAGGGTTGGACATCCCTCTGGGAGACCACGCCCCTGCAGGATGGTAATCACCTGACCAATGGTCAGCTGACCAGGGAAGTTCTGGCTGGCCATCAGCTCATGGGAGAGGACCAGGCCAGGCATGCTGAAGGAGTTACCGGCAGAGTTTGGGTTGGGGAAGGAGGAACCCGAGAAGAATGGAGGCCACTGATCCATGGACTTGGAGAGGAGATCAGCAGGGAGGGATGAGACTAAGGAAGAAGGCAGAGTGTTTCCTGGGAAGGAGACTGCCAACTTCTCCACGTATTTGCTGGCAAAGCTGGCTGAGGCTGTGGCTCCTGCATTGGTTGACGAGGACTGGGGAATGGTGGAGAAGATACCACCCAGGTTTGGAAACTGCGATGGCGATGGTGACGAGGATGTTGATAGCTTTGCCGCACCTGCCTGCTGAGATTCCGAGCTGGTCTTGGGCTTTATGTCTGCAAATGTCAGAAAAGAGATTCATACATATGGTTACACAGCACCTAAATAATATTACAAACCTCCTCACCGTCTCATATTCTTAACCAAGTAGACACATTTTACATCATTGCACTGGAGTTCAGAACATCCAGTCACTTGCAAGTCTGGGTAGCAGAAGATATCATTCAAGTCTGAAGGCTGAATTCAACGAGAAATAAACATCTGATACTACTCACTACTATGAGTATAATAAGATTTGATTAAAGTTTGATGACTAGATTCATTGGTGAATGAGTGATAATATCTTACCGATGGAGTTGCCCATGTTTCCATTGATTTCCGTTTCTGTGACATCCAGCTTGTCTGGAGACAGGTTGACCATGACAAATGACTGTTTGTCAGTCTTGTTGTTATCACTGCTAGACTTGGTCTTCTTGTCTCCCTGGATGCTCTTGATGCCCAGTGTATCTATTGAGAGACAAAATTATCATGCAGAGTCGTCAGATCTAGGGCATATACATAATATATCATCCCTCGGGTAACAAGACCTTGTATCTCAATTCTCATATATCAAAAAACCTTCTACTCAAATTCTAAATATCAAAGATACTGATTTCAGTTTTAAAACAAAATTATTAATGTAATCCTTAACAATTTCTTTTACATTATGTGAGGCCAACACTGTTGCTACTGTTGTACAAAATGTCTCTTTTTTTTCCTTGTAATTTTCTCCTTCATCTAACCACATATCTAACACTTATGACTAGAGTTGTACTCATGTCAATTCAATTTATCTGAACAGTTAACTGAAAGATGTTTCCAAACAGCTTTGACAGAAATCTTTATAGCATGAAACTTGTTCAATTAATCCTCAAAGACACTCACCATTAAGGTCTGAAATGAGCTGAGAACATGTCGTGGTCAGTTTGGTTTCCAGCAGGACATTCTTGTGCCCTACCCCATGGCTGGGATGGACAATGTGGCCTGTCCAGGACTGTGGTCCCTTGACCAGCTGGCAGACAGAGCTGATGGCGATAGCAACACTCTCGTCTTCCAGCATCAGCTGCAGGATGAGGCGGCGCATGAAGCCAGAGATGACGAAGGGCGATCCCATCTGGAGATCCTGCCCACAGATGACATCGCAGATGACCTGTGCCAGCAGTTTCTGGTTGCTAGGATGACAGGAAGTGCAGCTGGAGAAAAATGCGATGCTCGCATCCTCAAGAGCTGTCCTCTGTGCTGCACTCAGCAGGTGCTGTCGTCGTGGGGCACCACCAAAGCTGGGCATGGCACTCAGAAGAATGGTGGCTGTGTTGGATGTGCATAGAAGAGTCAAGAGTGGGGCCCAGAAGATGACACCATCGGGTGACGCCAACCAGTCCTTGATTTCACTCTGGGATGACAGGTCTTTGAAGAAGTGTAGGACTGGAGCAACAAGATCTGCTGTGAGAACAACCAAGGCATCGGTCTGGAGAGAGTCTGTGCTGCTCCTACGGGATGCTCCTCGAGGTGAACGTGGTGATTGGACGCGAGAGCCAGATGCCTTCAGCTTTGAAGCATCAGTCAATGGGTCACTGGAACCATTCAGTGTCTCACCTCGCATTAATTCCTTAGGAGGAAAAAAAACAAAAACAAAATAAGCAATACACGAAAAAGTTGCTGATGATGAAATAATAACCATTTCTTTATCAGGTGTGTCTCATAAAGAAATGTCAGAGAGAAAATGAGAAAGACTGCAAGGGATCTCACCTGTGCACAGAACTCCGATAGAGCTTCGGCCAAAAGGACCAGGAACTGAGAATCCAAGAGCTTCTTGGTGGCCACCTTGGACTGGCATGCCAGTGCCAACAATGACAGGTGGGCCTCGTCAATGATCACATGACTGAACTCCTGCCTGGTGATTGGCTGGTTGATGGACTGTGGGGGAATTTGTGGCGACACAGACTGGTGGAGCTGTTGTCGATTGGCTCCTTTGGTATCATCAGTGAGGGAGGCATTCATTTCGCTGCCTTTGCTGTCATCTGTGGTAGACATATAAAGAAAATGGTTGCAGACATGCACTGTGCTTGGAAGGAAATGAAAGTAAGAAGTATACTGCTCTAACCAAAACACTGTCAAGAACACTGACTTGCAACATCAATTACTATCCTTGAACCAGCAAATTTATCCTTTGAAACATTTTTACATGGTATGATAGAAGCCACTGTTGGTTGATTAAAGAACTTTTAAGGCAGGCCCCTGCTTAGTTGTAAGATTGCAATACATCAGTGTGAGTGTTGCAATACATCAGTATAGGATCTTAATTTTGCCATGAACATGTACAGTCTAGTATGTTTGTGATAGTACATCTCCTTCGCTATTCAACAAACCATAGCACATTTACCAATTGATATCTCATTGACTCAAGTCATTCCTATTGGTTGTCATAATGTTGGTTCAAAGCATTTTGTTTTGTTTCACATCAGTTGACAGATTTTACATTCGTTTCTTTCCCATTGTGAAACCGCAGTGTCGCTCTGCTATACCTTTGCTACTGGTTGCTGAACTATACTAGGACATTAGTCAGCTCATAAACAGCTTTGACCTGAACAACTCACCAGTCGTGAGATAAACATTTCTGCATAAGCTGCATAAAAAGTCACCAACAGCCCACAATTTCACCCGATAAAGAAATGGACACAAACCTGTGAGCGGTGCCTCTGTCTCCATGGCCCCTCCCACTATCACACCCATCCACTGCAGTAAGGAGTCAAAGTGTGCTGGCTGGATCATACACATGGCACACAACACAAAGTCAGCGGATCTCTTGAGGGCTGAGCTCACAGGGAGGACAGTGGACCACTCGTAGATGGAACTGTAGGGAAAACACACACAAGATTTAAAGGGATCGTACCATTTTGGCTTAGATGGGGCTGCAGGTTTCCAACTTTTTTGTGTGTCTGTTTGTGAAATAATGAGAACCCTTCTATGACATATGAAAGGACATGTAATTGTTACAGGAATTCAAAGTCAATTTGATGAAAATTGATCTTGAAATGGCTGAGATATCCAAACAAAGCCATCCTAATAAAATGCGACAGGCCACCACTACTATTACGATCACTTTGATTTACATTGGTTTTGGATATCTCACTCATTTCAATTTCAAAACCACTTTTCATCACATAAACTTAGAATTGTATGCTCTCTAACATTTTATTGAGAGGTTTCTAAATATCTTGCCAAATGTTAAAAGCTGATCCTCACCTCAACCAATACTATGCCATCTCTTTTAATAAAAAACTCACACTGCTGATTTGTAGATGATTGAATAATGTCCATTTACATGTTGACATGATCTCAGATTGGACTGTCTTTACTAGAATACATTATCACACATCCATATTAGGTTGTACGGACAAAAACAGGTACATATTAGCTCATATCACAAGTAGAAAGATATGAACACATAAATCTAAAAATCATCATAGATTTGATGTCCTGAAGGATTTAAGAGTGACAATATCATCACTGCTTTTACATGTACCTATCTTACACTCTTTACGATGATCATGAGATCGTTTCATCAACGAGTTCGTCGGAGTTTTCACCGACAAATTTGCCATCAGGCAATCAGACCAAGGATTTCATTAGCTTTTAACAGTTGTCAGTGTAAATCCTTGCGTCTGATTGGCTGATAGCAAATTTGTCGGTGAAAACTCTGACGAACTCGTTGATGAAACGCCCCCCAATGTGTAATGTGTAATTCACATTATCCATGGTCATCACAATGAGACAAATGAATTTAACTGAAACCGTTGTGAGGGATTTCTGACTAATCCATGCTTCTTACCTGAAGAGCTCTGTAGTGATCATATTGACCATGTTATGGATAGTGCTCTGTGTGAAAGTGGCCCACAGGACGGCTGCCACACAGTGGACATGGATCGGTGCTGGATGCAGCAGCCCAGACTCGACCGGCGAAAAGGTATGAGGGGCTCGCATGTAACTGCTGTGCATATGGAGTGCCACCCTAGCTGTATCTCCCAGCCAGTCCAGTAAAGTTTGCAGTCTGTATGGTGATATGTTGGAATTAGAGACATATTATTTCTCATAATGGTTACTTGGCAAAGTAGTGACACTGACACTGTAAACACTTGAATAAGAGAAGACATTGCTTGACCAAAGGCAAGAAAATTGTATGCAATGTCCATTTTCCTCTTACCTAAAATTTAAACCATAACTTCATAGCAGGCACTGTTCTTGTAAATAGGCTATAAATTGTCAAGTAATGAACACTCCACTCACATGACTAAACTTCACATATTCTCTGACTATACCAGATGCACAGCCACCAATAGATAGTGAAAGAGACAAAAATATCACATGACATCCCTATTATTCAGATATATAAATTGAGTCATAGTTCGAACACATATATCATCGATACAAAGACAAAGATATCTTTGAGATACACACCTGTCTCTAGTCCCTGAATCTGAGCCTGTTCCCAGTTGGTAGATGATGTCTACACTGGAGTCTGAAGCCAGACAAGATGGGCGTCCCAACAGGAACATGCCGGATTCTGACAGAAACAGAAAGAACAATCTGTCAACTCTCACAAAGTTACCTTGAAGAATCCTCAATGCCTTTACATTCTAGACTGCTTCTATAAACACCCTTTAAATGACATAAAACATATGATGTGGGGCTATCATTAGCTTTCATTAGCTTTCATCAGCTTTTCCTTTCTTTTCTTTTCTTTTCTTTTCTTTTCTTTTTTTTTTTTGTCTACAAGGGATCTAACATTTTTTTTAAAATGTTGATTCAATAACTATGAATTATTTTCTTCCTCACTATGTAAGATACAAGTATATTGTACATGGCAAATTACGATTTAAAATCATAACAATAATCATCAATGGCTTTACTACTCTGCACAAATGCATATGGGTGTTTTATTCAAAGAGTTCCAAAATAGCTTCTCACCTTGTTCCCCATGACTAAATGTGTAGTTGTTGCGTAGGAACATGTCCATGAGGGCTAGGCCCACCTCAGTCCTGGACCTGCTCAGCTGAAGGAGCAAGGACTCAATGTCCCTCCTGTAGGGCCGACAGTGAGGGGAGGCCAGCAGTGCCATGCAGGTGGTCAGCAGGCCAGGGGTCTGGGCTGCAGTCTGCGCAATACTGGACACAGTGCTGCTGAGGAAAGTTCCTGCCAGGCAGTGGTGGAGCAGTCTCAACCACCTGGTGCTATGAGTAGTGATGGAATGTTTGGTGGAGAGATGGTTGGAGAAAGAGATATATAAAAAGCAAATATGCACAAATCTCAAAATGAACACAGGAAACATAGAAAATAACTTGCATACAAAAAAAGACAAACCTTGGAGACACACATGAAGAAGGGTAACCATTTGAGTTGCTAAAAACAGTAACAAAAGATCCTGACGATAGAAAGTGCTCTTTCATGTAATGGATCTCACAGAGTAATTTTCGAAGTAATTTCAAGCTGGCTGAAAAGAGCTCTCTCCTTTTGAGAGGGTTTAATTACATCAACCCTCTTTTACATAACAGACTGGCAATTTAGTAATATAATATAGGATATAAATTTTATTAGAAAGGAAAGATTGCCCATCACAATTAAGTAATAAGCCAACTGTGATTAATTCATAAGCCATGGATGCTTTTCGTAGTGTCTCAAATCATCTGCATCACTGCCAGTATTCATAACAATCTACATAGTCTTTAAGCATAAAGCACATATCCAGCCACTGAAAATTAATATTTTTCTTGTCTACAGGAACAAAGCTCAATGTGAGTGATCCATCTAAACTTTTCTCCTTTACCTTCCTCTAACAGCTTCATCTTCTGCCATCTGATGGCCTGAGGCTCCCAGGAAGCCACTCAATGGGTGACTCACACCCCCTCCAACACCACCACTTCCACTCGTGGAACTGGCCCCAAATACTGTAGTCCCAAGCAGTCGAATCCGTGTCAGAGCCATGAGACTGGACTCTCTGGGCCGCCTGAGCTGCAGGCAGACGGATGACGTGACTGATGGATTTGGCATTCTGAGCTTGATGGAGGTAAGGCCACTGGTAGCTAGGGGAGGACAGACGGGCACTGGAGTGGAGCCATTGGGGCTGATCTCAATAGAGACTGCCGACGGACATGCTGTTGGTTTCAAACAGGAAAAAATATATCATCAATATTCCCAGATTTACAGTTAATACAATTATTTTATCATAACTGGAAATCTCACAAATCATTATGACAATTGCATAACACAATAACCTGGCAAGCCTGGTACACCTAGAGCAATATCATCCTAAAGGCATCACAAAGTTTGACTACCATATCCATCATATTTCCAAAAAAGTAACAAAAATTGTTCTCCTTCACATACATAATAAATCTCAGTGGATTATTTTCTGATGCTACAAAAATAAACCAATTTTTACTTACTCGCTAGGTTGGTGACATGCGGTAGAATGTGAATTTCCTCTAGTACCACAGCACAGGGAAGGGTGATGGTAAGGTCACACCATGTCTCCTCAGAAGAGAAGGTGTGGGCCCATGACTGCCTGCTGCGCCGGTTGGACAGGGTGGGCAGAAGGAGGGACTCCGCTGGCCGAGTGGTCATGTTGCTGCAACTTATCACGCCTAAACAGACACAGTCAGACACCAATGATGAGAGATCATAGTCAATGAATCGCATGCATCATCTTACACAAAGTCATTCATAATCACATGTAGTGCATATATTAGGAATTATGCACACTTGATGTATCCACATTTGAGCATATACACAGTGTGGGATGCAAAATAAAGGAAATCATGCATGTTCTACGGTGGCTTGAACTTAACTACTTATGAAATAACAGTCTCCTAAAATTCCAAGAAACACTACTTAAAGGTGCATAGTCCCGGTAGTGTAGAGGGCGCTGTTGATGATACTGCCGATCACTGTTAGCATTGATACGAAGATTACCGAAGTTGAGCTGTCATCAAGAGTAAAGTGCATAGGTGTTGCTAAGTAACGTTGCCTTTGTTGTCTTCTCTGCGCATCGCGCAGTCTGTAGTAATGCCAGGGTGCGTGCATATGTGCTTCTTATTATGACATCACAAAAGAAGTTTGCTAAAGCTGTCATCCCCCTCAGCCGAATCATGAGCCGAACTGTGATCGGACCACTGACTACAGTGAATCGGACTTCTTCGGACTCGGGGAAGTGGGCCACAGCGTAAGCGCTAAAGAGGAGTCGATAGCGTAGGTCTCTATAGGAAACTTGCGCCGTGCGCCCGCGTACGCATTTGACTAAAACACCGGGACCATGCACCTTTAACATCACAACATGCCCACACTGATCTGGATTTTAATCAACATACCAAAACTTAGAGCAACATCAATTTTGTATTATTTGAGATATTAGCCCTGATTTCAGCCATCAGATCTTTCCTAATTTTGATCATTACAATTGCAAAACGATCTACTACGTCTTCATATGCCATTTCCACTATATGCCTTTACAATTCATCGGCAATGAAAAGCATCAAAGTTGTCTATGTACATACCATAGGGTGCAAAGTTTGTCAGCCCTTCTACACTCTCTTCATCTGCAGTGGATGGCGCCCTCTTGGTGAAGCCCGGTGCAGAGCTGGTATTAGAGTTGGCCACACTGGTAGCCGCCGTCGGCCGAGATGGGTAGGTCAGTTGCATGATGGGAGAGATGATGCTGGGGTTAGGGTCGATGCTGGCTCGGCTGCTGTTGACCAGGTTTGTGCACAGTATCTCAATGCCTCCTAAAACAAATGAAAGAAAACAATGTCATATTGAATACTCTTGTGAAATGACAGGATGGTGTAATTAACATCATGTACAGTAGACCGAGTTCAGGGTGACAATCACAAAATATGTACTGCATGATTTCTGTGCTTCACTTTAACCTGCTTAAGACTAGTCCCGGGAATACTGGGCATCGTCCTCAACAGGTTAAGGTGACAACTTTGTCTATTGTTCATTAATGTCAAATAACTTTTGTAATCAAACGTGAGACAAATTCTTCAAAACATCATGGCAAAAGATGTTACATTCACAGTCACATAAAAAGTAAGTGTGACTGGCAGACAGGTCAGTCAGTCAGGTCATACCTATTTCATGCATAGAGTCCATGGCAGCTGGGCTGCTGAGGACACTGAGTGTGTACCACAGCAGCGGTTCTGACAGGATCTCCCCTCGTCGTCCATTCATGTTGTTGAGATAGGAGAGGATAGCCTGCAGGACAATCTTGACATGAGATGCCTCCTTGTTGAGGGTGGCCAGGATCTGGAAGATGTGATCTCCAATGGAAACTGGCTCCGGTCCCATAAGGGGTTCAGAGCCCTGGGAGAAGAAGCCAGGATTCAGCATGGCCGCCATGGCCATACTGCTGGAGTGACCTAGAGCATACAGGAGATTGGAAATGGTCTCCTTGTTGGTCAGCACCAGGTCGGTCAAACGTACGGGTGCCGAGGACTGAGGTGGTGTGGTGGATGACCACGATGATGCAAATGCATTGCTGGCTGCTGCAGAGAGTCCAGCATCTCCATTGCGCTCCTTGTCATCATCACTTATCGATGCTGGCATCAGGTTTGACGTCAGCGGGGTTGGATAGGCCACACCTCCACTGTGAAGCGAGCCCCTGCCAGCGACAGGAGACCACACAGATGTACCAAATGGATCAGGGGAGACTGTCATCTTTAGGAGTTCATTCACCAACTGCAGGAGTCCACACATGAGTGCTTCACGACTGTTTTCATTTTGCAACACCCTGGATGCGCTTCCTTTCAGCTTGCCGGCCAGGACATTGGCCAGGTTGGCTTTGGAGGAACCATTGGTGTCATTGCTCACTTGGGAGACACCACTTCCATCAATGACATGCTCATAGATGAGCAGGGCAATGTTGTCCACCATAGCTGCTATGCTGCCAAGGTCTGTGGAGCTGAAGGTTTGCTCAAGGATGAGTTCCAGGAAGGTGATCTGAGCATCCAGTGGTCCTACACCAGCATGAATGGCCTCTCTGAATACAAAAACAGAAATAAAACCCAACAAAATCAGTTTAGTTCTTATTCAAGTGAAACACACTTCATACCAAGGACAATCATCAATGTTTCGTTCTATTAAAGTACAATCATTGCACATTTTCCACAATACAATTATGACATAGAATGCTTAAGAATGGTTTACCATAAAGCTTATAGAGAAAATAAATTCACTGAACAGCATGACAGTGTCTGTTGTATATTGGTGATAATCCTACGAGTAAACACATTAATTCTGATGGGATGACAGCCACTTACCTTGGCTGTACCAGGGTCTGCACCACTCTGAGGAGGAGGTTTTTGAGAGCCTTGGCCCCTGATGAAGGTCCTGAGAAGACTCTCAGGTGCAACCTTAGAAGAAGCTGATGGAAGGCTAGGGTCACCGTAGGTCCAACCTGGCCAGTGAAGGAACATCAAACATTAAGAGTTTACAGGATGTGACGAAAAGACAGGAGGAAACTTGCCTAACAGTATAAGAAGACACAAATCTTCTCGGTCAAAAGAGAACAAATAGCAAAATACATGTAACATGGCTGTGCAAAATGAGACCCAAGAGATATGCATAGTTTAGTCCTTTACAAGGATTATATTTACGTTGTGAGATCACAACCATTTTAAGATATCAATTTTTTAGATATAATTTGTAATCAGAATTCACAACTTTTAATTAGTTATCTACTTCTATCCAGACTAATTAGTTCTTATCTACTTCTATCCAGACACACAATTTTTCATTTGAAATAAGGCCTACCCTGTTTCAGAAAATCTGAAATTTTGTTTTACACTGGCTGAAAAGCAGAAATTGCACACTGCCAAAGACTTTGCACATGAACAATAAGCAAAATTCAGATTATTCAAATTCATGAAAATTCATATCCTACTCTAGTATGTACGCCCATGATTTGTTATCACAGCTACTACTAAAAAACACTGATCAATTCAGTGCTTATTTACGTCGATGTAGGGCAATTTGTCAATCAGTTGCAATAAAATTCAGATTATCTTATAGTTCCACTTTTTCATATTCTGCCTGTTTTCCCTGGCCAAAGAAAATTACTGTCCCTCTCGATTTTCAATGTTTTACTCTCTTGTACACAGGATACCATAACTTGGATATACATTGATTACATGAAGTAGATATTTATACGGGAAATCTGGATATTTGCTCTGGACATACATGTAAGTAATATGACAGACCTGGAAATCTTGGTGTCCTGATCTGCGGCCCTGGAAAGACCCACCAGACAGGAACTTGACAATAGCGTGGAACATGTTGGGATCATTGACAATGGAGTTTGCTATCGAGACAGCTTCCTTGGTAGAACCTCTGGTATTTATCTGGACAGTCAAAACCCTGAAGGCTAAACACCAAGTCCATACACTGAGATTTCTCTCTTTCCTCAGAGTGGAGAGGAGGTGGCTAATAGAGGGCTTATCCAGGGGATAGCTGGGCACCCTGGAGTCATTGAAGTGGCTGGTGTTCCCTTGTAAGTCAGTGACACTCCCCTCATTGACAGTGAGCCACAGCTGGAGCAGGGAATGTACTCGGATGTGTCCCGTCTCCAGCTTAGCAAACAGGTGATGGAAACACGCTGAGATGAGGTCTTTGGAGGACCTGGCCGAGGGATGGAGGTTGCCACTTCCACTCAAGGCTCTGCTGGCTGCCAGATCGTCGTCAGTCTGTCCAACATCAGATGGTTCTAGTTCTGGCTCGGCTTCTGGGGCAAATGCTGGAGGTGGTGGAAGACTGGTGAATGTCTGACTGACTGTCTCTGCTTCCATCAGGGTGGAAACTTTCAGGAACCATTCTGCCCCCATCTCCAAATCCTGGTCCAGCCTTGCATCCACTGCACTTGACATGCGAGGGGTGAAGGTTGACCCAGAACCCTCGCCTTTCCCATCCCCTCTGACGAGAATCTTAAGCTTGTCCTTTCGATTCTTCTTAGCATAAGCAAGAAGGGCTGCTGCAGGGAATTTTCCCACTGGATCCACCAAGGTACCACCGATACCCTTGATGACAGGCTTCTTGGGAGTGTTCTCTGGATAGGCTATGCCGGCACCTGTCTTCCAAGAACCGAACAGAGCGTCCATTTGATACTTGTACAAGTCCCCAAGTGGGTCACTACCAACATCAACACCACCTTCAGGATCAGTACTCAGCTCATCTGTGGATCAAACAGATTAGTGATATAACAACATATTTTCACTGACTTGGAAAATAAGTTTACGATACAAATGTAAAAGTAATCACTTCAAAACGATGGTCTCGAGGACTACTAACATTCACACATTAAAATCAGGGAGGTTTCAAAAATGTAATTTCCTTGAGACTACCCTGCCCATACAGAGGAAGAATACCTCTGAACTACATTAATTGCACTACAGAAGATATTGGACATGAAACAGCCCACATGCAAACACTGCTATATGGACAGAGATATTTAGCATGGCTTTGTGTACTCAATCTCGGCTGCATCTGTCAAAGAGTAAACAGGGAGATATTTGTGTGTGACATGTATCTCAAATAATTTCTAATCCAGGAGATGGGGGAGGCTTTTATATTCTCTTTTCACAAAACTATACACTCCTTCAGGGAGACTACTGCAGAATCAGGGGGACAGGGGCAATTCTGCATTCTCATTTCATACTTATTACATCAATAACCGACAGCTACAATCATCTCAGCAACCTCCTCACCTATGATGAGTGGTTCCTCCAGGCCCTCGTTATCCTCTCCTTCTGCTCCTGCTCCTACAGAGTCATACTCGCCACCGAGGGCGCTGTTTGCTTCTGCATCAGCATCAGACATGGCATTCTCCGACCCGCGACTCAGGGCATCAGGGAGCAGGTCTGGGTCAGCACCTTGAGCTCCAGCGGGCGGGGCATAGGCAGCACCTCCAGTGGCACCAGCTGGCTCCTCTACATAGGGAAACATTCTTTCCCCTGGATGATTGGAAATCACAAACAAAATCAGATTATAATCAACTACTGACACAGGTTTCATTGCTCTTATATAATGAATCTTTTCTTACTGCAGCATCATGTTGTCATTGTCATTTTTACAAGATTTATACCACTTCAGTCAAAAGAAACATGATCATAAATATCACTTCCCTACCCCCATGTACATCATACATTTAATATCTGGTGCATTTCACATAAAAAAAACAGTGTGCAACAGCACATTAAAATTTTGCACCCACTTGCATTAGTAGTGACAAAAACTATCTTTACTGTAACAAATACAAATGATATTGGCATTCAAAAAAAATCCAGGAATGACTCTGAACACAAGCAATTAAAATGGCGGTATTTACCCGGATGTACTCTCTTCTAAAAGCACTGTTCCCTGATGACCTTGCCATTATCATCAAACAAACACTGCCATGTATTCATTACACATAAGGGGTTACGGGGATTATAGTGGTTAAACATTTTGTCCAAGCAAATACAGTTTGAGTAATTTTTTAACTTGAGATCCCAATTTAGGAGTCAAGAGCCTTCTCACAATGCCACCGAGCTGCATACATGTAGATTCTCCCCTCCCCTCCCCCTTCTTCAAGGACTGAGCCTAACTTTGCAGAGAGCTCCTTCTCACCTTCTAGTACATCCAGCATGAGGCATGTGATGGCATGGGAGGGCCAGGGACCACCCCATGAAGAGCTCCCTGAGCAGTACTCATTGCTGCAAAACCTGGACACTAGCTGGATCAGCTGGTCTTGATTCAGCATCTCAGACAGTGTGATGGCCGGACGGGTGGCATTGGCTAGCCGGGCCAGCACCTGGTAGAATCACAGGAGAGGCAACACAAGACATTATATACTTCATTTGATGAATCCTTGATTCTACATGATTAAAATCAGGGGCATAAATTACTGTATACGTCGAATATTTCACAAGGTTTTTATCTTGTGAATTTCATGAGTTGGATGCTATTTGCGAATTCAAAAACATTTGAAAATATTAGCTCTGATCATGACATGAATGTGACATGTACACACACATTCCTCCGTTCAGTAATGTACTCTACAATTGCAAATTTAACCACTCACCAAATTGTCAGGAAGTCTGGATTTGCAAAAAATTAGACACACTAAATATATGGCATATACATGAAACAAATGTCCACACGCAGCCCCATAGTACCAAAACATCGCTATAGTGCCATAGGGCCCTCAAAAACATGTAGTATACATTCTATTGTTTAATCCATTTTCATATTCTTGCATGATGGTTGTCAAAACCACACTCTCCTTTTCAACAATGAAGCACAAATAATTCTTCCCACCTTGCAGGTGACCAGGAACAGATCAACATGGCAGGTGAAATCCATGGCTAACAGGAGTCTCACAAGCCCCTGGACGACAGGAATACATTTGTCTCGAGACAGCAAGACTGTGGCACACAGGTCCATAGAAGCAAGCATGCTGTTGTCCACACTTCCACTGCTGCTCTGACCCTGCGCTGCCCGCAGGCTTCGGGCGTTGCGAGCCAGCATTCGGGCACGTAAGACATTGCGACACTCCTGTGTAGGGTTTTCATGGTAAGATTAAAAATGTGTTACAAAGTGTTGATAGGCCATTAGAGATGTGTAAACTGGCTTGACAATTTTAGACAACAATACATGTTACGAACTGAGGCTAAATTCATATTTCCATTTGGGAAAGAGATCTGACATTATCATTTGTATGAATGAACTATTAAACAATTTTGAAGCTTTTTTAATGACTCATGACCAGGTACGATATCATTTACACTGCAATCAGAAAGATTAACTTTGACAACAAGCAATTTATGGATAATGAGGGAAATTGACAATTTCCCACAAATGTGAATAAGGAACTGCTCTGGGAAAAGCGAAGAAGGAAACATGTATGCAGTGGCTTTCTTCCATCATCACTTTAGATATAGATTATATGTCTGTGCAAGAAAAGAAAAACACAACATAACAAAGCAAAAACATGAAATGAATTTTGTGGGACTATAAGGTTGCAAAGCTTTGCTTTATGTGTTAATTTCTTTCAATGAAAGCATGAACAAAGCCAAACCATGACATGAAAAGAGAGTACTGTTCTGAATCATCTGTTATCTATCCCCAATGACACAACAATCGCAATATCACCATTCAAAAGAAATTTCTAATTTGCTGGCAAAGCAAAAGCAAGTTTTCTGTGTGTGTGATTGCATAAGATATGCAGTTTTTCCTAATTATGAACTACATGGAAAGTTTTCATGAAACATTCGTTCTACATCCATGAAGTTAAGTTCATAAGCGATCATTAAGTACCCTTTTGATCATCAATACACAATGCGCGTTCTGTGGGACACCAGAAATTTAATCAGTTCCAGTTTGTTAGCTGATGGATAATAAAATGATTGAACAAAATGCCTAATTAAAGTAGCCATTTCACCTGTCCAACACAGCACAATGAAGGAAACCACACACATGTATGAGTTTTCCATCCATCTCGATTAGACAATGACTCACCATAAGTGTTAAGACTATTTATCATCTCATGTTAGTTTCGTACGAAGCCCAATTTACATGTCTGCAAACTGATAATCTCTTAATAATCCTGAAGTCTACATTTCTCAGAGACACACAAACACAGAGTTTCTATGGTGTGAGACTACAGTACCTGATGCCAGAGAGCCTTCTTGGATATTGGATTGCCCTTGGAATCTTCTCCATATTTGGCCTGACTTGACTTCTGAGAAGGAAAATGGGCAAAACCAGCCTAGCATTGCTTACTTTTTCTCTTCCTATTTATTTTGTGAGCACGCTCCACGGAAAGATTAAAACAGCTGTCTATTCAAGCAAATGGTCTAATACCTCATATATCTAGCCACACAGCATCACTGCAAACCATATCTCTTTAGAAAAATTAATCAGCGCACACCACGAGCAATAAGACCAGCAAACACCATCACTGCATTTTCCAGCAATATTTGCCCTGGCGAAATGATGAAAGTAATAAAAATTGCACTGCAATTGTTTGAATTGCAAATGCATGAAAATACAGGTTAACATGAGATGGAATCATTACAGAACACTCCACAATCAAATTAATCACAAAAGCCTAAATGATCATCAGCTTGACGACCAAGATGTGTAACATACAAATAAGTGAAGATTACAGGAAAGAAATCCCATTGCTCATTTTGAAAATGGGGTAAAAAAAATATGTTTGTGCATCATGCAAGGCACTTTGTTTCTTCTCACTTTTCAGTTGATTACATTAACAAATCATACTCATCTATATATAACACTATATTTGTCCATTCAAAATTAGGCCTAATATCTTGAAGCGACTTAATCAATTGTGAAAGATGTCTCTTGCTAAAGAAAAAAAAAAGAAAGGAATTGGTGTCAAGCTGCTGCTTATGAATGAAAAAAGCTGAAATGCTCATGAGGTTTGCTGTCTGATGACAAGGATAGATGTTGCATTTTGCAAGGCTCTATGGTGGTTGCTATGGAGACGGCTCGCCCTGCAGAAGACGTACCTTGCCACCTTTGATGTCATACAGCAGGTCCTTGTGAGATTGAATCTGTTTCTTGGCATTGCGGACCAAACTCTTGGAGCTACCTTGGCTGGAGTGGTGGGAGTTGCGTCCTGGAGCCTGGAGCTGGCTTGTCAGGAAGTCCCAGCGATTTGTCTCACTGCAGGCTGGAGCTAAGGACACAATGAAAACAACAAGGTTGACAGAGCAATTCACTTTCTTCTTACACATATAGCTAGCTATAAATGTTTACCCAACTCCCCATTTATCTACAAATCTATAAATCTATTTATCTCTCCACATACATATCTCTTTCTCTTTCCTTATGTTAAGACATCTTCATGCTGATCTTTGGCAGATCTGGAAAGACTAACATACTTTTTACTGTTAAAGTCATTATTTTTTGGTTTCATTTTTGCATAAATCAGACATGTCATTCTCATGTATTTCATACCTATACTACAGATATGTTCAACGCAAGGTTGTTCATTGCATCAAAACTGCCACTGTTTGGGCATAGCATCATAATCGACAGACATTACCTGTAAGCCAGTAAGATTTGCTCGCGACACCTGAGAATCTAAATTTGCCACCAATGCTTGACGAAAACAATTAACGAAGGAAATCATTGTAATTCTGTGCGCTTCACAGCAACATTCCACAATATGTTGACCCACTTCCCCCATGTAAACGATGATGAGAGAAGCATTTGGTACGTGCTGTAACTCACGTTTGTCCTGAGTATTGTCAGCCTTGGTGGGCGCTGCAGTTGCTCCAGCCGGGGCATCGGGGTCCTGGGAGCCCTCTTGAGACGTGGCTGACCCCTGACCACCACTGCTGTGGTCAAGCACACGGGACAGGAAGAGCAGCACCCATCCCACTAGAGGGAGGTCCAAGGATCCTGAACAGATGTAAAGAAAAGAAACAATTCAGACTTCTGGCAGGCGTTTCATGAAGCATTTTGTCCGACAAAGTTGTCTGACAAATTTGCTCTCAGCCAGTCATATGAAAGAATTTCAGTAGCTTGTAACAGTTTGGCAGAAAAATATCAGAACAAAATGTTTCATGAAATGCCTCCCTGATGTCAGCCAAGTAAGTAGTCTTACTTCATTTTGCAAGTTTCTTACATTTCAGATTTCAGTTTGTTTCATTTTGTTTCTGCATTTTTCCCTGAAAATCACATATGAAATAACAATAAATATGTTTCAGCAAAAACCTACAAAATAGATGCACAATATATGAGTCACACTAATTTTCATTAAATTGGATTAAAAAGACAATGATACAACTAATTCAAATTTAAGAGAGAGACAAGAAAATGCAGAAGTCTTTTACCATGAGGAGGTGCTTGATAGTTGATGGCAGCATCTCTCCCTGTATGAATTTATGTCTTAATCTAGACAAATACACCTTTATCAATGTCCATCCAGTATTTGCAGTGCTACAGTCTCCCAAGTTACACAGCAGTAACTGAATGTAAAGCAATGAGGCTCTGCCAAACACTTTGGCAAATATATGTACATATTATATGTAAACAAGGGATACCATCAACAGAATCTATCTACAGTCAAACCTGCCCATAGCGGCCACCCGAGGCAGATATAAAGAGTGGCTGTTATAGACAGGTGGCTGCTATATACAGGGTCTTTAACACTGCTTTTCTCTCGGGGGATTTTTTTTTAGTGGCTGTATATGGCAGGTGGTGGCTAGACAGGTGGTCGCTAAGACAGGTTTGACTGTACTTACCTTCTGGTGTACCATAACTAGTGGCATACTGACTGCCAAGCAGAGGGGAGAGCAACTCAGTGAGCAAGCCCAGAAGATGTTCCAGCACACTGCTGGCATTACTGGATGCCAGCGAGGTCTGCCCAAGTGATGTCAAGAGTAGAAACACTCTGCAACATGAGACAAAAACAAATGAATGAACACAAATCCAAAGATAACATCTCAAGGAGATTAGTAATAGTATCATGACTAGTTTAGGGTAGTGATGTGATAATTCTCACCTGTCTTGTGGGAACACTGTAGGTTGGTCTGACTGGAAGAACTCTCTGAGAGCTGAAGCCAGGAACTCCCCCCACCAGTGGCGTGAACCACACACCCTCACGAGCAGGGTGCCTGTCAGGAGACTGAGCCGAGGCGTGCCCATGACACAGAGGTGCTTGAAGATGGACTTGCAGGACTCTGCATCCAGAGCACAGCAGAGCGAGGATGGTAACGACACTGCTCCTTGAGTGACACTGAGAAGCGCACCCAGGAGATGTTCACACATGATCCGAAGGGCATCTGTAGAGGTGTTCCTAACGGCCAGTGTGGGGTTTGTAATTGGTGATATCGAGTGCGAGGGGTGATGGCGGTGCTGGCGAAGGCGGAGGATTGTGCGTTGGACGACATTGAGCTGCTGCTGGAGCTGCACACACTCAACATAAGCCTTGCGTATACTGCCATTCCTGTCTGTCTTCTCTCTTGACTGAGTAAATGTTCCATCCATCTGGCTCTCCATCTCATAACTTGCAAAAGTTTGAAGGAGTTTTTGCAAGCGGCTGGTGGCGAGACTATACCTGCACTGAATGTCATCCAGTATAGCCGTAGCCAGTCCCACGTACTGCTCTTTGTGTAGTTCCATCAGTGTGGGATCAGTAGAGTCTCTTTGGTTTGATTCCACATGGATGAATGAGTGGCCATAGAATGCTCCCAGGGGAACTTTCGACTTTGGATTGTTGCTGCCATAATTTCCCACGACAGTGATCTGGAAAAAAAGCAAGTATTCATGTTAAAGTGAAGTGATCATGCAATTATATCTTTATAAGCACTCCTGTTATCTATTATCTTAAAAAAAAACAAAAACAAACAAACAAACATAAAACAAATGACATGCTTATGCTTAAGCAACTCCTGAAGCAGTTCCTCAAATGAAAATCAACGCTTCACGAATGTGTAATTAAACAGTAGTCACATGTAATGAACTGATACTAGTCATATTTGAGAAGTCTGATCAGTCTTACAGCCTTTCAGCTCTCAACTTACCTTGAGGTATCTGCACACAGGTGGCGGAAGAAGGTCATTGAGAACAAGATCCCTAGACTCAATGTCCATGGCTACAGCCAGCCGCTGACCGTCCACCTCTTCCCCCTGGGTCCAGATGTCCACTGATAGGGATGTCAGGTCACTGCAGGCTGGAATGTAGATGTCGGTAAGGACAATCGGCCGTCCAAAGTCAAGCACTGCATACCTCCTGGCACCTGTGAGAGAGAAGGAAACAGATTGCTACAGGTAGCTGAGCAACACAGTGTATAGGGTCATTAGATAGCAATTAACATCTACAGGTCCTTGCCTTCATTTGTAAGGCAGCATTATTTCCTCAAGCACAATTAAATTCATAAGAAAAAGTTTATAAGATCTAACATATGGATGGCAAACCACATAACATCTTACTGTTGATATCAAAATCATTATAGGAAAAACATTCTACTGTTGATATCATAAGTACTATAGGAAAAAAGCAATTTGGTGCATTTTGCACATTTGATGAGTACATACACCAAATAACAAGATATGTAGCTGATGATTCATGATATAGATATATTCATCAGCTGGTGTATTTGAAGTGATGAGTACATTTTCCTGATAAAACATTATGGGAACAATAATTTCATTGATACAGAAGCAACATGTCATCAAGTGTGGTTGCATCAAGTGCCTCAGATACTGAGACACAAAACAGATAACCTGTGCTTCTGCTTTCCTGACATGCTAACCCATGACAAAACAATGTTCATATAACCAGCTTGTGTGATCATTAAAAGGTGAAAACAGACTCACACTCAAATGAGAGGTTCTTACCAGAGTGCATTCTCTCAATGACCAGCATGTGGGAGGAGGGAGGATGTAGAAGATTGCGCACTAGGGAGGCGCTTGATGGGACACCCTCCTCCATCTCTAACTTGGCAGCACCCTGGAATATAACAATAACATGGGTACAAGCTTTCCAATTCATTCAACAGGTGCACTGTCATTCTCCAATCACCATCCAAATACATAGCCAACTCATTATTAAAATGCAAACACTGCCTTCTTCTTATAGAAAAGCATGATCTCTACATATAATGTGCAACTGCTTTGTTGATTTCTAGCTGCGTTATTCCAACATACTCTACATCCACTCCTATCCATCACCTGCCCTGCACACAATGCCAACAGACCATCAGTTTTTCAATCCATACGCACAGGTAACTTTATCATCTTCATTACAAAAGCTTTATGAACTCTGGGATCATAACTAAAAATTTCAAGTTCTTTGAAAAATTATGAAAGTTGAGTCCATCCCAAATCTATATTCCCTCTTTTAGTACATTCTGCTACTAATGGTAATCCATCACAAATGACCCTTATAAATGAGCTATTGTTAAAGTGGACATTTCATGCAAGCAATTTTTTACTCTTGTGAGGGTCAGATGAATTTCGGAGCTTTAAATTCCGCGGAATCAAAAATACAAAATAGCATTACCTATAAAGAGCACAAAATTTGTGTGCTTTTCGTTTGCACGAGTTTCATGACATGCAAAAGGGGGGAAATTTCCACTATTACAGTATTTTGTTTAAGTACCTTGCTCCCAGCTTTGTCTGTCGCTCCTTTGCCTGCCTGAGTGCTATCACCAGACTGTGCCTGCATGCTGTACATCTCTTCAGTATCGGAAAGACTGAACACTAGAGGGGGCTGTTCCTGGCTCACCGGTCCAGCAGGCTCAGTAGGGGGTGAGATGGGCGGGGTCATGAATAGGGGAGAGTTCTTGGGCATTGGCTCTCCACCATTCTTTGCAGACGACTGGTGCCATGAGACAGTGCAGTAAAGAGAAAGGATAAGCATGATACATTACTTTATGCTTTTTGTCAAATGGTAATCTGGCCAAATTGTGAAAAGAATGATAAAGTGTTGATATTACTCATATCATTGTCATTCAGACAGGAGAACACACATTTTAATATTTTAGAAAATTTCATAATATAGACTATAATATGAGCATATAAAATTTCATTAAAAAAACACCACCACCAAGCATAATTAGTTGGTCACCAACCCTTCTAGGAATTCTGCAGTTATGAATAGCCATACATATAATGTGATAGTAATCAAGATTTAGTATAAACACAATGAAAGAGACACAACAATGAAGGCCTTAAAGTTCTTACAATCCAGTCAACGAGAAGATGTCATACACAAACTTAGGCTAGCAATTTACTCCCTCATAATTTTACAAACTTCATTTCACCGTGTGCTGCAACAAAGGCTACCATACTGTAAAAATCAGAAACATACGCGGCATAAACTTTCACAAGTTGGAGCCAACAGCCTTTTTCTACAGTGTGAAACTTTCAAGAATTGCAACTGGCATTTAATGCACTGTGCAAACACAAACTTTCATAAGCTTTTAACTTTCGCAAATCTTGGCTCATAACAAAATTTGCAGATAGCTCATGTACACGAAAATTATCGGTTTGAGAGTATCTCTCCTAGCCATACTATGAATGACCAGAATTTGATATTCTGAGTACCCAATACTCACGGAGGGAAAGTAGTTGTATTTTTGCAGTGTGACCAGAGCCTTGGTCTTCTGTTTCAGCTTCTGGAGCTGCTTCTCTGCCGTTGCCATGGCATTAGTGAGCGTTGCTAGGTACGCTGGTGTTGGAGGATTGCCTGCTTGGGACATGCTGCCCGTCCCTCCTGCCCCAGCTGATCCCGACGGAATGTTGGCTGTGGTGTGGACTCCTGTAACATGACAAGAAGCAGAAATATACACTGTAGTAGATTTCAGATAACAACTTCTCATCAGAACATATATAAACTTACAAATCAGATATTACCGTCAAGCCATATAAGTTTAAACAGCTTCACTGTGTAATGCATTTGTTACAAAGAGATACAAATGATTACTTCATCTGTGCACATCTATTTATGTTGACAAGGCAAGTTAGTGTGGTAGATGTATCTTGCTTGAAAACCAGTAATAAAATTGCATTTAACGACATGGACGAGAGAAGAATGGCTCTTTCACGAGCAGGTTAATCTATTCAAAAATGAAAAATAAATTCTCCTTGAAAAACAGTAACTGTGTACAAATTAAATGAAACATTACATTTCAAACTATCAAGTATTACCTCACACAGAGAATAATGAGACTACGTAAGCTACACAAGATTCCACGATATTAATCTACACCATACACTACATGTCATAATATTAGTCATTACTGACTGATGATGCCTTTCACGAAATGTGTGCTTTTCCATGTTAGGTCCATGTATTACTTCTCTGTAGGATAACTTTAATTCATGATTTGACAGTATTCGAGTACATTCAGTTTAAATTCAGTTCCATAGTGAGCAATGACATATTGCACATACCACCACTGATCCGTTCTATGTGAGCTCCATCACTCATGCCACAGCAGGTGAAGTGTAGTGGTTCCACCTCCAGAAGACCCTTCATGAAGTAGCCTCCACTTGTCAGGGAGCCGTCTCCATTCTCTGCCCCAACGATCCCACTCAGAGAGCCGCGGGCCCTAAGACCGGCTCCCTTGCTGCCAATATCACCACCAATGTCAAAGATGCCACTGCCCAGGGAGACGGGTAGGCCCTGTTGGGAGCCGTACGGCCCCGCCCCAGTCCAGGATATCTGCGGAAGGGGTACTGAGCCAGAGGCAGTGGTGCCTGTGGTAGAGGTGGTGGAGGGACCTGTAGACTCCAACTTTGAAGGAGGGCGGGGTGGCTCCACATCAAAGAGGATTGGCTCCAGTGGTGTGCCGTAAAATCCAAATCTGTGGGGATGGAGTTGCACACGATTATTTAAAGTTCCAGAAATGAGCATGACTTTTTCACCACATAACAGATCAAAACATATTCCTGTAACCTCATTTGTATGACATCAATGCCAAGGAGTCAGATTTGCCTTTAAAATTTAACAGTATCCAGTACATACACATCATTACAATTTCTTCACAATGAATATGATCCTTCAATCAGCAACCACTTCTTCTTCACAAAGTCACAATTTTTATCATTATAGCTATGAAAAACTGTCAAGATTAGATGCCTAAATTTCAAAGAAAATATTGAACAGCATATGTTATCTGATTAACGTTTGTTCAGGAGTTGACATTTTCCTTTGATATATTTCATTTTGTTTATCTTGTAATTTATTTCTTCTTCTTTTCTTTTTCTCTCTTTTTTTTTTTGCTGCTGCTGATTTGAATAACCTTTTAATCAAATTGATATTGAAGAATTTCCTGCACAGGAATGTGAATGTTCCTTCATCAAACTACACCCTGAGAGATAAAGATGTTTGAACACCGAGACTCACTTAGCCCTGAGGAGGATGTGCTGAGGCAAGGTAGCTTCATCAAGCTGTCTGGCTGCAGCCTTCAGCATCGCCATGCACTTGCCACTGGTGGATTCAAAGTCTGACTGTTTGACCAGTCCCAGCATGATGAAGAACCAGTGGATGGAGCCAGAGGAAGGGGCACAGGCCACAGTGGGCAGCCAGTGCAGCAGGGCCTGAAGGAGAGCCTTCTGGAAGGAGGCAGCCACAGTGGGCTTTTGGCTCCTCTTGGCACATCTGAGTTGTGACAGGAGGGGAAGGAGAGCTTGAGTATTATCCTATCATTGTATGCCATGGTCGGTATGTGCAGTCGCTTGACACAATTCCATTCAGCTCAACTCATGTTTATTTCTTATCAAATCAAAGCAATAAAACAATATGATAGGAATACATGAGTAGAGTAGCACCTTAAAAAGCGGACTGCTTGTCTAACAAATGTACACGAATTCTGTACTAAGATGGCATTTGGATAAAATGTATAGTACAGTAAGTAGATAGTATGCACAAAATGCTAAGTGATCATTAACAGTGTGATCCATGGTCAAACTTACCCCAGACACAAGACCAAGAATCTGCTGCACTTGTGGGCCAGACTTCTCTCAGCCTCAAGAAAGCAAATCCTGATGATGTCTGGTAGGATGCGCTGAGCAGCCTCCACCAGGCCAATGGGTCTGGGAGAAGAATAGGACATCATATCAACAAGATATTTCACCCATTCCATCTGATTTCATGTCAGCTGATTGTGATACAGACCTCCAAAATAAAATCCTGCTGCTGCAGTATTAAGATCTCTGAGTACTGTCCTCATCAGTTTCATGACAGGATCATTAATGCTGGGTGCATATATGTATCATGTATAGACATTTGCATGCATATCAATTTCAAGCCCTAAAAATGAAAAATGAGATGTATACCTATAACACTGAGTGACTTGATTAAAATCATAATATCAAACTGTTCCTTTTTGTATGCTTCTCTGCTAAAATTAGATTAAACAGTTATGTGACCTTTTCCAAGATAAGAATATATTTTATATAACAAAACTCTGCAGGATAACCATATCTTATCTGTGTCACCCAAGTTCCTTTTTACTCAGCTTTCCACGTGGATCTGTGACAGTCTCCTAGCTATGAAACTTTGCTACTGTTTTACACAATTCATTTGAGACGGCATTAAATTGACATATATGTACATCACTTGTGAAAAGACACTGTATCAGAAAGGCAGGCATACCTCTCTGGTTCTGAGATGTGAACACCAGCGATCCAGCAGAGTACGTCGAATGCCAGAAGCTGCTTTTGCCGATAGATTAAGATGGTTTGTGATGGTGAGCACTGTGACACAACCACATTCAATAGCTCTTGGTGGAAGTCTGCTGACTCAACCATCAGAGCTCGCTGCAACCTGTCAGAGCGAAAGAAAAGATACAAGTTGACATATTCTTGTCATTCAGCAGGTATTAAATCATCATTCATACTTGTCCCATTGTTCTACAGGCAGATAGATCAAATGTCAGTATCATGGGAGTTTAATAAAAATCAGCAATTGAGTTACATTAAGCACATATTGTATGATGGCACACAACAGTCCATGAGTCTCATAAAACCCTTGACCTACTTCACCATAATAGAACCTTGAATTTCAGTTTGACTGCTAATTCATGTTTACTGAGAAATGTAAATTTCATGAAACATACTGATTCAATATTCATGCCAAATTGTCACAAAACTTTGAGAGGCATACATTTTTATCATTTCATCATTCAATGTGTATTTAATACAGAAAAAAGGAAATTAAAGTGGCATTTCATTGAATGAGAACTCTCATTGATCATCTCTATCTAACCTGTCCTGCTTTTTAGGCTATTCATAAACAATATATTTCAACACTATAACTTGGCAAGAGTACATTTAGTCAAAATACTGAAAAGTGCTAATCGGTTTAACAGTTTCTGTATGTACATAGCATCATTCCAGCCACTGCCTAAATGCTGCATTCCTAACACACCCATGACTCACTTTTCTTTCTTGAGGTTGACTTTCTTTGACTTGCACACAGTAATTGACAGCTCCTGGATCCAGTCACAACCTGTGTACTTCTCCATGTCCTTGCGGAGCTGGACGGTGGTCAGACGGTCAGCAATGTCAGTATTTGTGTGGAACTGAGGGATAAAGCCTGTACCTGGGACATGAAAACACATGTCATGTAACATCAAACACATGTCTCACCCATTTGTAAAATATCCAACAAAATCAAACAATATCATATCAGTAGTGGAGAGTGACTGTGATGGTGACAATGATCTAGGGATTGCAGTAAATGTCAGATTTTATAAAATGGGTTCAAGAATGTAGCCAATAGGAAGCGCTGAAATGAGTCACATGTGCTTTGGTTACTCAGTCCCATTGCACTGCGTGTTAAATCCTATTGCCGATCGTCTGTGCGCGCGGCGGCTCCCTTGAATTGCATGCATACTACGCGCTGTCAATCCTGTAAACAACTTCTAGTTCGGGCTGCCGGCCGCCGGCCTTTCTTCCCTTGTGCATAACATGTGTGGCGTACGTATACTCGATACGTACAGTACAGTAGACCAAGCGTTGTGGGACCGGACGCGTACATGGAGTCACTTTGAAGGGCAAATCCAACAATTTAGCAGGTTAATTCTCACGCCGTTTTCAAAGTATGTTGTCTAGTAGGCCTATATGAGGAGTCTATCCAAGTCTTTAAGGTAAAGGGTGCATATTCTATGTAAAATAAGTAAGTTTTCATGCGGGAACTTAAGTGTCCGGAAACCCAACTCCCCATCATACTTATATGTGCGGGATTTCCGAGTGCGACGTGCGTAAATGTTTGGGACGAACATCTTCGGACGTCTTGACCCACAAAGGTACGTGAAAAACGCTGAAAAATGCTGTTAGTTTTCGAATTTTCGACCCATTTTATAAAACAAATGATGCACAGGATTATTTCGTGGCGTTAGTGGAGGCGTATAGCTCACTCTCGGGTATTTACAATGTAGTGCAACATGCACTCGGCTTCACTTCACTAACGCACTCTATCCTGTGCATCATTTGTATAATAACACAGTCACATTCCATTCATTAGCACAATTGTTATTTGTGCTGTATAATCCACTTCAATGAAATAATTCCAGAGGATGATCCATAACATGTAGAAAATATGACATATTACATGCAGGAATGCCTATAAAATAGCTTGCCAAGTTTGGCCTTCACTGTTTTAACCTGCAAACATCATTAAGGGAAAAGTGCTTCATGCCAACAGACAGCCATACCGCACAAAGAAATTTGAATCGGTTTTTGTGGGTATACAGTGAGACCAACTCTTCACATATCATTGCGAATAGAAAATGGAAACGAGTTGGCGTATAGTGCCATCAATATAATATTACAGATTAATATTTGTCATACACATGCACATTTGACTTGATTCATTGCATAAATTGTGAAAACAAATATAATTCCTTTGTGAGGAGCAATAAGAAGTTACAATATCATATTTGACTTACTTGTGTTGTATACATAAGAAGGAAGAAAGATAGATGGATCAGATGATAGACAGATAGACAGACAGAGAGACAGATAGATAGATAGATAGATAGATAGATAGATAGATAGATAGACAGATAGATAGATAGATAGATAAATAGATAGATACTGTATACGCCATACATTTAGCGAGTCTAAATTTTCATGAATCGAGACTTCCTGACGATTTCGCAAATGGTTAAATTCGCGATCGTGGAGTACTATACTGAACGGAGAAATACATACGTGTGCGTCACATTCACATCATGATCAGAGTCAATATTTTCATGTGTCCTTAATTTCACAAATAGCAGCTGACTCACGAAATTCGAAACTCACGAAAAATAAAAACCTCACGAAATATTCGGCATATACAGTAGATAGATAGCTAGATAGAAAGATAGATAGATATGAGGATTGGCAGGTAGGGAATTGCTAGGTTAAGGTGGAACACACTGTGCATACCTGAGCTTGTTGGACCAGTCTTGGTCCTGCCATTGCTGGCCTCCGCCCCTTCATCACAGGCCCAGATGTGGAGAAGGAAGGACCGTCCCTTACACAGCATCAACTCCCGACTGGTCAGCATGACCGTTCCTGCATGGCTGGGTGTGTCCACAAACAGCTCCAGGCCACATGGACCACACAGGATGTCTTCTTGGTGTCTCTGGAGGAAAGAGGACTCCAGCAGGGGAGAGGCTGGGGTAAAGTTGGTCTCAGCTGAGACCGAGGCCCCCGCCTCTTGGGATGGTGGTGTGGCCCCGCACCCCGCCTCTTCCACTCCAGCAGCATCCTCACCAAGAAAAGGAGGGGGCAGATCAGGGGGGTCCAAGTTCTGCTCCTTGGCCTCTGTTGGCTGAGTGCCTGTGGTAGTATTCATGTTGAAGTTGATCTGTGTGTCCACAGGGGTAGAGTTGATGTTCATCTTTTGCCTGTCACCTGGAATTCAATCAAACACAAACAGATAATGGATGCAAGCATTGGACCTGTGAAACTGCAATGACTTCTTATGGAAACTGAAAGTACTGTCACTTAGTAAAATCATGATTCTCTATATCGTGGACAATACTCATGTAATTGGTGAAATAATGAATTTGTTTAAATGTAATCTACAAACTTGCACTTGTCTGGTCTACTTGTCTGCAGAGTTAAAGCACAAATTATTTTATATGTTACTAGTCCTGCTGGTGTGTTTTGATAAAATGATTAAAATTGGCATTACTTCAAGGTCACATTTCTTCCCATAAAAATTCTTTGACAACCTCTTCAACTTACTGCCTTCACAATAACCTAAAGTTTCCTACACAGTTATAATCACTTTGCTATGGTTTCATGCCAGAGTAAGATCCCTTTAGCTCTCTGAAATTCAGTTCAGTACCTGCTCTGTATTTTTCACTCTGCTTCAGCAATGTGACCTGGATCCTTGGTGGGGTGCTGCACAGCGGTAGGAGGCTGAATTTCACATCAATGTGGCCCACAGCACACACCCGAGGTAGCACAATCTCAAAGAGGTGTTCTTGATTTGTTGACCTACACCACCAGTTACAGTCACAGACAAAAACAAAAACAAAAACAAAAACAAAACATAATGAAGATGAACACAGATACCATAGCGTAAGAATGCATACAATGACATGTGATTCTCTGCATACCATAACATTATTCTATCTTGAAATCTTTCAAGGCACCGTTCTGACTCAATGCTAGTGATTCTGCATGACATTCTCCTATGAAGCCTTTGATGTTTCTACAACAGATATATGGCGTTATACAAATGCTGTGGATCATCATCATCATAATCAGAAAGTCAACTCCTTTATATCACTACCATCCAGTAACAGTACACCATTTCCACTACAAAGTATTCCCTGCTTGCTCACTGCAAACGTGAAAAGCACCTGGACAGGTTGACCTCTTACTAGCTTTGAATTGCCTCATGTGAAGAGTGGCATTATGGATTTATGTCACACTAGACAACAGAAGCACCATGGTAGGTATTGCTCTGCCCCAAAACCATGTGGTTTCAAGTAAATGATATTCTTGGTATGACACAGAGGAGGAGAGACTTCAGGAAGACATATTCCATGGAGGCTCACCCATCAGGCTGGAGTTTCCAGGTGCGTGTATGCTGGAGGGCGTCTCCCTGCTGTCTCTGGTGGAGGTGCTGTGGGTGGCGGCGCTGCTGCTGCTCCTGCTGAATCTCTGACCAGCAGGGGGGCACCGTGGCAGAGAACCGTGGTACCAGGAGCTCAAACTTTGTCAGCTGGTGGAGTGTGCGTAGTGTGGAGATGGTCAGACTGGAGTTGATCACAAAATCTTTACCTGAGAAAGGAGTGGAGGAACATGTAGTAGATACACTCCTAAAAATACTGAATTGCACAATTGACATAAATCCCCAATGTTTATACTTTGTCCATTGTTCTCAGGGTATTAGAGCCGATACAAAACTCTACTTGCATCAAGCTAAGTTTAGGCAATGTTGGCATAAAACTGTATATTTCTTTGAGTAGGTACATGTATACATAATGCTTTGAAAGACATAGCAATACCAAATCCTCTATCAGCAAACAGAATATCCCTTTTTCCCCTTGAAAGCTTATGACACACTTGGTAATGACTACTGAAACCACAAAATGTTTGCAAGTGTGATGCATCACTCAATCCTAGTGCACTCACTTGACTTATCCACTGCCATGCTCAGCTTGTCATCCAGTCTGGATTGCTTGCCATGGTCGGTCTGGTCTGCTTTGCTGCTCCCTTTAGATTCAAACAATGCTTCCCCATCATTAACCACTAGGAAACTGATCCGCCCAGACCCAGTGCACACACACAGCCGTTCCATACCCGTACAGTACGTGAGGGCGACATAGCGGTTGGCACTTTCGTCAGGAGACAGAGCAGCCAGGTCAAACTGGGATGGCAAGACAGAGAGCAGTACTGAGAACGAAGCAGCATCAAATATGACTAGGCGGCCATCTTTGGCCAGAGCTGCCCATCTGCCTGGAGAGGGGGCAGTCGGTGCATCCATTTCATCTTCAGCAGCTGCACGAAGACCTACTGGATCCTCCACAGACAACTCTACTTCCTCGTCACTAGCCACATCGGTGACCCTTGACGGGAGAGGGGTGAGGTAGGTCAAGGAATCCTCAGGGGAACTGATTCTGTGGATGTGGCATGGCTCACTGTCTATTAACACCACCTGACTGTCACGCTTCAAGCGATACACCAGCACAAATCCACCTGATTCATTTGGGTGGGACGCATCATCTACATACTTTCTTTGGGAAGTCCTGGCATCATGTCCCGTTGAATGGAGTCCATCTACCTCATCCCCTCCTATACTTTGTTCCATATTGTTGGTATCACGGAATGAGCTCCCCTTATTCAAGTCATTTTGCACAGATTCCTGTGTTGTGTCCTTGCTAGACTTAACACCATCATCAGTCGAGTCCTTCTCAAAGATCTTGCCTGAGTGTGGGCTGAGGACCACCAGGAGATGCTGCTCATCAAGGGTTGTCCTCACTGCACTCACCCAGAGATCGTTGGTCTGCACTACTTCTGGCAACTCGATACACTGCACCACACTCACACTCATAGACACCTGCCTGCCCATGACAAAGCCGGACCCACTAGCAGCCGAGGGTGGGTTGTTGTTCACCATGGGCGAAAACTGAAAGTGAAGAGGATCATCGAGATCGCCATATCCCGTCAACTCATCATCCTCCAAGTCCAGCTTCTGTGTCTCTTGGGACAGAGTGAAGTACATGCTTTGCGTTTTGTGAAAGCTTGAGGACGATGCCTTGTCTCCAGACTTCTTTGCTACTGGCAGTGGTTGCCCCTTGTATACCAATCCGTACACCAGAAGATAATTGGTATACACATGTTTTTTCTGAGCGCTCTGACCTGCATCCACAGTGTCACCAAGGTATGCATCAGCAAAAACCATCTGTTGATTTGTGTTCCCACCAGTTCCTGCATCATCACCACCATCCTCCTCCTTGGTATCCTTACTGTTCTCACTCTCCCTACTGACAACCTCTTGGCCCTCCGTGTCGTCTTTTCGTATACTGACTCCCGCTACCAGACATGGGAAAGAAAGTTCTGCTGCTGCAGTCAGGTTTGCTATCCTGCTGCTGTTCATCAGACCAAGGGCTGAAACTACCACTCCATCTGATCCTGCTTGCTCTCCGTTCACACCTGGTGATTAAATAGATAACTTCCTCTTTTAGCGACTGATTTATCAGAATCACAACAAAACAGGAATTTATAGCGTTCAATACGAGTACTTACACAAGAAATGTCACTTATTGTTTCAATTTTTACTCTAAATAGTTTACCTTGATGAAAATTCTTTAAAATACTTCAAGACCTATAACCACATGATATCAAAACACTGAACATGCTGATATTTTGAGACAAGACATTAAAGGGATGGTACAGTATTGGTGGAGATGAGAATTGGGCTTTTAACTCTTTGCCAGATACCAAGAAAACACGTATGAAATAGTACAGAGCAAACCATTTAAAGAGGAATTCAAAGTTAATTTTATGAAAATCGGGTTTGGAATGACTGAAACATCCAAAAACAAAGTAAAGCAAAGCAATCGTAATAAAAGGAGGGTCTCACACTTTATTAGAATCGCTCTGTTTTGGATATTTCAGCCATTTAAAAACCAATTTTCAGCAAATAAACGATGAATTCTTCATGGAATTACATGCTCTTTCATATTTCATAGGAGGTTTCTCATTATCTCACCTGAAAATGTTAGAAACCTGAAGTTAGGTCTCAACCAAAACTATACAAATCCCTTTAAAGGCATGCATATTTCTCATTTCTATTATACAGGTTTGATTCAAACCATCTTGGTGAATCTGGACCTAAGAGTTTACAGGTTTGATTGACACATCTTCATGAACATGACATATCTTACCAGCATTCTGTGTCTGGGTGCTCTCATCAACAGATGAACCTTTGACCTCTGGTTTGCCCTCATCAGGAACCTTCCATGCACCACCAACCTCTATCACCTCCAGAGAACCAAATGCTCCTTTCTCTACACACACAAATGGGATTTCATAGGTACTTCAAATGTTCTTCAAAAGAAATTTCTGCCACTACCATATAATAACTCTTTTTAAGCATGACAAATCAATTCATGCCTTCCACTCATTAATCACCACACACTTCACAACTATTGTCTCTAAGAAATGTCCAACTACTGTAAAAGTGGAAATTTTCGCGGTGTTGAAATTTTTGCGCATTTCGCGCAACCCGAAACTAGCGCGAAAATAAAAGCATGCGAATATTTTTGCTCGCCATATGTTCCAGTAGTTGATGTCTTGATTCCGCGGAATTAAAAACACGCGAAACTCTTCTTATCCCACCGATCGCGAAAAATTAGTCGCGTGAAAATATCCACTTTTACAGTACTTTCAAAAGGATTCAAGACTGCATGAATTGAAATGGAAACCATGTCAATGAGAGTATCACAGCATTGTACAGTACTCTCCGCATAATCGGGTAGGCTCGGGCAGAGCGTTTCTTACCCGATTAAGCAGAGTACCCGATTAACGAAGAACAAAGAACGCATCTCATTCACAATTGACACACACAATGTGTATGTACATGCATTGTACACTGCACCAAACACTTACACTGTATGCTTAACACGCGTGCTTGCACAGCACATTATACATACCTCACACTTGCTCAGTGATGAGCAATAATTTACACTCTTTTAATGGACAAACAGGTCTTCAGAAAACTTTGTCGTTTGACTATAGACTCCTCTCTAACACGCAGGCGTTTTCCAAAATGAACACGTCTCTTTGGGTGCACTAGTCACGTACGACGTCGGGTTACTTTTCGAGAAATGACTGGGGAAAAGCAAAGTTATGGACCTGGCGCATGGCCTGATTTTCGTTGCAAACTTCTCGTATTGTGAATGTTGTTGCGGAGCAAGGGAAAAGCGCAAGTGTGTTCAACTCCTATCTGTCTATGCAATTGTGAGTGCCAGCTACATGTGTAATGTTCGTTATGTGTGGCAAGTCGGTACTGGTACATGTGTTTTCATGTTTAATCACTCCCCAAATGATCGGTCTTCTTTGCAAATTAAGCAGAGAATGCGATTAGCCATGGAAAATTTGACATTCATGATTTCTTAAAACGTTCTATCTGCGATAAAATGTAGGTAGAAACTAGAAATGTCGCTATGGCGACTGATGCCTCCGCCATAATGCATGATTCTCCCAATAGACGTATAGTACAATGTCTTCACATGTGTGATCCATGACAGTTTCACATAACTGGCAAAATATTGATATGACAGGTTTGTCAGAAATGACTTGAATATTCACTTTCCTCGAACTGGGTTTGCTAAAATTGTCGAAGAGTGCAGGTGCACATATTTGGGGAATTGAGAATTTTTACTTGAATTCTGACAGACCCTTTTATAAGTTTATGCATTGAGTAATTTCCAAGGTATGAAGAAAGAGTTAATTACAGTACAAAATAGATTTTTTTTTTTTTTTTTTTGGGGGGGGACGCATGGAAACCTGGCCTTTGACCCTTAACCCCTGACCTTTGACATTCTGGCTGGAAATTTCCTGGAGAATCTCCATTAGGTAATGCATGTATATATTAAGTTTGAAAACTAATAATGCAAGCATTTCATATATTAGTGTATGAGGGAAACAGTAAAATATTGAGGAGTTGACCTTGACCTTTGACCCCATGACTATTGACCTACGACCCCTAAATTCCCTAGATAATCTCTGCCAGTCAGTACATGTGTATGTACCAAGTTCTATGAAGATACATTGAACCATTTGTGAGAAAAGTGATATTACAACATTTTCACCTAACCTTTGACCTTTTGACCTTTGACCTTATGACATGAAACTCTCTCTGGAGAATCTATATGCAGTAGTACATGTCTGCACCAAGTTTCAAGAAAATACCTTAGGGCATTGCATAGATATTGGGGAAATAGCAACATTTTTGCATTTGACCTTGACCTTTTGACCTTTGACCTCTTGCCAATGTCACTAAAATCTACTCAACTAATTGTCCCATCATACATCATCCTTGGACCAAGTTTGGTGAAAGCTGCTTCATCCAGTTTTGAGTTATCACGTAAACAGATAAATTTCAGGATTTGACCTTGATCTTTGACCTTTGACCTCAGTCCGATTTCACTAAAAAACTAATCAAGTAATTGTCCCATCATACATCATCCTCTGACAAAGTTTGGTGAAATTTGCTCGATCCAGTCTTGAGTTATCGCGTAAACAGATACAATTTCATGATTTGACCTTGACCTTTGACCTTTGACCTTTGGCGGATTTCACCCAAAATCTAATCAACTAATTGCCCCATCATACTTTATACTTGGACCAAGTTTGGTAGAATTCAAGTCAATATTACTCAAGTTATCACGTAAACGAAAGCGGACGGACGTACGGACGGACGTACGGACGTACGGACGTACGGACGTACGGACGTACAGACGTACGGACGTACGTACGGACGGACGGACAACCCGAAAACATAATGCCTCCGGCACCCCTTCGTGGCGGAGGCATAATTAGATTAGAAGAAAATTATTTTCCCATTTATGCGGAGAGGCAACCCGATTATCAGGTAACTTTAATGTGCATTGGAACTGATTTTGACATTACTACCCAATGAAATGGAATACCCGTTTAAGCGATACCCGATTACGCAGAGAGTACTGTACTCCAGTACCAATCTTGACATTGTGAGATCATAATTTCAACACCAATCTGGCACACACTCTAGGAAAATTTATTGTCATTATCATTTCATCTGTTGCTGAGTCATCTGTAGTAATGATTTGCATAAGATATCAATCTTGTGCCATTGTTTATTGAGATCAAAAGAAGACCTTTATGTTTGTTTGGGAAGCAAATATTACTCAAAGTCCTACCTCGCTCAGATTCCTCAGTAGAAGGATCCTGCTTAGGGGCTTCTGACTTGGAAGAAATTTCGGGTCCATTCTTTGAGCTGCAGATTAAAGCAGTGATATAAAAAGATATGTCATATTACTGTACAAAATAACTGAAGCAAAACTGCTTCTTTGAAGAGTAAATCTGAATAGACTTTTCCAAAACAGACATTGACAGAGTTTTTAGGGGGAATGGTACCCTCAGAGAGTTTGACTCTTGATTACTTCAAGGTGACAGTAAAAACACAATTCTGAAGGCTTCATATAGACATGATCTTATTTGATTTACACTACCATGGAAAATGTATTTTCATAGCCTAGATATGCAAGTTGTGTAATTCAAAGACATTAACCATACATTTCTATCACTGTTTTGTTTTGTTTTGTTTTGTTTTGTTTTGTTTTGTTTTGTTTTGTTTTGTTTTGTTTTGTTTTGTTGTTTTGTTTTGTTTTGTTTTGTTTGACTACCACACTTTTCTTTATCCAAGATATAAAAATCTACTTATTTGTCTTGCCACTGCTATAATTCTCTTCAATGGATCTGAAACATGGCTCAGAGTGAAAATTATTGCAAGAAAATTAAGCTCAGCTAAAGACTTAAGAATATCAACAGGTCATAAAGTTGAGAGCATCACACTGACTTTTCATTTGGTGCAGGCTCTTCCTTCCCCTGCTGGTTGCCTCCGCTGCTAATACTGCTACCACTGGTTGTGCTACTTGTGGTACTACTACTTGTGCTGCTGCTGCTGCCACTGCTGGTACTGGATACTGGCACCTCCGGTTCCACCCATGCCTGCTTCACTCTCTTGGGCGGTTCCACATCCACAATGACTGGCGACTTGCCCTTGACAGTAGCATCCTTGGGGTTGACAAAGAATTTGGTGGCCAGCTTGAGCTGGTTGCTGACCTCCCAGACACAGATGCAGCCGGACTGGGTGGAGGTGGCCATCAGGGGGGATTTGTTACCTTCACTTACACAGGAGATCTGAGTTTAGACGGACAAATGGCTTACATAGGTCACACACTTGGAACCAGTTACAAGATAAAATCTATCTTTAAAAATTGATTAGCACAGCATTGTTATTGCCAGAGTGCCAATGAGGGGCAAGTATGAGACAAAACCTCCTATCTCTTTATTCTCCCATCCCTCCTCTCACTTATATGAATTGGAACAAACTAACGTGGCAAAGTAATGTTTCTTTCATTTAGCTGTTATTCACTCAAGACTTCAAGAAAGGGTAAAACACACGACAAACACACACACATTTTTTTCCAAAAGTTTTAATTTCATCCAAATTATGTAATGAGCCTTCTTGTCAATTTTAATGTTCACAACACACACACACACACACACACACACACACACACACACACACAAAATCAGACATTCCATGTTCATTTTTACATATAAATCAACTGAGTAATTCAAGAGAATTGACGAATATCTAAAACACCAAGGTGAAACATTGAATCAGGTATTCTATACACAAGTAACAACAGAACACACACTCCCAGAAGAAAGACTGGGATCACAGCGATCACATCACAAACTAGAGAGGGGCCGTCAAAGGCGGCAGACCCACGCCTAAAGTACAAAGTCGGGGTAAACATAATGTGCATTCGGTCATCTACCAGAATTCAGTCACTTAATTGCTAGTGTGCTTTATCACCAGCCAGTGAGTTCTACCAAAGATCGTACACTTCAGTGTACGATCTTTGGTTCTACAGTCACATCACACGCAAATCACATCATTTCACATACGGTAACACTCATTCACAACAGGAAAGTCCTTTAGTCTCCTCCCAAAATCCATCGAAAATCCCAAATTCCACCGTCAAGTGCAGAATCGGAACTTTTCCAAGCGGGCGCGAATTAAGTCCAGTTTTAAGAGTATTGTCTACGCGACGGGTCGCCGAAAAATGCTAAAAATCGAGAAATACGCCGTTTTCTTGCGGGATATTTTGATTTTAGCAAGCCGAGAGTGTGATGATATCAAAGGTCGTATGAGTGTACGATCTTTGATGGTATCCACAAAAGCGCAAAAGAAAAACAAAATTTACGTACCCCCTAGGCAATTACCCCTATGATTTATGGTGTCTACGGAAATTATTCAATGCAAGGGTTGAATGCAAATGTCTACTGCACCAGTATTCGGTCACCAACGAGCGCCGCAACGTCCCCGATGCAATTTTGCACCAACGGTGTAGAGCGCGATGCATTTTCAGCGGCCTTGCACACGCATTGACATTGAGCGCACATATCGTGCAGTGTGACTGCGACCGAGCAAATGCTCCTCCAACGAAAAAAACAATCAATGTTAATTTGAAAAATCATCAAAATACGGGCCAGTTTGTGACGACGGAGAACGAACTTTCATAAATCTAAAAGGACATAGTCCCTCAAACAGGCCTAAACGTAAATTTCGGAATTCTTACGAACATTTGAGCAGCGAAGTCGGATCGTTTGGAGTTTATGTTTTCGTATGGTAGCGGAAAATCGCAAAGTGAGAAACGGGAAATTTTCGGAGTGGTCACTATACCATAGGGTCAAAACTTCAAGGTCACACAGAATTTGCAAGGGTCAACCGATTATCACCAAAATCTAATCGATTCTTTCCTGCCATTATCTAAACATCCCCTGAACATTTCGTGCAAATCCGTTTACCCGTTCTCTTGTTATCTTGTACACAAACAAACAAACAAACAAACAAACAAACAAACAAACATACGGAACCCTTTACATAACCCCCTGCCGATTTTCATCGGCGTGGGTAACTAGAGAACGAGAGTCTCACCTTCTCTTTCTCATGGTGAACTTGCGCAGGGCCCGTGGCCAGAGTGACTGACAGGGGTACATTGTGGGTTGGTTCCCCTCTCACAAAGGGACAAGTTGGGGAATGTCTCTCATGTTCAGACCTGTACAGTTGGAGAAAATAATTCAGGGCTTCAATCACATGCAAGGGGTGCAAATTGCAGAGTGCATCAAACTAAATTGCAAGGTCCAACATACTGGATTTAAAAGTAGCATGTGAAGTGGATGAAAAGTTTTAAAGTCAATTCAACTCAATTCGATACCTTTTTTCTTTTAACATCAATTCATAGCCTGAATTGTGAATAAATCACAGTGTTAACAAAGGATATGAAGTACACATAAAATTATAAGGACAAATACAATAGCTTCACATTCAGGCTTGATAAGAATTAAAGTGAGTAACAGTATCCTAAATTGTCTTGCTGTTAGACTAAGGTAATGCAAAGTGCTAGAGTATTTGCAGTGAAATCGAGTTGAAAAATGTTTTGATTTGAGTTGCTGATGTTTGGAAACACTGCAACAGGGTTTTTAAGAATTTCTAAATGACTGCTTATGAAAACATTTACTACCTGTAAAAATGCAAGCTTACCAAGGCTCATCAGTAGGCTCCCAACAAACCAAGCACACACTGCATGTAAAGCACATGGCACGGTCATCCCCTATGGAGGAAGGCTGTCAAACAAACAAAAGAGTTTTGACATCAGGTTTGGGAACACGATTGTGCCTGTCATTTCAAAACAGAACAAGTAGTGATGTCTCTTTATATACGTTGATATTTTTTATGTTGAAATTTTATCATTTTGTTCCTGGTATTCAGACTGCCTAACCTTATGTGGTTTACTTGTAATGCAGCACAATGCTTTCACTTATTTCCTCAATGGAAAAAAAAAATCTAAAACAAGCAGTCAAAGAGAAAACAGTAACTCTAATGACATGTACTTGAAGGAATCTAGAAAACTTCATCAGGATTGTCGACCATATGACTAACAGACATGCCCCTGGTCATCAGTGTGCTGCTAATACGATCCAGAGTGGGATTAGTGCTTACCTTACAGTATGCATGACACTTTTCTTTGTGGAACATTAACACAGAACAGCTATACCATATGTCCAAAAGAAAATTTAAAAAAATACAACGGGACCCTACACAAGGGTAACTTTAAAAATAGTGAATCAATCCAAATACAATTTCAGGGTATGAAACTTAACTTATTACCCACATCTTACAGAAAATCCCATCCGATTTGCTTCAGTGGTCAAAAAGAAATGAGGATTTTTGTAGAGCATGTCAGGAATCCCTTCCCTCCATGTTCTGTCCATTGTGTTCGTACATCAATATGCAGCTCCAAAAGCATCCAAGTGCTAAACTTGGAAGAATCAGACCCATGACATGCTTTACAATGATTCACATTTCTCTGTAACCACTTAACCAAATTGAATGGGGTTTTCTGCAAAATGTAGCTAAGATGTTGTTTTCTAAGACCCTGAAATAGCATTCAAACAATTAAATCATATGAGAAGTTATCAATGCGAATATCCGGTTGTACTTTTTTGGGGAGACAAACTGTATATCACAACTTTCAATTTCCTGAAGGAAAAAAAAAATGTGTGTGATAAACTGAAACAACTTCCAAATAGCAATACCAATAACAAACTTGTGGCTATGCCTAAAGCAAGTTCATACAAAAAGTGCTTCTTGTACATCAATAATGCAATAGAAAGACAATACAAAATATGAATAAGTAAACAAACAAAAAACAAAAAGCATAACAATCATGATGTGGTCAAAAACAGAAGCAATCTACATTGGCATGTGCTTGAATAACTAGCTAAATACTATGTTGACTAGCACAAGGGTTGCCTCAGTCAGAATCAACAACCCTGTCAAATTAAACTGGCAATGCATGTGCTTCACCAAGCAAAATACACTTTGTACCGGTATTTGACTTTGTTCCTATATGACACCCACCTGATGATAGAAGCCAGCCTGTGCCATAGGTTCTGGGAGAGCCCATCTGTGTTAAATACAATGACAGTAGTATATACCACACGACTTTTACATAGCAGCCATTAATATGCATCTAGTAATAACGACACATGAAACATGCTACAGTCACAGTAGTATCCTTCTCAGGAGTACTTGGATCAAAGTTGTTGTTGTGTTGTTGTTGTTTTCCTAGGACTGTCTCACTTAGCCAAGGTCATTTTTTTTTTTTTGGGGGGGGGGGGGGGGAAGGGGAAAACAAGAAAGATTAACTGTTGCACAAGGGGACAACATCAAAATTGGGAGAATCCCCTAAATCTTCAAAACATTTTTGTAACTTCATGACATTAACTATTGCGTTTGAGTAAAAAGCATCCATACATCTTAAGCAAAATTACTTGAGGTTTGAAGATATCACTAATAATATTACTTGTCACAGTTACTCACAAAATAGAAATATAAACATGTAAGTAATGAGCTTTATACTTTGGTATGCTTTCTCTCATGGGGTTTAAAATAACAAATGGACTTTTACTTGTAGTCCATGTGAGGCCATTGAGCAAAGGTCTGCCGCCGACTGGCCTCGCTGTACATTTGGGATTTTTCAATGGTGGTGTCTCCCCCAATGACAAGGGGCTCAGCTCCATCGGGGTGCAGGCCCTGTAGACGATCCAGGATGGCAGTTGAAATGGGCAAGGCTTGGACCCTCTGGTGGGACTGACAGAGTGCCATGACTAGAGAATCCATCACCTTCTTCAGTGTGCTGTGTGGGAGACGCAGGTGGACAGTGGCCCACTGGAGACACAAACAGGCAAAGCAGTTTGATTAGATATAAAACTTCAAAACAAATAAGGTGATAGTTATAGATGTCATATAATTAGATAAATGTTTAACAGTGAAATAAGTGAAACATTCTAATAATTTTACAAGACATAAAACCAATAGGAAGTCATCCAAAAGGCACAGGTATTAGAAATAGACATTTTGTCTGAAACCTTGTTTCATGTGTGAATATATCTTCATGCCAATATATCATAAAAGTATTGAAAATGCTGAAAGTTACAAGTTCCTATTTTACTAAAGAATTTAATAACAGGAGGATGAAGTCTCAAAAATTGCAGTGTACAGCAGAGTGATGACTTAATTATGACAAAAATAAAGAACAGCAGGGGCAGGAAGGAGCTTATCATTCACTTGGTCTTATCAATCCAGTTGTTGAAAAGCAGCTAAGTTCAAATGTTGGTCCTTACCTTGGTGATCTTGTGATAGGCGTGGTCATTGGGGAGTTTGTATCGTTCCAGCTCTTCTTCCAAGTCGTCCATCACTGCCTCAGCATTGGCAATTTTGGTCTTCCTGAGACAGGCGAGCAACTGGCTTGCCTGCAGACATCAAACACAATGTTTAGGACTATTGGTGCTAGAAAATGGTACATTAAAACCACAAATCAACTGTCCTTCACTCGCGAGGTAATAATACATGTGAAAACACAGTGCATTCTCCTTGAATATGAGACTGAAATATTAAAGGAAATGTATGGTTTCAGTTGAGATTGGGCTTCAGCTTTCCAACGTTTTTTTATTATAATTTTTTTTGTAGAAAATGAGAAATCTCTTCTTTTTTTTAATGAATATATAATATAAACAAGCATATATTTCTAGGAGGAATTCAAAGTTTATTTGATGAAATTGGTTTGAAATGGCTGAGATATCCAAAACAAAGGAATCCTAGTAAAAGGTGAGACCCACCTTTTAATAGGATCGCTTTTGTTTCACTTTGTTATTTTGATATCTCAGCCATTTCAGATCCAATATTCCTCAAACACACTTTCAATTCCTCTTAGATTTGTATGCTCTGTAACATTTCATAGAGTGGTTTCAAGTATCACGCAAAACGTTAAAATCTGAATCCTCGACCGCAACCAATACTATACCATCCCTTTAATATCAGAGAACACCAGTATTATAATGTGTTTTTAGTATCACACAGGATAGAGGTAAACAAACTTTGCCCGAAGTGAAACAATATACCAGTATATAGCAATGCATTTCTTCGAAGGAAACCCCCATTAATCCACATGATAAACATATTTTTGAAAGACAGCTTAATACCACTACCTGATGTAGAAAGTCATGACATGAATCTGTTCCTTGCCTTTATTGCACCAAATTTCTTGTCAAACTTTTTATCATGGGCAACTGATGCACCGTGCATGAATGAAATGGCTGATGCTCTATCATATTATTACCATATGTTATGTTCTGTAGGAACTTAGTTTACAACATGCATCAACCAACAAATAAATACATGCACACTCAGTCAGCAACTACGAAGAATGAATACAACTGATGGGTTGCTGGCAGTTTGATGAGATAGAGATCATAGGCTAAGCTAATGACAACTACTGATATAGGCAAGTGTATCTTCTCACCTCAGAATATGGGATCTCCACCATGACATTGTCAAAGGTGCTGGACACAGGTGTTTGCAGGGCAGAGTCCAGCAGCAGCACCCCACCAAGATCCTTCCTCAGGCCCACAGCATGGCCATCGGTCAGGAACAGCTGGTCTGAGTCACTGACATATCGGCATTCCACACTCCTACCACTGGGAGCTGTACAGGAAAACAAAAACAAACATTGATTTGATATACAAGTAAATGGATAGATGATTAGAGGATAGATAGATATGTAGATCTATAGATAAATAGATAGATAGATAGACAGATAGATAGATAGATAGATACATTTGTAGATAGATAGATAGACAGACAGATAGATTTAAAAAGAGAAAAGATATTTTTGAAGAGTTCAAAATGTTCAGACAGTATCAAAATAATGCTACAAGCTATACACACAAACAAGGGTCTCCTTTCTGACATGACTAATTACATCCTGAGAATAGTATTGGCATTAGGCATTCTAGGCTCACTGCCAAGATCTATTATTGCGTTGCAAGCTAATGATAAGCCTGTAAATCCACCATTATAGACATACATTATGTATTCATGTAACAATACACAAAGTACATTATACACTTGAAACCATGCCCATTTTGTGCACTCTGTATGCACAGTATCGTCTATTCTCTGTCAGAAACACAGGGCAAAATAATGACGATGACAAGAACAACAATAATAATAATAAATGAATAAATAAATCAATAGAATAAGTTAATGGGAGTACATATATTGTGCATCAATCCGGACTAATACTATTTACAAATATACATGTACTAGGACACAGCCTTTTATGTTTCTCTTAATATCCCTTCTACATGTTTACTTTGGGGGATAAAATATCAATGAGATAAAGGATGCATGCGTCATGGTCTCAAAACATACTTTAAAAATAACATTTTTTTTCAAAAGAAATACATTCCTGTTTCTTTTCCAATTACAATATTGTGTACAGACATGACAAAACAGATGGCATACTGTGTACATCCCACAAGACTTACAAAGTTTGTAACAATCCCTTGTGTAACATAAGTGAAAATCCTTTTTTGTTTAATAAGGTGGTGTATTTAGAGTAAGAAACACATTATGAGAGAGTTAACAATTAACTTACCTTTGCAGTTTTGTTTTACACACTTAGGAAAATATAAAATGTACAGATCCAAGTGTACTGTCGTAAGTCACATTTTGGTTTAATCTTCTAAAGAGAATTGATTATTTGGAGATTTATATCAATTTTTTGGCTTCTCTCATTTCCTACTACCAACATTTGGAATGGATGTGATACTCATATTTACATTAGATTTTCCATATCAATGCAAAAGCAAACCAAAAGTTACAATAAATATGGAAAGAAATGCACAACAAAAATCATGTTACACATGTTCATACTTCTACAGTCATCACAACATGATACAAAGACTACATGTCACTGTTCGAGCCACATGTTTCTGCTCACATCAATTACCAGGGGCCTGTTGCATAAAACTTTTTTACCTGAGAAAAACTCTCGTTGATATTCAACAGTTTTTCCTGTGTAAAGTCAATGGGGGAATCATACTAAAAGCCCGGTCACACAGCGCTTTATGGCTTAATCACGGCCGAAACACGTCAAAAAGTGGTCTCCCGTGAAGCAGACGATGTTGTTCGCGTTGATGTTGAGTTTAAGACGAGCTATGGTCGATTTATAGACGTGGCAGGACGCGGGGAAAAATCAGAACGGCGTCGGATGCGGTAAAAAGTTTTGAACTGCTCAAAATGTTATTCCGCGGACAACCACGGGCGGTACACATGGTAAAGACATGCAACACACGTGAAACACATGTGATAATCCATGTTCCAGCAGTGATTAAAACTTGGGGAGACGCGGTAAGACGCGAAAGTTTAGCCGTCTGTCACGGGCAGAGCACAGTCACCTGACGCGTGTTACGTGTTGGTATCACGGGAAATAGCGTGTGTTTAGCGGCTTATCACTGACAAATGGATTTTTCCGCGTACATACACGTGGCTGGACGTGGTTAGCCGTGCTTAGGCAGTACTTCAGCAGTGGAACAGCCGCCAACGGCCATACCCCGTACAAAGCACGGCCAAACCAAAATTGACCAAAAAATTACCACTTACGACCACGTCCACCAGATTTTCATAACTTATTGAACGTGATTTAGATGTGGAGTGCTGTGTGACCGGGGCTTATCCCGAGTTTTCAGTACTTACCAGAGTTTTTCTCAGGTTTAATAAACATTTTATGCAAGAAACCCCTGAGTACCAAACCCACTGCCAAAGGCTACAGTATGCATGCAATGATTACAATGTACACTGTGGACTCTGTAATCCACCATGATCATCACCACGTGAGTACATCCCATGGCTTCCTGTCTTTAGCTATTTACAAGAGACATGACTGTATGATAAGACAGAGTCACACAGGTCATACATACAACTCACATATGAATATATTTCACAACACTGTCCTTCCTCTTTCCTCAACACAAGCCTTTACAACATTGAGCATGCTTACTGTACTATGAGATAAACTGTGATCACATTTGATGCATAATCTACATACAATGGTTCATGTATTATAAAACTGAATATGGAAAGTATTTAAACTGGGTGTGGGTACATTAATCACTTACGGTACCAGGAAAAAAAAAATACCCCAAAAATGAATATTCAAGACATCGGACTATTGAAATGAGGTGGTTTTGTGTGCCACAAATATCATCTTTTTCTTCTTTCATTCAAAATAGTATGTATATAATCTAAGTAAATTCAACACATTTTTTTTTTTCGAAATTAGCAACACACATATAAAATCAACATAAAGTTATTTTCTTCATAAAAGTTAGAATGATTAAGCAAAACAGTCAAGGTAAATACAATGGATGTACCTATGTGCCAGGTATTATTGTGTACACTAGAATATGCATGTATCCAGATCTGTACATTGTATTCATATTGTCATACTCTCATGTTCATGCAAATAGAGATGTACGTTATGCAACACTGCACACTGGCACTGGTCCGATGGTCCCTGACCAGTAACAATTGCTGTTGGACCAGTAACTTTTTAACCTTGATAGGTCTTGTTTGTTTGTTTTTTTTTTCTGATTCCAACACACACTATTATATCTCTGCATGATTCTCTTGTTTTCCATGTAAATATAATGTGCAATAAAATGTCACTTTGGTGAATTTTTTTTGGGGGGTTAGCATGTGGAATAAATAAATCAAATTGATTGAATTAAAAATGTCAGTATACCCCAGGGTGGTCAACAACTTGAAATTTGAGCATGTTGCAAGCTCAGAATCTGAGAATATAGCAGAATATCATGAGCACGTAGTAAGTATATTTTGCAACTTATTTCTTTGTGCTGCTTACATTCAATGTTCTCTCTCATGTTTTCCACACAAATATCTAAGTATCACGTATAATCACAGCGTAGTTTGATGTTTCTTATGTTTTGCACATGTTTTTCACATGTCTGAATACATTTTATTTTGAGCTTGTTGCAAATTCTGGAGGATGTTGCACAACATGTTGCTGGCTTTTGAGGATGTTGCGCAAGAATTTCAGCATGTTGCAGTGACATGCTGAAACTCCTTGTGGACTACCCTGATGCCCTCAACAATGGCACAAAGCTTGGGCATGCTCTGCAGGCTTCTTTTTTTTTCTTTTCTTTTTTTTGTCTACTCAAAAGGAATAAGTAAAAATTTACATGTTTTAGTGATGAAATTTAATACATCTTAAAAGTGATTGCAAGTGATAATACGCTACCATCAGGTTCATCAGCTTCTGTTAATGTTAATATAGACCCAAATCACAATTCGAAAACAAGTGTGGCATTTAAACATAAACATGTGATGAAACAAATGCAACTCAGAGAACATGGTAATTCTAAAGCCAAGAGTCTTATTTATCCAATGTCTGCAAAGCAACTGCTAACTATTGTCAAAAGTACACATAGCACATTACAGAACAGCGTTCAGTGAGTATCATGTACGGTATGTATGCATTCCCAATGCTTGCTTTCTTTTGCAACTTAGTCTTCCAAGAATCCACTTTAAGCTTGACAGCTTGAGCAAGTACTCAGTGCTTTTTAAGCCATGGCTATCAGAATGTTCTAAAGACCCTTCACCTTTAGGTTTTAATTACAGAAGGAAAGCATGTTCTTGTACTAAATTACAGCACAGCTACAATCAGAAATATCTGCAGGATGATAAACTTGCCTGTAGCCTGACCAAACGCCGTGCAAAGCAAGGCGTCTGACTGGGAACCCACACACCAACTGAGCTAGACCCCTCACACAGCTACAAAACTTTTGAAAATTTCTACATTCTAGGACAAATTTTATGTTATACTCGTGTGGAGTTAGAGCATGGTATAAACATATCATTCCATAGCAAGCCCATAGCAAGCAGGTGTGTGTGAGGGTGTTTGTGTGAATGAAAGAAGATTGTGAAAAATATGGTTATAAGACAAAGGTGAAAGAATAAAAAGAGAAAGGATAGGAAAAGGGGGAAAGGAAATGAATGAAAAGATGCTGAAAAAGGCAAACCTAGAAAAATGAAACAAAAGGTTTATAAAATAGAACATACACTAAAAGTGATAACAAAAGATAATGGGAAAGTTAAACTTGTATTATAAAGGAAAGTAAGGAAGAGATGAATATGTTTGAAAAAAGTAGAAAGCAAAGATGAAATAAAGAGTGAAAGCAAAAGAGCACTAGGCCAAGGTACAATAACAGAATGAGAGATGAATCAAAACTGGATGATGGCAAAGATGAATAAGAAGGAAGAAAAGAATTATACAGGTTGAAGAGGAAATAAAGAAAAGGATACATGAGAACGAAACACAAGAAAAAGATATTGGAGAGGAAAGAAAGGAAAGCAACACTTGTGTACAGCAACAGGGCTGTGTAGAGTTAGTTACATGTAGATGGAGGCAAAGATAATCCATGAAAGAAACAAAGAACAATTTGGCAGAAAGTAGATTGAATAGGAAATTGAGAAAGTATGAAAAGAAAAAACCCACGAAAAATGGTTACTAGGAAGGAAAGGGATAGTTAGGAATACCTGAAAATGAAAGAAAACATAGAAAAGAAAAAGAAAAATATGTAAACAGGCTGCACACATACACACTCAACTGCTTTGTGTAGAAGCTATACAGCTGCTACTGCAAAATTTGGCTGAGGAAAAGGAAAATCAAACACACTCTAGCTTTTCAAAGACACCATAGAAAAAATCACTGTGATCGCTACATTCAGATCAATCAATTGACCTTTACTGCATGCGCTGAACATCATATTGTGCCAACTGCTAGAACACAGAGCAGCATTTCAAGTAATCGAGATTTTCCGACAGCGACAGTTGTACAAATGTTAAAACTCAACATTTAACGTCAATTACCGTATAGTTGCCACTTGCGTGTATTTCCTATGCACTCCGGATTGGTGAACTAATGATAGGCACTGAATCAGTTCGCCGCCCACAACGCGCCAGCACGTGTGTTATACAGATACACACACTTCAAAGTAGGATGCATTGTGCAACATCGCGTTTGAAAAACTTTGTTAATCTGCCACCTGAAATCCATTCGAAATCAATAACATTCTTGCATCAAAAATGGTTTTGTCACCTGTTACATTGATGGTAAAATACATTTGGATTCAAATCATTTGTGTTTTTATGGAGGAAAAGGTGAAGAGGAATGTCTTTTGAGAACGATGAATATCTGTCGCCCCAGCTGATCTCTGATCACGGCGCGCATTACAGTGGCGAATCCAGAGGGGGGACGCAACCGGCGCACGCCCCTCCCTTTATTTTTCGTTAAAAACAATAGAAATAAAAAAGAAGAAAAAATGAAATGAAACCCGGAAGTGGCACCAGAAATATTAGTTGCGCCCCTTTACAGATTTCCTGGATCCGCCCCTGCATTACATGCAATGTGAATGTCTGGTGACTTCAGGTAGTGGCGACTTAATGGTAATCGATATTAGAGTCTAGAGACTGAGATGCAATAGCAATTATTCTAGTTTAGAGACAAGTCTACTGGATAACTAGGCTATAGGGTGAGTTTGTTGGCTGAGTTTGTGCATGTTTCGAAATCGATCGACAGGGTCAAGGAGGTGCAAAAGTACACGACTAGCGCCCGAAATTTATTGTGTCACAACTGCTAGTGCTACAAGTACAACAACAAGGCTACGCGCTACTGCAGTATCAGTAAATTTATCTACCACAAAAGCAAAAGCTGTTGCTGGAAATTGACATAGGCCTAAATTAAACTTGAGATGATGCAGTAACTTTCATAAGCTTGGATAGTTATTTCCTCTGGAAATCCCCTCAAACCTCCCATCCCATTTTGAAGACAAACTATGCCGGAAGCACGCCAGTAGGTCGCAATGAGCAAGATAAAGCAATCGTGTATTGATAATATGCGAGCCAGCAGCATGCATGCAGCATTTCACAGTCTTGCTCTGTTTGCGAGTGCGAACTGCAACTTCACGTTCCAGTAATAGTATGAAGTCTGTACTCATCTACACTGTAACAACACAGTACGATCGTGATTGCAAGAGAGATTAGGCTGCATCATGTCTACCTGAAAGGGATGATTTCTTGATAATAATCCCCGAGTTGACGTCCAAGACTTTAATGCTGGGTTCTTTAGTAATTGCTATTACAGTATTTAGCCTTGGATGATAAGCAATCCCGACCGTCTGCTCTCCAACAGCAAGGCTTCCATCTTCTTCGACGCTCCATCCCCGAGTAGCCATTGCTGATGAGTGACGTCACTCATGTGTAGTGCTGGAGAGGGTCGTTGCGAATATTGCCTAAACCATTCACCTATAATTATGCTGTTATTCACACAATAATATGCAAAATTTAAAATAAAACGTCCAGAATGAAGATCAAGTAGTCAGTTGGGGAGCAATCAGCGCGTCAGTTCCCTCGTAAACATCCACAATTGCACTGAAAACACGCAAAACATGTAGAAAATGTTGACCTAGCCCTCCCGTTCCGTGGGTGCGAATGGCAATGACTTGCCGCAGGTGGCGCTGCATCGGCATTTGCATTGGCAAAACTGACATGTCATCGCATATCAATTTTTTATGATGATAAAAAAATTATTGATATACATGACTAAAAACAACAAAAAGAGTCATTTTATCTTTTTCGTGTTTGCTTTAACTTTTGTTCTTTCATTCATGAAAGTAAATGTGATTCTGTTGTTTTTTTCAATTCTTGTAAGCTCTCTTAAGACTAAAAGGTAACAAATCTTCGATCCTCTGACTTCTGCTCTAACCTGACTCAATAATTATATTCAGATTTTCCATAAATCTTTCTACATTACCTTTGATTGTATATGTTGTAATAAGTAAAATATGTGGATGCAAAGTAAGAGAGGATAATATGACATTATTGAAGTGTGATCCATCATTTCATTATTATTCTAATTTTCTTCATATGGTACCTCTTAATAATCGAATGACTTTTGATCAATAGTGATGTTATGAATTGATATTTGACTATTTATTTAGTAAGCAAAATCAGTTACATCCTGCATTTACATGTAGTTGACTGTAGTAGGCATATTAAAATTGATGCTCTCTCCTCAGGTTTGTGTATTAACCCTAACCGCTTTGGGATGTTTTGAGCTGTAAAAATGGGGGGGGGGGGGGGGGGGGGGGGGGCATTGATCTCAGTAACGCAACGTCCAATGAACTTGAAATTTTACTTGCTGATAGGGCCTAATTCTCTATGTGCTGAATCTGGGCCCTGTTTTATGACGTGTTATAATTGATTGTATACATGTAATTGATTTCTGTTATAAGTCTATGGCAGCCTGTGTGGTAAGGGATAATTGATTATATCTTTTGATATAACGAGGCCCTGATGGCATAACTTATTTTAATCTTGATAATTTGCCAATTGGTTTATTATGCAAATTTTATGCATATTTGACACATTTTCATAACTTCAACCTAAAAAAGTATAAAGATATATGAAAACTGTGTAATAATGAAGAATGTTGCCCAAATGAGAAATGAATTTTTAAAAAAAGATACTCCCTATGTCAATCATTTCTGCTTATAGAAACTCAGTTTTCCCTCTCTAAACAAAAGACCCGTTACCTTTATGTTTTGTTTTGTATTGTCTATTTTTCTTATGTCTTTTTTTTGATTGTCTTCTACTTTTCATACATTTTATTCTTTCCAAACTTTGTTTCTACACAAACCAAAATGAAGTATGAAACAAGTTCAACATTCATTTCTGTGCAAGATCCATAAAGAAATGCAATCCACTGTGGACTGACAATTTGTAATTGTAGGCATACACAAATGTATGTGGTAATGAGTAATTTTAATGATATGTACACACTTATTGGCTGACATGTAATACCCCATAGGTATATCTGATTTGGGCAAACATGGTATCAAACTGTGTGCAAAACTTCAGTGAAAAAAAAAGAATCATAAGGCAAGAATCCAAACTTCTCAGTGGTTGCAATGCAGTCAGAGAAAATATGGAAGGGGGGGGGGGGGAGCTTCCACCTCTAAAATGAATGTTTTTGCTTCATTTTTTATTTTACCTTACAAAACACTAAGAATGAATGCTACAAATCCTATAACATGATAACAATGCTAATAATACCAGACATGTACTACTACCACTAGTACTGATGATAATGATAAAATAATAATAATAATAATCATAATAATAATGATAATTATAATAATAATAATAATAATAATAATAATGATGATAATAATAATAATAATAATAATAATAATAATAATAATAATAATAATAATAATATTATTATTATTATTATTATTATCATTATTATTATTATTATTATTATTATCATTAATTAGAATAAATATTGATGTACGTGTAGCACCTTATACGGGTTGTTTCTAGGTGCGTTGATACAGAACAGAAAAGTTGAATAAGATACCGAGTATGATCGAGAACATTGTGATATAGCAAAAAGAGAAGAAAAAAAACCATTGTGATTGATTGAATAAGTGAGTTCTGACCATGCAATATTTAAAAAAAAAATAAAAACTATATCCATCATCCATCCATCAAACCATAGAAGTACTGTTTATGTGACTTGATGTGTTAAACATTGCATAATGAACGATACCATAGGTTAACTCAGGTTTAATAATTATATTTTCATGTGTGTACAGCGGCTCACATCTTAGCATTATCATGAGGATTCCCTCAAGCTCATGAAATCATCTCTGCTTCTCAGAGTAAACAACTTTTCTTTTTTTCCCCCCTTCAATCATTATCAACAAATTGTACAAGTACTGCCACCTATACTTCAGCCAGAAATGTATGAAAATAAACATATAAATGCAACATAACAGTAGAAGTGGAAATTTTCGAAGTGTGGAAATTTTTCGCACATTTCGTGCAACCAGAAGCTAGTGCAAAAACAAAAGCACGCGAATATTTTTGTACGCCATATGTTCCAATAGTTAATGTCCTGATTCCGCAGAATTAAAAACACGCGAAATTCATCTTACCCGGCTCAGCGCGAAAATACTGTATCCATTTTTACAGTATATGGGGAAAAAAAATCTAATGATGCTGGAATAAATTAATGGTATCTACCTTCAATTTCTCATTACATTCCTCTGTTTACACATATAAAGTGCTGCAAATGAATGAATGAGCAGTTCCAAAGCCAACAAATTGTTATAATTCTTGTGACCTCTCAAAGCAATGGTTATATGTGCAACACATAATGATCTAGCTGGAGTCAAAACTTATTGGTTCATTGACAATCAACAGCTACCACTCTGTTTACACACATTTAAAAAAAAATCCATCCATCCATCCATCGATCAATCAATAACTGATCAATGTGTCTCTTTAGTAATCAATCAATCCATTAGTGAATCAGTCTCTCACATAACACATACATAAGAGTTCTTAAATTCCCAGCAGATGTAGCTGTCATTTTCCATTCAATTTGCCTCTTCATTCACACCTGTCACGCACAATACCACTTTGCCCCCATTACATGTAGGCTACTGAGGTAAAAGTGGAAATTTTTGTGCAAGTAATTTTTCACGTTTTTAATACCATGTAATCAAGACTTGAAATTTGTAATTTACGACTAGCAAAAATATTTGAGAGCTTTTATTTTCGCTCTGATTTCTAATCACGCGAAATGCCCAAAAAATTCCACACTGCAAAAACTTCCACCATTACAGCAGTCTACCATTCAAATCAGATATGAATGATAATTTCTTTCTAATTCTGCTTTTGGCACCTCCCTTAAAAATTGCAACAGATATTGAGATGCAGTCCAGAGTAACCACATATAGAAAATACAAAACATAAACAAACAAGAGAGTAAATATGATCTGAACAAACAAAACAAACGAAAACTAGAATCTCTGAATAATGCCATGGGCCATACCCCTGACCAATTTAATGGTGAACTCTAAGTCAAGAGAACATGAGGAATCTAACATTGTTTTGTTTGAACAAACAATGTAAGAGTTGACTTCTTTCAAAACATCTTTTACAATGAGACCATTTGGAAAAAGATAGCAAAAATTCCATTTCGTGCAGTAAAAATCTAAGTGGATGGCTGCCATATTGAATCATAGACTATTGATATTAACATCTTTACCATCCTGCATGAAGCATGAGACATGACTTGGTGAGCAGACTTTACTATACCTAGGCGTGGAGCTCACTATGCTCTATCTGTTTTATGTGAACCAGAGAGCACAGGCTGCAGACCAGGTAAAGAAAGGAAGATATGACTTTTATTTAAAAATATACACCTGAAAACAAATGCTACACACAATCTTTCAGGAGAAAACAACTACTGAGCTTGAGTGTAAAGGAACTAATCCTGACATTTCAGTAACAAAACACTCACTTATGAGAGAAAAAATTAGTACAATTCTAGCCTTTGATGTTATGTAGGCAGTCAAGTTGGGTGCTCACATGTGAACATCACATGAAGTATGAAGTTCACATGTTAACAATACAAAGTAGCTAAAAACAATGAAAAAGCAAATCAACATTCATAATTTCAAATCAAGGTTCATAAAGTGATATCAACTAGCGCAAACTTTAAAATTCTTCTTCTTCTTCTCGTATGGCACAATGCTGTGCCAGGTTGTTACCATAGGACCAAACCTATAACTTTTATGTCTTCTTCATATGTAATACAGACACATGAGGCAAATGATGCAGTCAGGTCATCATATGAAGTAAACTACTGTGGGAAAAAAAAATGTCTTTACTGACCTCAGCTGCACATATAATTCAAAAAATGAACTCTCTGACCCGATGTGACATAGAGGTACTTACAATCTTTGATCTTTGGAGTCATGTCTTTACGTAACATGAACAATCACTGATTAAAGTTCACATTCTGGCAAGAATGTGCAAGAAGTCAATCAAAAAGTCAGAAAATGTGATGTCACAATACTCGAAATGGGAAAATCTCTTCACAACGTGTCTACGCTGCCAATGTCAGTGTCATTGCTTGAAACAAACTGCCCAACACATCACAAAATCTGCAAAAAAAAAAAAAAACAAGTCTTTGAAAGAAAAAAAAAAACACCAAGTCTTTGAAAGTAAGAATATAACATGAACAATAAATGGCCCAGAAAGGCACAGGGAAACAATGTCTGGTGTGGTGTTTGTTTGTTTGTTTGTTTGTGTGTTCTTTTCCTCAAGGTCACTCTTGGATACTGTTATTACCCCTGATAAATTTCAGCACAAGTGTCAACAAAAACTAGACACACAATCGAACAAATTAAAAGGACTTACGCTGGAGAGAGGTTACACATTTGTTACAACCAGGAAGAAGTAATTGCTAACTTTCCTAATTGTATCATATTACCATACTGGATACTTTCATTGCACATTTGAAAAGTGAAGCATACACACCAAAAACAGTGTACATTGATTAAGAATGGCTGACAACTCATATTTTGGCAAACTAAACAAGAAAACATAAAAACATATGATTTGTGACAATAAACTGGGAAAAGAACAAAAAACAAATCACTGGCATTTACTAAATTAACAAACTTTGATAGAAGGCAGTAATAACTTCACTGCAAAACTTGTGCTGACAATCATGACATTGTACAACTAAAAATTTACAAATGCAGTGATTTTTAAGGAAGAATTGATATAAAAAACATAAATGACCAACATATCTCGTACACATGCTTGAATAGGATACACAGGTCAGCGAAAACAGTTATCATAAGCTGCGCTACGTCAAAGCAGTGGACCGTACCCCTGGGAGGGAGAGTGGGTGAACACTGGTAGTCTTACTCACAGACTTGCAAAGCTCTCACATCAGTTGCTAAGAAACTCATTCAGTATTTATGGCTAAAGATGCATGGTTTGTACCAAGGTGCAAGACTTATTAGTATTCCCAAGCCAAAAGTAGTAAGAATGGCACCATGAATCCTTCTTTCACCATGCAGGCATGAGAGAGAAGGTTACTCATGAGTGGAGAATGACTCTCCAATCTGAAACTCATAACTACGGCGACCGGAAATAAGGTACCTGGCGCTTGATGCACACTGTAAACACAGCCTAGCCATGGTTTCATGCCACCGATGCCAGGATCTTGGCAGATTGCACATGGTGTTACACTTGCTATGTCAAAACTACGGCAAAGAGACCCATTGCACTATCTATCAGTCAAGAACTCTGATTCAAATTCAGAGAATTGGTTTGAGTTTGCCAGCGGTCTCTTTAGGGGTAACCTGTGCTCTGCAGTGTAGGTCCAATCTCTAGTCTCTAGAAAATGTATCTAAACTATGACAGGAGCAAAATACTGTTCACGGCCGTAATATCAATTTAGTCAACATAACAGTGTTTTCTGTGCCTCTCAATGAGCCTATCGTAAAGCCTGACACTATTCCATGAGGTGATCACTATGAATGGTCAGCCATTCATAACAAATCTATTGATTTTTTTTTTTTTACATATATTTTTTTTGCATCCTCTCATTACACCATCATTAACATCACGACTCAGGCACAAAACCTTGTCAATACCCTCATTTTTAATAAAGTACGTAGCTGTTGTGATTTTAATTTTTTACAAAGCAGTACGATTTAAATATCAAACGACATATAAAAGAGCTCAACAATCACCGCTAGAGACAGCTGAACGCCATTGGTCAGCTGCCTCTAGCAGTAGCATGTGATTTTATTTTTCAATCACATTTACGGTGATTCTATCCATGACATCTCAGTTTACTCCATGAGCCCTGCTCGACTGAGACATCCGACTAAGCCAGGAGGTTGTTTCTCCAGCACTGGTAGTCAGAACTTTCCCTTCCCCCTTGTCCCATCCTCACTATGTCTGCATATTGGGGGGCTGTCTCGGCGGGGGACCTCTCGGATTCATGCCCTGCAGAACAGTCAAAAAGATTAAAGATGTGGCACAAATGTTGTGATAACAACTGAAACATTACAGAACTATGATAGTGGCATGACGGGGAGCAAAGAGCTGCATTATCAAGTTTGCTCATCTTCATATTCATCTTCCTTGGTGATAGGTTAAGCAATGCTGCACACTGGCACTGGTCCGACGGTCTCTGACCAGTAAAAATTACTGTCGGACCAGTAACTTTTTCAGGAATGAACCAATAAAACCTGGAAAAACTGGGTACCTACAATTCTGACAGACAGGTCGGACCAGTATAAAAAATGGGTTAGTGTGCAGCCCTGGATTAAGTCATATTTTGTGTATGGCTGGACAGCAGGAACTTGTTAAAAGTTACAAACATAATGTTCGCAAGTGCAGTGTGAAAAAACTTTTATCTCCTGTGAAATCACATGCATGAAAACGTGGTCGTTCTCAGTGATCTATCCAATGATTTCAAAATGGAATAAAATTTAAGCGAACGTGTAACAAAAAAAAAAAAAAAGTTAATCTGATGAGAACAAAGTTACCTGTGGGCCATCAGGTACCATTGGAGATGACGTCCTTGGACCTCCCATGGGACCTTCTGGAGCACCATACTGACCAGCTCTACTTCCTGGTCTCATACCTACACAAAACATTTACAAGAATAAAACAAAAAAACAAAACAAATGAAACTCTGGACTCACAGACAAAGTGGAAAAAAAAAGAACTTTTTTTTTTCTTTCCCAGAAACAAAATTCAATAATCAAACTGTGAAGTAAATTTCCTAACAAAAATACATGGATCACAAACATACCTATTGTAGTGCATGGCTTTACAGCAAATCTTACAAAGAACATATAAACTGTCAGTCATTACGTGGACAATTTGTTGGTAGGCATGGAATTGAGACGGACTTGTATTTTTCAATCAAGTTGCCCATAAGATGATACACAACAAATATTTGCAAACCCGTAGACATGTATTGCTTTCTTTGCTGTATTTGCGACTTTGAGTGAATTGATACAATTAATAAGTTACTGATGTGTTTGCAGAGAAAAATGTCCTGAATGAACAGAAATATGAAACACATACAATGCCAAATGCTGTGATTGATGTGTCTATTTTTTTATGTTAAACATTTGCAGTGGTGTTATTTTTTTTCCTTTATATAGAAAGGAAAAAAGGCAATTACAACTGTCTGCTGAGGGGAGAAACAACTGGATAATGACATCACAAAGAGTCAGAGCAGAGAGCCAAGCCTTATTAAGCTGTACAATTCCTAAGAGCTTGAGACAAAAAAGATTGTGGTCCAGCAAAAATTACTGCAGATGAAATATATGAAAAAAAAAGTTGTGTGAAGTATGAAGGAGGCATGGTTTCACAGGTGGATAGAAATAGCTACTTATCAGACCATATTACAAGAGAGAAAAGACTAAAGATTACCTGGGGGTGGGGGACCTCTTCTATCAAATAGTGGAGGTGGACCATCTCCTGGGAGGGGCCCTGGTCCACGCATGGGAGGGCCCCTGGGGTCCATAACATGAGGTGGAGGGGGACCAAACCTAGGACCAAAGTCTGGATCCATTGGAGGTGGTGGACCATGGGGATCAAACTCTCCCCTGCCCGGTGGAGGGAACCTGGCCATGGGCCCAAAATCTGGATGTGGTGGCCCAGGAGGGCCAAAGTCCATATCATCAGGATGGGGTGGGAAATCGGGCGGGAAATCTCCAGGTGGGGGACCATGCATGGGAGGTGGGCCATGTGGAGGGCCATAGGGATCATCATAGGGGCCTGGGGGCCCAAAGTCTGGGTGAGGCAGCATGGGTTCCCTGCCATATGGTGACGGGCCAATATCACGCTGCATCGGAGGAGGGAGCATTGAGGCAGGAGAGTCACGGTGTCTTTGATCTATTAGAGGCGGTGATGGTGAATCTGCTTCTATGATACTATTGCGACTTGGACCTGTGAAACACAAACACATTACACAAGTATTATCAGCAAATTTCACACATCCCTTCAACCATACTGTACTTGTTAAAATGTAATAAATCAGAAAATTTTTTACTTCTTCGTCCCTCCAGCAAAAAATAGAAAATCAAAAGTAATCAAGTTATACATACAGAATGAAACCTGAAGGCCAAATTAGAAGTTTAAAAATTGTAGCATGTATTTGTTTCTACATGAAAAACAATATTAACAGTATAGCCTTCTTTATCCATGACAGTGGCTTCAGTGTTGCCACTGCTCTACCAGAGGGCCCTGGCATTATTATTTTACCCCAGCATTGCCAGGTACCCATATATACACCTGGGTCGAGAGAGACATAGTGGGTAAAACATCTTGTCCAAGGACGTAAGCACTGGACTGGATTCAAACTTGGGTCCCAAATTGGGAGTCAGCAGTCTCATCCATTACGCCACAGTGTAAATACATATTCATGAAGTGCAACCAAGATACCATGGGAGAAAATGTCTTAGGTATGTATCAATACAGCACATACAGTATTATCAAAGATCGTGAGCTATCTTCTAAAATTCTAAGAAAAACCATTACACTCACCCCTTCTACCTGAGCGATTATTTCTTTCCCTGTGGATATGAAAAACATTGTAGACGCATTTTTTAGTATTCAAGACAAAAGTACAGTCAATCAACAAATTAATACTCTCATTATTCTGTTGATAAATATCAACAGAAAATCAAATCAAATACCAGTAAATCGCTTGCACAATGTTGACATATGAATGTGCCAAGAAATTAGTCAGATGTGAGCAATAACACATATGAAGTTAAATGGGTGTTTCTTAGAAGGATAATTTAAACCATTCTATGCTGGTGACTCTGGACAGTGTGTACGATGTTATGGGGTTTTCTGTGCCAATCTGTACTCAGAGCAAACAAAAGGTGAATAGTCCCTGTCTGAGTTACTTTGTAGCGCAGTATACAAACATTTAAATCAAATTGTAGGCACCCGTGAAGAAGCACAATTTAACCATTTCGTCTGAAGAGTTATCATAAATAAAGCACAAAAGCATGGTACATCTGAAAAATAATTACCAGTACTTTGAAAAAAAAAAGTCTTACAAACTCTGAACAAATTACCAAATAATACTAATACTAATACTAATAATAATAATAATAATAATAATAATAATAATAATAATGATAATAATGATGATGATAATGATAATAATGATGATGATCATGATGATGATGATGATAATTATAATAATAACAATAATGATAACATTAATAATAATAAGATAATAATAAAAATAACAATAATCATAAAAGAATCTACTTACCCTGGTCTGAATGATGGTGATACTACACCTGGTGGTCAATAAAGAAAGAAAAGTAGGGTTTAAACAACATTGCAGAGCATTTCATATAACAAGTAATCCATATTACAACCATTTACATTTCCATACTGCATCCTGATCACAGACTGCATATTTTCATCTAAATCAGCACACACCAATGCGCACACTGTCAAATATTCTCCAAGGTTTCCAAGTTGAATTCTCTCTTCATAAAATGCCACACACATAAACACACATAAGAGGATGATTATCAATTTGGTGCAATAGGAAAACCAAGATGGACTAACTTACTTCACTAAAGAAATATCCTTTGCAGTTTACTTACACATTATAAAAAGACAGATTGAATTCCCAATTTGCCATATTTTTAAAAAACTTTTTAAAAGCCATATCAGTAGGAGAGAAAAACATCCGAGAAGAAAACATTTAATATTTGTTACTCCAACAATGCAAATATAAACTTGACTTAACATGACAGAACCTAATTAAATCTAACAAGAAATCATGAACATAGACAATTACTGGATTTGATATCAGTGAGGTATACTTCTATTGTTTATGCTCCTAACTACTTGCTAGTTTGTAGTACTCGGTTCACTCACGCATTGGGGATGGTGCTGCTGCTTGGGGCTTCACCAATGGGGCATTCTCTGATGTGGCTCGCCTTCCTTCTAACTCTGTCAACCTAGGCCGTAAGACAGTTATCAAAGCTTTTTTTCATCAGGATTATAAGATAAGATATAAGGCTCGGTTTGGCTTTGCTATTACATATAGACAATAAAACAACCGGGGGGGGCTATTTGAGAGAAAAAAAGTTTTAAGAGGGAGAGACGAGAAGTCATGTTACCAATGGATAAAATATGTCATTTCCTGTCTACAAAGAGCTGCATATCAATCAAGGACTGGTCAAATGTGAAATTCCTGTTTTTCACATTGCATGTTGCAAAATCAGTACTTTGCTTTTGATTCTATTTAAACTGGCCTGAACTCAACATCAATTTGCTATTGTGCCACAGAGAGTGTACATGGTTGTGGGTTGGGAGGTTCTCTGGTCATACCTGTGTCTTAGTGTGGCCGCCTCTTTCTTGGATTCCTGTAGCTCTCTCTCAGCTGTTCTAAGTGACATCTGATGCAGAAAAGAGAAAGTTTCACAGATTTGGATGAGATATACAGGTTGCTAAGACATGATACTTCCCATGGCTAAGAGGTGTGCAATTTATGAGTTAGTATTCAAATATATAATACCTTTTAAGGGTTTAGCAAAAACTATGAGTTCATGAAGAGGCAGAGACAGTAACCTTCCCAAGGGCAGATTCATATCAAATTTTACTATACCTGAGGCTTGCTGAGGGTATAGTAAATTTGATATCAATCTGCCTCAAAGAAAAGTTACTTTTTATGCCTCTGAATGCTCATAGTTTACTAGAGCCAACAGTCAATTATCTTTATTACAATTTCCTTGTTAAGATAAGCATACATAATTCCCTATGCACCTTTAGCATCTGAATAAGTGGAGTTGGAGTTTACAGTTGTTCATTATTACAATTGTCATCATCATCATCAATCTCATCATTATCACTATCATCAACATTACAGCACAAATCATTAAATGAACTAGCAAATCGCTGACACATTACTTCATTTTTATTTGGGGGGGGGGGGCAGATTTATATTACTGAATGTAGTATCAAGATTTGATGCTCTAGATTTCATACAATTCCATAACTTCAGCATTTCATCTATTTTTGACACCATACACTCTGTCATCTCAATTCAAACGTAAACTCGCACTCATTTTATCATTACTCAGCTTAACCATCATTTTACAAGGGAAAGGTGCTAACCAGCAGCAACATAATCATGTGTTTCCTCAAATATGATTTCAGGCTGTGAATACTGTATGTGTTGAAGATCACTGACAAAAGGACAACTGTAAAGCAAGAAATATTCCTGGCATGAAATTTTTACGAATTGTAGCCGACGACAAATTTTTTTTTTGCGAATTACCACTGGCAGTCAATGCATATACAAAAGACAAAAACTTTCGCATGCATTTTAATTTCCAAATCTTGGCTCTCACGAAATTCACGAATTTCAAATGCATGCAAAAATTTATGGTTTTACAGTATCTGATTTAAGGTCCAGTGCTTCATAACATTTAACTTTTGTCTTATAAGTTCCTTTGAAACTTGACTCACCCAATGTTCATGGGCCTTCTTTTCATGAGCATTAACCTGCAGAGAAAGTAGAAAATGTAAAAATGCAGTTAAATTATTCACATAATATATCCAACAGATTTCATGTTTCTCTGACACAAAAGGACTGAAATGTATTGAATTTCTCATGAGTATACCCAAATGAAGAACATACATGAATTTGGTTACAGGACATTGACATGACTTCAACACTTCATCTGACTTCTATTTAATGAACTTGTACAATGAAATAACTTTTTATGGAACTCAAAACTGAAAACAGTACTTATCACCAATAAATAACAAGATAAACCCAAATCATTAGATGAAGTATAGCAATCACAAAAATGTTACGTTTCTTTGATGATGCTGGAGAACACATAGAAATCTGAATTTGAGTATGACCTCATCTTCTACTAGATGGTGATTTCTAATGAAAATTGACCTGTCCATTTTTTTTCCCCCGAGTGAGACCTGCCTTATATCGGTTCATAATACATACCTGTGTTCTGTAATTTCTCTCCGACTTATCCAATTCAGCTTTGAGATCAGCAATCTGTTGTCTGTAAAAGAACAAAATGTGTCAAATATTGAGGAAGGTTAATCACAATCTACAATCACATCCAAACATTACAAGAAAAAGAATAAAATAAAAAACAAATACGAAATTTCCTTTATCAATTGTTTCATTTCTTTCTTCTTGATGCAAGAGAATATTAAGTAGAGGGGTGAAGGTTCCCTCTAACAAATTTCATTTGTTAGAGGGAGACAAATTCTTTCTTCTTGTTTATCTACGATACATACAAAGTCAAAACTAGTTAATGTTAATGGAGTCAGGCTCTAAGCCAAGTAAAGACCTGTAAATGAGTAGCATTATCCTTTTGAATCATTCACCAATCTGCCATTAAAAAGAAAAATACATGGATCACATCTGAATCCAAACTTATACTCATATGATAACAACATTTTATTGATGACTAATAACTAGGTGAAATTCTCATTACTTGAGAACAATGTTTTGCACTTGCTTCAGAAGAATATACATCCATGAAGAAGAGAGTAAATAAATCATAACTCATAAGTTAAAATAGTACTTCATAACTCATAAGTAAATGAATGAGCGAATGTATGGATCATTATCATTTGGCATGGCTTGCACAAGGCCAAAGAGTGGTCAACTGACTGTCAACTGACCTGTAGTTGTTGAGGTCCACCTCAGCACTGATGGCCTTCTCACTCAATGATGTCACCTGTTCCTCACTCTGCAGCTTCAGGGCCTCCTCTCGGCCAAGCTTCCTGCACAAAGAACAGCCACCAAACAACACTCATTTAGTCAATATTCCACATTTCAACACCAATGTATGATGTCTGGTACAAATCAATTATGTATCAAAGTGGATCTGCTATTCTTTTCTAGCAATATTACCCTGTACATGATAAGACACACACACACAGTAGTTCCTGGTACATCTGGTAAATTACTCAGAGAGTTTTCAGTAGCAAAGTCAACATTTGATATCTAAGAAGCAGTGCATAACTTATTTGTTTGCTTTGACCCAATAGTGGTTGTACATTTTGTCCAATTCTGCTTGATAAATAATTTGGAGATAATCCTTGCATAAAATTTCTCAGGATGCAGAAGAACCCAGTAATACTGCAAACTTACTATAATGGTACCTTACCGAGTGTACTCCAAACTTCAATGACAATTAGTAAATCTGCTATGAGGTTTCAAGTTGTTGCCATGGTAGCCCTTCTTCCATAAGTGACTGTCTTCAGTTTTTCCATGGAATTGGGCCCAGGATCTCTCACTCACACATTACAGGATATCAACATTAATTGTTTACAATTCCAGGCACAAAAAAAACTGTACTACGATCTACACTGATATTAAAATGTATTCCCTATGGACCCCGCCCCCATTTGCGATATGCATTTGACAAAGACACTTCACTTCCTTCAGATGCCTTGTCAAAGGGGTTTACATCTATAGATAGTACTGTGTGTAGATTGTATTTTAACAGTTTTGATGGAATGTACATAAACACCAGTGGGAAATTAATCCTGTCAAGTGGTCTCTGCTCACCTCTGAAGATCCACCTCTTTGGTCTTGAAGTACTCCTGCAGGACCTCCATCTTAGTCTGGGCCTCCAGGTGGTCACTCTTGGCCTTGCTGTGCTCCATGCGCAGCCCTTCAATCTCCTGCCTGAGGGAGCCCGTCTTGGTCTCCAGCTCCCGGACAGACTTCACCTCCATGTCCAGCTTGTCCTGGAGCTCGTCGCGCTCCTTGAGGACCAGAGAGAGCTTGGCATTGACCTAGAGAAGGAGTACAACAAGGATGATGATCCATGAGATGGCTGCTATCATCCTCCTTATGGGTTGCCTTGCCCAATCAATGACTGTAAGGAGCTGATTTATATCTTAATTAAATACCCCTCCGGTCAGAGGGTGAGTTGATTTGAATAGGAATTTATTTGTAAGGTGGGTAGAATCCCACAGGTGTTCGACAACTATTGTCCTCAGCACACAGTGCTAGCCAGGGATGCGCAGTTCAGTTTGCAGCAGTCAGTGTAACCTTTTTGTCATACATCACAGTATTCCACTGAAGTGGAATTGGTGTTTTGCAAAGTCCATCATAATTATTCCTATTACTACATTGAGCATTACACAGACTCTGATCATTCAAATAATTCATCATTTTGAACAGAATTGAGCAAAATTTGGGATATCACACATAACTTGAACATTAATTTCAGTGCAAAAACAAAAGGCAGAAAACAAACTTCGGCATCTTTTCTTCTTTCTTTTCTTCTTGCGGAGTTGTGCACAATTACAATGTTTTCAAACATGATTCACCCTTACAAGTTAGTTATTAGCTGTGTTAGAGAAGTAAAAAGTGGAGAAAAAAAACACTTACTCTTGTTACATCCATAAGTTGTTGGATTTTGGCTTCTGAGTCAACCTCTGAAATGCAAATGAAAACAAAAACGATCACACATAATAAATAAAAATTGAAGGAATCAGTTTAAATGCTTCAGCATCATGGGCAGTAACAATAAAGTGCTTTCACAAACAATTTTATCATCTTGGATTCCTTCCATATCAGTAATACCACACACCACAGGTCAGTAGCACATAACAACAGTTCTTAATGTCCCCTACAAGATTCTGTCATTCTGAGCTACAGCAGGTTTAGTTCTTTTTTCCTATTTAGTTCTGATCTGTAACATGTGGAGCCATAACCTTTAAAAAAATCAACAAACATGTGTATTAGAAAAGAAAGTAACAACAATGAAAACAACTCTGTGGTGGATGTGGTGGAATATTTGAATCAATGTGCTCTGTTCCAGGTATACCATATATCTTATCCCCAATCAAGTCACAAAACAGCTTAATCTTCGCACACAAAAAATGCTTACCGGGACCCTCATTTTGAAGATGTTCAATCCCCTTCAGTTGTAGTAGACAATCTTTAAGAACCTGATATAAAAACAGATGTATTAACAAAGTGAAAAACTATTACATACTTGCACAATAAAAAGACTTTATTTCCAAGATATCATGGAGCAAATTGGTAATGTAATCTCTTCACATATGCATATTCAAATTCTGAAATCAAGCTACTCTTTCAGATACCTTGAATTTGATGTAACAGTTCTTAAAACTTGCAAAGAGGTAATTTAAAGGAAATCATTTGTACATGCAACATTGATTCTGACTGCACATCAGCATGGCATAACACCACAATGCAATAAAAACAATGACAGTCTCAAGCAAACAGGATCACCTATCTGGTACAACAATTTTCTATCAAACAATCTGAAACTGCTACAGCAGATAACTATAACGTACTTCATACTACAACAAAAGCAGACTTTCTGTCTACATTTAAAATTACCCACAATTCTAAAGCACTCCTTGATCCCCCACACTAGGCAGACTAGGTCCATACTCTACTGTACAATGGAGGGATCAGGGCAAGACTAGTTTGTACAACACCCACCTCAATTTCATTATCTTTGAAGACCAGGGACTCTTTCATGTCTTTCTTCTCTGTGTTCAGCAGCTCAATTTGTTCCGTTAACTCCGAAAATCTAACCACATAGAAAGTCATTTTGGAAATGATGTTATTATCAATGAATCACATGAATACAAATGAGACTCTATATATATGTAACATCATCCATATCATTCAGCCCATTTCATTTTCATCACATGCAAAACTAGAAAAGCATTCTGAGAGCGCAGACCTCCGCCAAGCAGCTACTTTCCACCAATGATCTTGCTCTTCCATAGAGATCAGTGATTTCCACCCATACCTATGCATGGTGAAAAATTGCCCAATTTCCCAATATACAGATGTAGAAGCCTTTGTTACATCATAAACCCTCAGCTGCGCAGCGCGCCTCTCCCTGGCAGAAATTACAGCATGCACTTTAGTGCGCGTATGAAAACCTAAAAAATGCGCAGCTTGAACTCTCAAGTTCATTAACCCTACCTGCCAAAATATCTAAAATCCTTCATAAAATCCATAAAAATTTCGGATCACTACCGAAATTTAAACATTTGTTCCTTGTGTCATTCTCAACCTTTCCTGCATGTTTCATCTAAATCCATTCACAACTTTTTGAGTTATTTTGCACACGGACAAACAAACAAATGGTAATGAAAACATAACCTCCTCCCTTGGCGGAGGTAATAAAAATCTTGCAAACTGCAGAAATAGAATCTCCAATATGTCAAATGAAAAGAGCAATGCTTCACAAAAAAACAGCAACAATGATTTGGTACATTTAAAAAGAGAATATTGTCAGTTACCTTTCATTCTGCCCTGTAAGCTCCTCTTGAATCTATTAAAAAAATAATAATAATAATAATAGAATGGCTGTTTACAAATTGACATCAACATGATTGTTGACACATACAACTATCAAACATTTCTATATACTGTTTCATATGCAAGCTCAGCAGTGATTGACTGATCTTAGATTTAACGTCTATTTTGTTTATTTAGTCAAAGCAATACAACCTAGACATAATTTTATCTTCCTCATGATCGAGCTTCAAATCTAGAAGCTTGAAAGACAATTCATCGTTTAAAAAAATATAATCAACTGTGGTTATGGGAAATATTATTTCACTCTCCAGATTCTTAACAGCATTTCACTATTTTAACATGCAGTCACAAATAATTCAGTATGTTTCTTCGGTGAATATCAACACCAGGATAAAAAGCTCTGATATTACCCAGAATAGAGCAAGAAGTGGACAGACTGGTGTCACATCATAGTCTTGCTGATACAGCTCTGATATTACCCAGAATAGCATGAGAAGTAGCCAGACTGGTGTGTTACCATAATCTTGCTGATACAGCTCTGATATTACACAGAATAGCATGAGAAGTGGACAGACTGGTGTCTTAACATAGTCTTGCTGATACAGCTCTGATATTACCCAGAATAAAGTGAAAGGTAGCCAGACTGAAAGGTAGCCAGACTGGTGTCTTACCATAGTCTTGCTGATACTGCTCTGATATTACCCAGAATAGAATAAAGGTAGCCAGAATGAGAAGTGGACAGACTGATGTCTTACCATAGTCTTACTGTCATGCAGCTGTCTGTTTTGTTCTTCCAGTGATGTGACTTCCTGCTTGAGATGTGATTGTATCTCTTCTCCCTCGTACACTTTTCCTTCAAGCTGCACATGGAGAAAATTGCCATTGAGCACAAAAAGACATTCACAACAAGACAACCCACACACTTGTAGTACACCAGTACTGAGACCTTCATTGGTTCTCCAATTCAGGCAAACCATTTTGCACCAGCAGCATACAATAGCATTTATAATATACAATACAATATGTTGGTCCTGAATCTATGCAATGTGCTCTGAAAACAAACAAACAAACAAACAAAATGAATAACACACAAATACCACACTTGAATGTACTTCCCCCCTGAAATGGCTTTCTTTTGTTAAAAGTTCTGTCCATTTTGTGTTCTGTTAGGCAAAATTCCCTCATTGGTAAACAGTCTGTGCCTTTAACCCGTCATGTTAAACTGTGGAACAAATGAGAAATTTACCAATTCCGAATGAAAACTTCTGGACACTTACATCACGCGTTTTGGCATTCAAATCTTTGATGGAGCTTTGGGATTTTTTCATCTGGCCTTCCAGTGACTTAATCTGAGGAGGAAATGAAAATAAAGCCTGAAATAATCAACAACATACATAACTATTGACAAATATGTTTATCTATGGTTTGTTGATATCAAGTAAATACTATTAACATATTCAATAAAAAGAAAATGACATTCAGAAAGTATGTACCTTTAAGGCAGGAAATCCATTTTCACACATAGTTTTGGAATGTCAAGACAGTGAAAATGAAATACGATCCTGTAAAGTGTTTTCAGTTTTGAAACTGCAGTCTGTATATTATGATTATGGCTGAACTTCTTGGGAAGATGACTGTATAACTAGGAAAATATCTGTAATGACCTCAGCAGAGATTTAAAACTACAGACTCACAACATCATATTCTTCAGTGAACGATACAAATTAAGTGAGCAGTATAGAAGTACCCTTTTAACATTAATATGCACAAGCACTCCAATAGTGATGAAGTAGACATGTAACATCACAACAATATATTAAAGATGATGTATATAAACTTGAAGTCTTCAAGTTCTCACTGACTTTACCTTTTGCTGACTCGAATCGTACTCAGTGCTCTTCTTCTTCAAAGATGACTTGAGTCTATCCACCTCCTCTTTTTGTTCCTTTGTAATGTGCTCTAGCTCTTTGCAGGTTTTCTGAAAGAATGTGGATATATCAATATAAAGTAACAAATGTAAAACATACATATTTAGATTTTCCACAAATGAGAATGACTGGCAACTTATATACTTCATCATTTCTGATCAACACTTTGGAGAATGTAATTTCATCTTCAACTCACTAATATCAAAATTAAGAATACCATAGCCACTCGTAAGGTGGTACATTTGTTTTCTAAATAGGCCACAGAACAAGTTATTCATTTTCTGTGATGATCCAGATCAATGGCTGGATCAAGAAATTTTCATTAAGAATTCTTTATCATTATGAGAAAGGGTCAGTTTTGACATTTTACTGCATGATTCATAAAATAATGTCCAGGATGCTTGTTGAAATGTACAGAGCAACCTCTGCACAAGATCTCTCACACCACAAAATTTGATCTGAATATTGACGATATTCTGATATACAAATTGGCTACCTTGGCAGAGGTATGTGCTCTCTGAGTACTTCTTTCTAATGGAGAATTAGAAACATTAAATCAAGCAAACACTTGTGTACCTCCAGCTTGGATTTGTCCTGCCCAGTCTGGTCCTGAGCTGACCTCAGCTCAAAGAACTCAAGGTTCTGCTTCTTGAACTGCACATTGGTCATGTCCAGGGCGTCCATGACCTCAGCCTTCTGGGTAGTCAGGACGTCCACCTCCCTCTTCAACATACTTTCCACCCCTAAAGAAACGATTGGCGAACAGTCACTGGATTGAATTTAATTTTCTTAGAGATGAATGGGATTTATTCAAGGAAAACACATCAGGGATTTGTCTGGACATTGAACAAATGCACTTTCATCACACAAAAAGACAGAATACTAATCCATCACATGATCACTAGCTTTGCAGTGGATGGTACAAAGATACACTATCACAATTGATATTACTAAATGGAATTGCAGCTTATCATGGTGTAAGCATTGTACACTAAGCTCCATGTTGATAAATAAACAGGGATGACTTTTACAGGGAACTGCTTCTCTGTACTTTTACAGGGAACTACTACTCTGTACTGTGGATGTACATTGTATGTACTTCTCGGATAAGTACATCCACAGTTTCAGACTAAGAACATACCTCATTGGCAATCAATGCTACTGATGTCGAGTATTACGAAGTATCTTTGTATAAATGTGCTGCAAAAGTCTTCTAGTAAATCAATAATGCAACCCTAGATTTGTTTTCTGATACTCCTGCTGAACATTTAAGTACTCTACACATTTAGCATCTTTGAAATCTTATATGAATGCAAACATTCCCTACTGATTCAGTGCCTCAAAGAGATTCACAGTATTTGTTAAATTAAGCATAAACAGCAAGAACCCTCTCTTACATTTCAAAAAGGGGAAATCATTACACTTACTTCTATGTCTTCTTGATCCACACACCTGCAAGAGATTGAAATTGAATGACTTCATTTGTGCAAAAGGTTTTCTTAATAAGGAACTTTACTTTACATTACTATAAAGTATTGAAATCTGCACATAACATGTTGGTATGTGATTCCTTGAAAAAAACAAACAGCTGCACAAAATGACGTGAATCTGTTGTGTTATGGATATTCAACTAAATATGATGACTAGCTTTCTTTAATTGCCCATCTATCTACTGCATACAGTGATTATGCATGACAATGATGAAGGCAAATATGCGTACTGACAAAAGTACCAGCAAAATGTTCAAGTATTGCCTGAGAGATTGAGGAATCTTTATTAGAGGCTTTTGTCATTGAAAGGTCGGTTGCTTCAGTACATCATTTCAAGAGTAATTCATATCAGCTACGCTAAAGCACCATACAAGCATTTGACAGTAACTTTTGAACACAACTACAAATTGATACTAAACTCCATGAAAATCAAAGATTAACAGCTAATGAACGATATGATCAGCAACTGGTCTGATAATAAGATTTGAATTGTCTAGTGACTTATGGTCCCAACTATTCTCGACAAAAGACAGCTAAGGTACACACATAAGATGTTTATCATCATACCATACAGCAGACGAGGCACATGATGAAGGAGAGGAGGGACACCTCTAGGATAAACAGGGAGATCCAGGGGATACCAAGGAAGTCTGGCTGCTGAATGGCGTGCTGGAACTGTACTGGGAACTGCCGAGATCAAAATCAGTAACAGGTCATTACAGATTGAACTTTGGCACACTTTGATGAACATATTGTTCTGGGTCTTCACCACTACTTTCGCACAATAAAATAATGCTGGACATTTTACATCAGCATGAGAATGATGATGCCATTTCAAACATATCTTTTGATATCTTATTTTCCAGGAAACACTTCAAGAAGAACATTTATCTCCAAGAAACCACCATAAATGAGGACAATTCTGTATGACCTTCATTTTGTCTACTGAAGTTATTAAGAGTACAATTAAATCTTGGATTTTCCTCTTTTCTTTTGTGAAGCATTACATGACAAAGGGGTAAAATTCCTCCAGAAAAGTTGAAATAAAACTAAACTTCAGTACCTGATAAAATATCTCTGAATATCTACTCACCATTTGAAACAGAGGAAGGAAGACAGAATGGTTAAGGGCATCAATGGCCGGCTCCAAATTCTTTTTCAGCTGAGTCATCAAGTCATCTTCACTTATGCTCACTGGTTCCTCCTCATCTTTCACTGTCTCCACGGTAACACCATCATCCAGGTCGGCATGCTGGTTCTCCTCCCTGGTGTAGAGCTGGTGGTGGAAACCCTCATGTGTTCCATTATCCTCTGCTGGCTCCTGACTGCTCGAGTCAATGGCTCCTCCATCACTAGTTTCTCCTGAGTTGTCATGGTAATGCTCCTGTTCTGCCGCCTCTTCCTCATACTGTAAAGGAAACTGATGGAAGGACATACAAAAGTACCTTCCTTTGACAATCTATTTCATGCAAATCCTACTGTCGCTTTAATACAGTTTAAAGGCATAATTTACCATTTGCAGATGAAACAAAAACCCAGCATTACTGCTTCAAAATAGTTCTAAACTGTGAGTTAAGGATAGAAACAACCAATGTAGGAATTTGAACCAGTATAATCGATGTTAAGTATTGTTAAATATACAAAATGAGAACAATAGTTATGATAAAAATGTTTCCAGATTAAACTGTCTACAGTTACGGTTTAATGAGAAAAATAGTGATATCTCCTTATATTTTAGGCTTTATTGCAAAAATTGTATCTGGTAGGATGTTTTGTGAAACAACTGACCTACACATATGCATCAAAAGTGATATCTTGAACATTTTTTAAAATCACTGCTCCCAAAGGTAAACAGGACCTTTAATGGCAAAATAAAATGGTTGATTTATTAGATATAAACAAAATAAAGACTTCCAACATTTATCACTATCGCTTTTGCTATCCAAAGTGAAAGATAGCTAAATTGTGAACATACTGTAGCAACAATTTTGAAAAAGTAGTCAGAATCTTACCCGTGTACTGCTGCGAATAAGAGGCTCTGCATAGTCATCAGGACCATCAACCTTTGTGTCACCAGAAGGCGCTGCCTCTCCAGTTTCCGGTGCTGCCTGGTCTTGGAAGCCTTCGGAAGGCACTTCTGGAAGAACGGGAGAAGTATTTACAGCATCTTTCACCTCTGCACTGGGGCTGTCTTGGGAGGTTGAAGGTGGCTCTTGATATTCTGCATGATTCCCACTTTCAACTTCCATTCCTGCAGGATCCTGTTGAAGTTGAGTGTCAACCACAGGATTTGGTCCTTCAGCTCTATCTACCACATCGGCAAGTTTTGCTGGGTCATATGTGTCACCTTCTTCCACTTGCTTGGATTCAGTTGCCTGATATGGGTTATGCGTTTGTTCCGTAGAACCCTGGTGGAGAGGAGGTTCAGGAACAGAGTCCGGAGGATGAGCATGTGGCTCAGGGTCCACACCCTCTGTCTTCAAAATTGTCAGTGGATCTTCAGGATCTTCCTTGGTAAAATCTCCAGGTTCTTCATTTTCAGTTTTTGGCTCAACAGGAAGTTCTGGCACACCTTCCTGGCTTTCTTCTTGGCGTTTTAAATCATTGGTCTGCTGAGAAACATCGCCATCTGCTTGTGGCTGAGGAACAAAGGGTGATAAAATGTCTCGCTTTGGAGCTGGAGGTGGTTTCACAAGAAGGGTCTTCTTCAGCTCTGGATCTCGGAGAATTTTCAGCATTTCCTGCTGGATGGCTCCTTCCTTGCCGCTGAGCTCTGGATTGGCATGGAGTCTATGCAAGATATTCCTATATGCCTCGGGATCAATTTCTTCCTCACTTTTCATTGAAAAAGTTGTTGGAGGAGGGACAACATCATCTTCATCTCCTTCTTCTTCTCTTTCTCCTTGAGGCATGTCAACAATATCGCTACCTTGCATTGTGAAAACAGAAGTCTGTTGTGGAGTTTGACTATTCACATCCTGACTTTGGATTGGAGGTTCATTTGGCATTGGTGTGGGTTCCAGATCGTCAAGATATATTGTGGTGCCATCTATAACCTCTATTGATGGGTTCGGAAGAATCTGCTCTTTGTGCTGATTGATAGCCCCAGGAATGTCTTCTGCCTCTACTGGAGTGTCCTGAATACCTTGGGTTGGTTCAGGAGTACCTTCTTGGTGAGCAGGAGCTTGGGTAGCCTCCACAACACCTGGAATAGTTTCCACTTGAGGGGTACTTTCATGTACATCTGCACCTGTCCTTTCATTGCTGTTACTGTCAGCATTTCCTTGATCTTCTCCTTGGTCTGGATGAGGATCATCAGCATCTTGAGTCTTGAATTCTCCAGGTAAATCAGCATTCTGGTCTTGTTGATCACTCACTTGCAATCCAAGGCCCTCTACAGTCTGCTGTTCACTATTGACTGGATTGTATTCTCCTTCATTAACATCTTGTCTGTCTCGTTCCATTCCTTCCCCTGCCACCGGTTCTTGTTGATCCTGCTCCACCACCTCCTCTTCTGCAGGCTCCTCTTCCAGTTGAAGATCAACCCTCCTATCTCCCTTATCTTCTTGGTTGTGTGGATCTGTTGCTTCATCTTCTGTTGAAAAAGAAAATGTTAATCAACAATAAACTTTAACTCCATGTACTATAAAGAGCGATATGCAATTTCTTGTTCCACGTACCTGCAACATATTAAAGCTATTATTTCTGTATAATACATTCTCACTTGTAACTTTGCAGCAATGAATAAATTATACCTTGATGGTAAAATGAAGTAAACATGAATTAAAACAACAATCATTTCATGACTGATTGTAGTTTGTAGCTCTTTTTTTTTCTTTTTGGCCTCTTCTCTTTACACCATCTCCAGTGACAAGAACAACTGGCAAAATCTGGAGGTCAAGAACCCCCTTCTTTCAAAGCTTTAGTTTTGGTGCAATGTGTGCAGAAAAGTTTGCAACAAGTTGTTATTGAGGAAAGGCCTTAAAGCTGTTACTGCACTTCTTGTTAGCATAAAGATGATTGTATTTAAATCTTTCACATATTTCAATACATTATCTTTTAAACATAATACCATATCAACTGATGAAATTTAGACTTGCAGCTTGGGTAAGTAGTTTTAACTTTGGTCACTATATTTATCACAGAGACATGATCACAGAATTCAGTCTGAAGGAGGTTACTACGCCAACATGTGTTAGGGTATTACAAATCAAGCGATAAGGAAATTAACTCACTAGTAGGAAAAATGTCAGGCACTGGGTGAGTATTTTTCAGTTATCCGAGATGCTCTTTTCTTTCTTTCTCTTTCGCTCTCTTTCTCTTTTTCCCGCTCCTCTCTCTTTCTCTTTATCCCTTATTCTCTCACATTTTATCTGATATGGTACTTTAAGACTCCCAGTTACTTACCGGTACGTATTTGTTTCAATCTATTATGTCATGATTCCAAGAATACAAAGTGACATATGACACAGCCAGGGAAGGTAATCATAATTTTGATGTCTTGTACTATGAATGTGTGCTATTTTTCTCTTCTACTTGGATATGAGCATATATACTTTGTACCTCTAGATTACTGGTACAACTTTTCTTTCTTTCTTTCTTTCTTTTTTTTTTTGGGGGGGGGGGGAGAGAAAGGGTTATGAGATGGCACATACATGTGAATATCTACTACAATGAATGGAATGATGAATTAGCATGAAATAATCATGTACATGTAGTGTGGTGTACTATTTCAAGTACATAGATGAAAGGACTAGTTAGTATAAACACAGCCAAATTGTATAGATCTGTTTTATGTTCATTTGAATCATACCAATGTATGCACTGCGGGTAATTTTAGAGGCACTAAATCTGGTCAATTTGGTTTCATAACTGACACTAACAATACTCCTGCTAGCGCCACTTAGTGTTATTTATTGAAAAAGTACTTAGTGTTGAGGTTTGCAATTTATTGGTGAGATATTTTCTTGAAACAACCTGAAAATATCCCCAAACCAAAGATTCCCACCAATCCAAGACCAACAGAATTCAGTGCTACCTCTAAAAGTACCCACATGCAACCTGCACATGCTCATTCACATGCTTCATAATCATACTACCGGTACCAAAAAGAATATGACCAATTATGAGAGTTGTTTGGGATAAGAAGAAAACAACTATCATGCAGAAACGGGTCAAATGTTTCATCCAAAATCCAACAAATGAGTAAAGAGTATGAATGTCTGCATGACAGAAATTATCAAAATTGCATTCTCTAGGCAATTCAAAATGGTCATTCTGATCACATGATCACGAAGTCTCATGATGCCCTATGACGTCCCACAACCCAATTTCTTCATACAAAAAGAGCACAAAAAACACTTTCTCATAACTGTAGTTTCTCTATGTTACATGATGTGTGAAAGCATTATAGTCTTAAACTGTACGTCTTGTTTTGAAGACATTCCTCCTTTCAAAAGAATTTGAATAATGGTTTTATTTCAGAATCAACACATGAAAGGTTTCAGCTAAGTGACATCACACTTGTGTAGTTCCCATAAGATGTCATGTTAAATGATGCCATCACATTTTAAGACCCAAAACTTTTTCTCAATAGTGTATATCTCAACCAACTTCAATTACAATTAGTTTTTGTTATTTTGTTGTTTTCCCCATTCTTGCCCTTTAACAACCTCCATTGGAGTACATTTTCTTTAACACTCTGATTTCCATTTCCATAAATTCACTGTTTCATAGTGTAAACAGTCATAAGCTGGGAAAGAAGTATTGTTCAATGAATTTTCCTTCTGCATGTAACAAGTGAATGCCATTACATATTCTACATGCATGCTACATTCAGCACTATGTAATACAGTGTACATGACACAAAATACAAAGAAAGGTCAGGAATAGAAGTCCTTTCCTGCATGTGGAATAGGATATGTGTGTACTGACTAATGTGGAATGATATCACAGATGAAGGAATATTATATGACAAAAATAGAATGATGACAGATTAGAGCAAACACAGTAAACAGCTAGGGTATCACACTTTGCCACACAGAGCCATAACACAAGAAGAACAAATACATGCATGAACATCATACTCTGCTAGCCCATAATTAATTCACATGAGACTACATTCGCAACAAGAGGATGAATGATATGGGAGAGAGAGTGGAACACACAAATGTTTGTGTAGGTGCACATGTTGAAGAAATCACTAAAACCAGAATAAAGTTTCAGTACATTACCTTCTCCTTCATACCCTTAATTCTGCATAAAAATTATCAATATTCAACAAGTACATTTTACTATTCAAAAGCAGTTTTGTGCAGCTTAACTTTGACCATGCCTGGTATATTAATCTGCAATATCCAATGTATATTTAGATCATTACTTGGATACTCCCATAACCATTTTAGAAGTAACTGCATAAATCTGAAGTGACCTTAACGTCTTGCTCTAAATACATCATGTGAAATTTAGGGCACACTGGCCACTGAGAAGGACGCACAAGACTGCCCCATGACCCTGAGAGGATAATTGGATCATACTCTCACCCACATTTCCTGGATATTAATTACACAGCAGATTAAAGGATATGTTGAGGGAATACTGCACCAAGATTTCGTTACATGATTTCAATGCAGTGTATAAATATTTTCTAGCAGAGTGAATTTTGGTTATGAACTTTAGCTAATTTGATGAACTAGCAGCAAATGTTGATTTTAATTTTGACATTTCTAGCATCATATCTCATAAATAATCTAAATGTTTTCATTTTATGAGGACGAGTTCACTAGTTTTTAGGGTCTTCAAAGCAAGAAATATAAATATATCATGAGCAATGCTAAACATCAAGAAACAATTGCTGCATCATAATGAATCTACCTTAATTACTTGTAGAAAAAAGATTTTGGGGTCATTCCTAGGTGTTGAATTCTGACTGCTTTTGCAAAATTTAATTTTGAATTTCTGCCCAGTGGTATTCACTGATCAGAACCTGCAATAATCTTGGATTTTTTTTTTTCTGGCTGCCTCTGCTTCTTGTATTTCTCTTGGTTTGGGTATATGTAATCTACACACATCTATTCTTGTGTCTACAGCCTATAGTAGATCTACTATGACATGCACCACAAAGTAGCTCTACAAAAGGTGTGTATACTTCACATGCAATCTGTGCGAGGTAGAAGAAAGAATCTGTAGAGGAAGTAGCAGCATTGTAGTCCACTCACCAGCAAGATGTCTATACAGTGGCCTGACAGGTTGGTGAGGGGGGAACCCATGGGATATAGTGAATGGAGCAAAGTCACTCAAGGAATTGGTGTAAATGACACCATTCTGGACAACATGGGGCACAAGGTGATTCAATAAGGTGCAGCTACCTAGGAAACCCTGACCAGAAAGAACCTGGCAATGGGCGAAGGAGTCCAACAGAAATTTATAAGCGCCTACACCAGATGTGACTAGGCTTCCTCCTCTCCTTGAGGCTTTGCGCCTCTTTTTCAATGCAGAGTTAGACAGACTGGCATCTCCTTTCCCCCTTTTATTTTGATTCACATTGATTTGGACGTAATCCTGAAATCCACATTCCTTACCCCTGCCCTGCTTGGTGAAGCATTGTTTCAGTGACAAAAGGACCTCCTTGTAGACACTATCTCTGGAAGATTTGATTCCTGCTGTTGAATTAATTCTGTCTACCATAGACGAGGGCATATAATCTGAAAACTTGCAGCTGTGTGAGTTCTCCTGATAGGAGAAACATAGCCATTGAGAAAGAATGAATTCTACATACAGATTTGTAACATCATGCTTGCTTCCTGGACTCTGTATCTCAGATAATTCTGAAGAGGACACCCTATGCTGGAAACTACAATGATTAGAATCATTCTGGTAAGAAAAGCAATACCACGGTGACAGAAGCACTTCTTCGTAGAGGCTTGTCATCTTAATTTTGCCTTCTTCACTGCCAATGTCAAGGCTTGCTCTTGAGGAATCTACATCAAAATAAAAGTCCAAGAGCATGCTGCAAGGGGACCTCTGGCATCTGTTGCTAATACTGATTGGACTATTTCTAACCAAGGCTTTGAAAGCAAGACAGTCTAGGCAATTGGGCTTCACTATATCCACTGTGACTTTATCATAAATGAAATGGTCAATGACAGAACAACTATTAGCCTCATTCTCATGGCCTGAGGAACAAAAGCCTTGTCTGGTGAGAAGAGATTTGTAAGCTTCACAGTAGAATGAGTGCTTTTCTGGTAAATCAACTGTTTCCAGATCATCACACCTGAAACATCTTCTATAGCGATGGTGAAGCAAGCATCGAGTCTCAGAAAGCATTTCATCATCTGGGTAGGAGATCCCTGCTCCTGAAAACAATGTTTTAAGGAAAGTCTCTTGAAGCCAATGTCTATAAAGTGACTCTACTGAATGGACCTTCAACACTTGGTTCTCATCTTCCAAGTAGTGAGCGACTGAGTCACATTGGTTGCCAGTACTCACTTGATCCCTTATCAAAGTGTATCCTTCATTGGTCATCAGGCATCTATAAAGGTTCAACTTGAAGGACCTCTCATTTTCCTTCAATACAGATTGATCGTGATCTTCATTCTCAGCAAAGTAGAGCTGAATTAAACAATTTTGTTGCCCCTCTTGTTGCTCATTTTTAAGGCACCTTCTATTTCTTGTCATGACCAAGTGGTACAATTCCCTCTTAAATGGGTCTGTTCTGCGATCATGAACACTGCTTGTTTGTGATAATTTGTCAGACCTGAAAAAATGTTCATAAATTGAACACTGGTGAAGGACAGACTGCTCCAAGGTTCTGCAAGCTTGCTCTCCTTCCATCAAAAATTTATATAACAACAGTTCAGACATGTCTTGTTTGTTTGATTGCTTTGTCTTAGCAGAAGACTTCATGAAGAATCTATCACTGAATGAACAAGATTTACTGTGAATGGCTTCATCTGATAACAGACACAATGGTCTGTTCTGGAGCACTTCTTTGTACAGCATATTCTTACATGGCAGTGACACAGTTTGTTTCCTACTGATATCACCAGCACGCAGCTTAAGAGAGAGATCATGATAATAACAAGACATAAAGGTAGCAGAGAGGTCAGTTACAGAGCATTGGTACACAGATGTCATGACCATCTCATACACAGACCACCCCAATGTCTCCTTGCTAATCTTTTCTCCAACCTGAGTACGATCGGGGCTATAGAAACCTTCTCTGAGGCTACATGGTCCTATTCCTGTCATTACCATCCTGTAAGTTTGAGAGTAACAACTGCTCTCATCAGGAGTTTCACTCTGCCCTGTCCAAACTATGTCATCTATGGTGATGTCATGCCATGAGCAGGTATGAGGCTGGGGCAAGATCTCCACAAGACACTGCTTCATCATGATGGCAATGTACTTAAAATGCTCAACTTGATGCTTACTCAAGAAACTTTGGGATGCATCTGTCTGAATGGGAAGTTGTAAAGGAGCACTGAGGTATTCACACCAACTGCATGTCTTGGTGTCCTCTGCACTCATGCAGAGTCCTCTCAACATGAGGAATTCCTTTGATACCTGCCATCTAACATCTCCATGGCAAGTATCTGTATTTACTGGAGCAACATGCACCCCCTCAGACATCTTCTCCTCATTAGGTATGGACGAAACCTTGGAATAATCTTCAGGAAAACTTCTCCAGAAAGAAGATATAATTTGTCTATAAGTTCTCTGAGGGCAATAGGATGAGAACAGGAAAATGGTAATTTGCTTGGGCATCACTTCACCAGCATAAGTCACATTGCTTAAGACTTCCTTTGCAGGATAATGTAACATTAAATTTTCATACCAAAGTGGTCTGGAGCAAGTTTCATTTGATATTTTTGTTGTTTCATACATTACAGCTTTTTCTGATGTACCAGCTTGTTTCCTCAGTTGTACTGAATTTTTCAGTAGTTGTATGTATCTTTCTTTCCTTGAACAGTATGGGTTGACTGTAGTGTTTTTATGAAAACTGTGCTTGGACATCGCTTCATCACCACTCACTGTTACATCTTGGGATGCCGTTTTGAAGTATGGCAGAAATAAGCTTTGATACCAGAGAAGTTTCATACAAGTTTCAATTGGTGATTTCACCATTTGATCACCAGTAGTGTTTGATGACAATGTAACTCCTTTCTCAAACATTGGTTGAAGGGTCCAGAGTTCCATGTACCTTTCTCTGGATGAACTGTAAGGATGGACAAGGGTTCCTAAAGATATTTTGTGCTTCAGTATTGGTTCTTTTGCATCAGCTGCCTCACTACGGTTTGCCCTCTGGTGGTGATGTGAAAACAGGTGTTGATACCAGAGTTGCTTGGAACAGGTTCCTCCTAACATCTCTGTTTGATAGATAGGAAAGAACTCCAATAATTCCATTTCTCGCTCATGTTCAAGTGAAAACATCACTGGTTCTATGTACCCTTCTTTTCTTAAAGAATGTGGGTGAACTGTGGTATTTGAAGGAGGGCTTTGTTCATCAGCATTTATGTATTTGTCCTTCTTAATGTCTGTTCTGAAATCATATCTATTTGCAAGGAACCAAATTTTTCTATAATCCCAAGGCAAGCATATCTCACTTTCGTCATCATATTTCCCTGAGTCCTGAGTAGGTCTAGGACGAGTGGTGTAGTGCAGGTCTGTTTGATTCTGCATTGCCTCATGGGAAGAGTCACAAAACGTACATGATGAGATTTCTTTCTGTCTTTCACTGATGCATCTACCTGTCAAAACTGAAAAATATTCCAACAACTGAAGCCCACCTGTCTGCAAGGTTTTGATTTGCACTTTATCTTCAAACTGTTCTGAATGACTGTCCGGTTTACAGGGTGGCATGCACATCCAGTTGAATGTCATCAATATATGGTAGTTGGACATGGACTGACACACACTTGGCTTGCAACTGGATGTCATGGATTGAGCTTTTACCTTGTGAGTGTGTTGAGTGGATTGTCTGGGATATATGCTACTTGCCGGTTTCTGATGGTCCCTAGTTTCTTGATAGCTGTTGTTTAATGACAATGGCAAGTGATTTTCATGATAAAAATCACTGACAATATTTTCCTCAATAAAGCACAAGTTTAAGTCTTCAAACAATGCCTTATATCTGTCTAAAATGGAACAATATGACTGGGGATAATGAAGAACTTTTTCTGGAGCATCTTTCATAAGGCACTTGTCTTTATAAGGAGTAAGAAAACATTCTTTATAATCCTTGATAAGGCAGACTTCTTGTCTAGATAGTACTTTCCTTTGACTAAGAGGTGTGGCAGAGTAGACAATGGGGTCTTGTTTGCTTTGGAGATGAACATTCATTGATGTAACCATCACTTCACCTTTCAGAGCATCACTGTAGTCACACCACACACACGAGTCTTGTGGTTTGAGGATGCATGTGTGACAGCAGAGATCATTCAGGACAGACAAGAACGATGGCAACCTGGGATGTATTGTCTGTCTGCCTGCAACTTTTTGTCCATCTTCTGGCCATATCTTATGATGTGCATCGCTACAGTTCTGTGCTGTGCTTACCAGAGGAGCACACAACCAATATGATTCAATGATATCCTTGAAAGCAACTAAGGATTGATCAGAATGAGACACTGGACTTGCTACATGTCTCACGGATCTCACTTCCTCTGCATTGTTTGTCATGTCTGAAACAGATTCCTCTGCACACTTCAAAGTGACAAGATCAATATACCTACTGATTTTTGAACAAGAGTACGCTGAGAAGCTCCCATCCTGAGTCAGGCCATGCTTGTGACCAGTAGCCACTTCCTTGATAACCAATGACATAGTCTGTGGCTCACAAACTAAATCAAAGAGTGTTTTGTACACTGACAATTTTGAGCTATATCTTGTCAACTCAAGAAGTGGCTTGAACTGCTTGAGTGCAGAAACTTCTTGAAGATGTTTATGGCTACCGGGAAATTCTGCAGAGTTTATAATGCTGCTCCTGTGCTCTTGTATGGCATCTTTTCTATGAATGTTTTGTAAATCAAAGTGTGCCTGTTTCCAGATTTCTACATACAAATGAAAGCTTGATTCAGATGTACATTCAAGCAACACAGAGTCATTATGGAAAGGGGTTTGTACCTTGTCAGCATCATACTCCACTGGATCTGGTGTTTTCTGAACCACTTGATTTTGCTTGAGTGTCTCATTGACATTAGTTTTCTCCACTCTTGGTAATGCTTCCACTTCATTGAGGACATTTGCTCCTTCAGATGTCAAACATTCAAACCATTCACTTAAGATAAAATCAAGAAAACTCAGTTTCAAAGAGACACCATGGAGGATACTGTGGGAATATCTGATATCTTGCCATTTCTCTGGACAATTTCCTGAGACTTCACGATGATGCTCTTTTGTTCCAGTGTCAGACAAGGGTATTGGCCCGCCAGGCAAACATCCAATCCATCCCTCATAAACAACATCCATAACACTTTTTCGAAAGCAGACATGATCAAGAACATAACTCAAGCATTTGGCATCTCCATCACATTTATCACCTGTTCTCTGAAGAGGCAATGTATCACTTTCTTCCCTGTCACAAGGCTTTTCATCTTTCAAGGGAGCATTGTCAACATATTCTGCTTTTGATGAGAAAGGAAAGTCTGAGACTGGGGCTATTTCCTTACTTGGGGCCAACTCTTGAGCACCTGTGTGTTCGCTATTACCCTTTTCATACCAACTTGTCACTAGCATTGACAGGAACTCAACCTGTGCTTCAGGGTAGGAAGAAACGTGGACCACACGTCTGGTATTTCTCATGGAATGATGGGTATCAGGTCCAGAGCTGATCAGGGGCTGATGATGACTGATGCCCTCCTTCCTAGCTGCCAATTTAATGTCAGAGCTATTGTTGCCAGGCATTTGGATGACAACTAATTCAAACTCTTCAGATTCTTCTTCAAAACAAATAGTCAAAGACTTCATTACCATTGGGTAGCTGAGGCTTTCACAGTAAGATTCCTGCCTAGGCAACATATTTGCACCACTTGCACTCTCTTTCTCTCGATTGTGCAAATCAGACTGCATACAAACTGAAGAAGATTGCAAAAGGCAGACATAGTCACATCTATAGCACGAGGGGAGTGTGCTCTGCCATGGGTGTTTGCCAACACGGATTTGCTGAATGTTTGCAGGACTGTCATGAACTTCACTGATCTGAGATAAAGCAAATGCTCTCACCAGTGAACTTACAGCTGTGCACACATTATACTTCTGCTCAAACATATGGCATTGATCAAAGGAATTCCAAGTCAAAACTGGCCACTTCACAGTTGGCATAACGCTGCCTAAAATATTCTGAGTCTCTTTATCAACACGGATCATGTATTCTTTTTTGGACACCTCTGACTTATGAAAATCATTGATAAGGCACTTATTCCAGTCAAGCCCAGGAAATACCCATGGACAATATAAACCCCTGTCCTGTGGAACTATCCCAAATTTGTGCGCTTCTTTCACTGCTTCTACAGGTTTGGGAGGGGGAGAAACTGTACGCTTTTCTACAAAGTGGATGTCATTTTCATTTGCCACAACTACTTTGTGAGTGATGTGCAATGAACCAGGTATACATGCAAACACAAAAACAGTACAAGACAGGCACGGAAGACAAAAGTTAAAACAGAGGGAAACAAACAAAACATTGTTAGTACTCAAACTATACCTCAACAAGCACAATAACAAACCAAAACTGTGGTGCAATCATAACAGTTAATGCAATGCTGCCATTAAGTGTTCACAGAGAGTTACACCAAACTGAAATGTTCAAGCTTGGAAGCGTAATTTCAAATGGGAGTAGCCATTAAATATTATGTTAGTGTCAAACAGATAGCACTTAACAGAACACAAACTCACAAGACAAAGATGTACACTGAAATATTTCAAATATTTGTCACATGGATCATGTCTATTGGCAGTCTCACAGTCAAGGCTCTACATGGTTTGGGGAAAGCATTGTACTTTATATATTTATTTATTTATTTATCTATCTATCTATCTATCTATTCTTATTACTGGACACTGTGAGGACTGTGAAATGTGGACAGCTGACACAAATTCTAACCCAACAAATTTAACTTTTATTAGTTTTAAAAATACAAAGCTTTAGTCAATACCTTTTTAACTGTAAGACCCATTTTGAGGCACAATAGACACAATTTATATAAACACTAATCCTCACACATATCAATTTGCACAAAATATGATTCAATCTGCTCTTCGCTGGACACAATATAAAGTCAAACACCTTATGTTTGACAGAATGGAAAGCTCATGCCAAACTAGTGGCCAAGCACCTGCTTCCTTAGTGAAGCTTGAGGTATACAAGTCAAATGCCCTTGTGATATTCTGAAATGATTGTTTGAAGTGACACTAGACTTTACCTTGCCACACCCTGATGCTGTTAACAGAGATACAAATGTTAGGAGGTTGACTGTCAAATGGGTGTCACTGGTTAAATAGAAGGATGGTCACGGGATGACATGCATATGAAGCGCCTTGATGTTTCGATGACATGCTGCTCCTTGTGAGATTATTGCTGGGGTTCCATGCTGTCCATGAATTAAACTTACCAATGGTTGTCTCTTTCTCTGGGGAGTCTGCACCAGCTGCAGCATCCTCACCAGCTTTCTGCTGCTCTTGCCTTATTGATTCAAGCTGTTGGGGTTCATCATTGACTGGCACAGGAAGAGTCTCTGCTACATCGTCTTGATCAAATGCCTCATCACTGGGTTGTGTCGCTTGCAGTTGCTCATTTGAAAGCACAGAAGTCCTTTCTGTATTTTCCATACTCTCATGTGCATCTCCTCTTTCTGGATCATCTTCGTCTCCTACTCCTTCACCTTCATCTTCAATATCTTTTCTGTCTTCATCATCATCTTCTTCATCTTCAACATCGCCTTCTTCCTCATCAGCCAGTGCTTCCTCTATTTGACTTTCATACTTGAGAATCTCTGCCTCCTGCTGCCTTCTTTCCATCTGCTGGTATTCTTCAACCTCTTCTGCCTTCATTACTTCACCCCTGGGAGGACCATCTAGAATCTTATTTGCCTGTTCCTCCCTCTTTCTCTCCTCTTTCTCACTATCCCACATGATCTTAAAAACTTTTTGCACAATATCCAGTTTTTCCTGAGGTGGGTTATTATCAATTGGTCCCTTATAGTGGCTTTTCTCAATCTCTTCCAAATCTCCTTTATCTTGGTCTTCCCCATGAGACGATACCTTTTCTTCTCTCATTTTAGTTTTCTGGAGTATGGATGTCCTCTCATCCCCTCCTCTCGCATCCAGCAATTCTTCTAAGAAATCTTCTTCTTCTTGTTCTTCAATATACTTTCGATCATAGTAACTCCAGTCATCATCATCATCATCTTCATCGTCATAATCATCATAATCATCGTCATCTTCTGATTCATCATCAATGTATCCTGTGTCATAAGCAGTTGGTAATTCAGACAACTGTTTATTCTCAAAAGGAAACTTCTCTTTACTTTCTTTGCTAAAAATAATCTTTGGATTAAGCTGTTTTTCAACAGTCTTATCAGTATTCTCAACAATATCAGACACATAGTTATCAACTTGAGGAGAAATATAGTCTCTGTTGTCACTTTGTACTTGAGGAGGCATAGAGTTGTTATTGAGGTTTGCAGTATTTGTATCTGAAGTTTTGTCAGTTACAGAGACATGTCCATCACTGATCTCTCTCCCATGATGTTCATTTTCTCCTGTGGTCATTTCACTTGGTACATCCTTCAATCCAATTTGATTGATCACAGTGTGCTTGGATATATCATCCTCCTCACTTTGATGGTCACTACCTTCTTTAATCTTTACTTCAAAACTGCCAACGAACTCTTGTTTAGGCAAGTTGTACAAAAACTTGCCATTTTCACTTTGAGGGTTATCCAATGAATTTACAATGGCCTGCTCCTTTCCATCATTTTTCTGAACATGTAAACTTTTAGCAGTGACATGATTAGTGAACCTGCCACCAGCTACACTTGTACCATCACCATCAAGATGATCCTGGTTATTCAAATCAAACTCTGTCAAGGAAATTCTGGCCTGCACTGCTTCCTGGCTGCCAGAATGACTACTCTGAGATTGTTCCTTGTGTAGCTGCTGTTCAGCTACAAACTTAAACCTACCTGGCCCACCAAAGTCTTGTCCCGGTTCGGTCCCATTTCCGTCCTTGGCATCATTCTTCTCTGGCTCTTTCTCTGGCTTCTGCACGTCCGCATTCCTGGGCGTCGGAAATGCAGGTAGTTTTCTCTGGAATCCATCCCCTATTAACCGAGCCTCAAACAAATCCTGCAGTAAAATACACAAATAATATTTGCTTCCAATAATAAAATGGAAAATATCATTGGATTTAGTACTTAGGCACTCTGATATCTTACATTATCAATGAAAGAAGTCCTTTTGTTTTTGTTGTTAGCTAAATTATGAATAGTAATACAACGCATGTGAATTCAACTCAGCATGATACATGAAATTTCCAAGGGTCACGCAGTTTACTCCATTTCAAAATATACACGAGTAAATTTGTACATTTGTATGTCATTACAAACAAGATATGGTTCTAAAATTTTGATGCTTTGCATATTGTCCTATACCAGGTCATACGCTCTGGTTAGGTATAAAAATCTCATGATGTTGAGGCTTCTTGTTGAGTTTTAGAAAGCTCCTAGATGTTGGCATTCACGGCCAAAAGTTTGCTGCAGTTTTAAGAGCGAGAAAAGCATTGATCATTTAAGTTCTTCTGGTACCGTAATGTGTTACACCAAGAAACTGCCAATGATATGTAGTGGTAGCTGATTAGCATAGCCATCGTTTCCACTAAAAATGTGAGCATGCTTACATTAGAAAATTTTGAGTAATTACACGATTTTTCAGCTAGATGTATTTTTTTCGTGTCGGGAAAATCCGCAGCGAGCGCACCCTCTGCGAGATGTGTATGGATCAAAAGTCTCATTGGTAAACCACACGTGTGTATGCTATTGATTCTGCGTGTATTGTCTATGCGGTTCCAGTCGCATTGTTCCGCTTGGATGCTGTCCTGCGGGAAGCTCTTTTGATTTTGTCCCTCAAAGAGGGTCGTCGGTCAAGTCTTTCATCCTTTTGTTTTGGTGAACGTCACCAATCGTCCCCACGCTAGCATAGGAATTGCGCGCGGACAAAGACCTGCCGATTTCAATAGAGTACCCCCCGCCTGTGGTCCACTTTTAATAGACAAAAGAAGGATTAGTAGGCTCTTCCTTCTCAAGTGGACAAAAGACACTCTTCCAGGGCCCGGGACAATCACTTTAGTTTCAAATACAGGATCTGGGACTAAAGGACTCAGATTTGGGAATGAATTACTGAGGCAGAAAGAGAAATTGCTATGACAAAATAAACTGCTAGTATCTTTGGAATCATACAATTCTAGAACGCAATTTTGTTATCATTTGAAAGAGGAGATGTTGCTCTAAAACTTTCTCACAGAGTCAAGGGAGCGTTCTATTGAAGAAAAAACATGACTGGCTCTTTTTTTCCATACTACACAAAAAATTTCTAATAATTTTTTTGATGTATCAATTATTTCTGCAATATTTCAGGTTCAGATAGATATTATGCCAAACTGACTACATGACACGAAAGAACAAACATTTCTTGATATATGTTGTGTAGAACTCAATTCAAAACAGTCAATAGTTTCAGAGATATGGCGGTTTTAAATTTTATTGTCAGGCTAATACTTTGAATGTTTTCTCACCTCAGCATTAACATGTAAAGATGGACGCTTGTTGAATACAACTAGTTCTTTTACGTGATCCTTGTTGAAAAGGCCAACTCTTCCAGGTTTCATTAGCAACTGCAAGGACAAAAATGGACACATACGAAACATATGCAGGGATTACCAAGTGCAAGAGAAATAATTCAATAAAAAAGACAACATGTGATTAGAAGTGTACACTATGTATGTTCATTCTCATACAAACTGGTATGGGTTTAAATTGCTGTCATTTTCATAGGTTATTACTAAATGAAGGTTTCAGAAATATGGGTAAAAAGTGAACTTCTAAACATTTTAAATTGTACTAATGAGGTCTGACAGTATAATAATTTTGTTTTCATTGAGTTTTCACTCTCACTTTGATTGGATTACACATCCATTGCACAATGGAAGCATCCTTTATCTAGTCAATATGCGTTGTAGGCATTACTGTACTGCTCATTTCACTTTAAACCAATTTTACATTTCAGAAGGCATTCACTGAAATAACTCACAAATACACAGTGCAATATATCATAATGTATAGCAAATGAATACAATTATAAAGCATCCCTCTGGTGCATGTAGGAGAGGATATACTGAAAGACTTAATATTCTCCAGCTGTACCCCTCCCCCTTTAAAAAAAAAAGAAAAAAAAACAGTTAAACTGGTATTTTTTTAATTTATCAAAATGAGATTAATCACACCATTTCTTGGAGTAATCTTACCAAGAAGAGTGATGTGAGTCTGAAATCTGATGTCATATGCAATTGATAGAAAAAATGCCTTGAATATCATTCTCTAACAAAGTGTGCTTGGGTGGTCACAGCTTTGGTGCAGTGTTCGCCAAGAAATTCCTTGCAACTGATTGACAAATTGGCCTACATTTATGTAAATAAAACATCTCGACGGAGGAATTTCATGAATTTGAAGAAATCCCTCTCCAGGTATTAGAAAAGCAGTGCAAGAGTTGTTCTGAATGACTGATTATTCAGAATATACTATCTTACATTTTTCACATAATTCTGCAAACCACTTCTTTAGATACAATGAGGATCTAAACCGGGTAAAAATATATGAATCTCTGATGACATCAATTGTCTCCAAAGTAAAAGGAGGTGCACTTTAGCTTCATTTCACAGAATTATAGTACTTGAGTATTTTTTAATCATATCATCACATTCATATGACATGAAGTATCTTTTTTGCATGATCATTATTGATATACTGCACATCATTGTGAAACACTTTTTAACAGACCTACCAAGGCTCACGCCTCCTACACACTCCATTCCTCCCCCCCCCCCCCCCCATCGTATAATGTCCAGCAATAACTCACTCCAAGCCAGTTGATAAACTTGGCATCTCTGTTCTAACTGCATTTGGGTATGGTAATCATGCAGAGCTAGAAGCAATAGAGACTATTATTGTGTAATGTCAGAAATTTTGCTGCAAACTGGACAGCGGTTTTCCCCAAACCAAATTAAATATCTACTTTTACATACACACATACACCTCTCCCCCTCCCCCCCCCCCCAAAAAAAAAAAAAAAAAAAAAAAAGAAAAAGAAAACCTATCTTTACAAATGTAGTCTTCAAATTATTCAAAATGAAATTTGAAATTATTGTAAGTGTCACACAATTAGTTTCAAAACAATCAGATTGGATATGGATAATTCAATAAGATATTACCCATAAATATTATGGATGGTGTTAAAGTACTCTTGTCTTGTGAGGGTATCAATAGTTGACTTTTACGCTAATGTATAGTTCAAGGGCAGATGTCTTCTACAAACCCACATAATTCACATCTGATTTGCATCTAGACTGTAAAAATATTGAATGCACATGCTGTACAGACAGTAATTGATATGAGCAATGGATGACATTATAAGTCTGCAACTATTTGAGAAGACTTAGTCTCATTACAACCACTTTAATTTACTAAGTTTTACCTTGTATGATGTATACTATGCCTCAGAAACTGCTTCATTTAATGTTTGATTCATTTGATTTGAAATGATAAGATGTTATATTTCTCTTTACCACTCAGCTAGAAAGTAAAAAATGCTTCTCTCCTGGTGCAGTGCATGTGGTTGGGTGTTTACCAACAATCTAAGCTATCTCACTGAACAAAACAAAAGATCCCTAGAGAGTAATAAGTGCTTTGAACATCATATTCTCTTTCTCTAATGTCTTCCAGCAGGTGACCCCTATACAGAATATATAAGAGAAAAGTGTGCGAATGGACAACCTGCTAAGGGGGAAGTTTCAATCAAAATCTGACACATGATTGACATAAACTGTGTACAGAGTTAATCTTTTAAAGATTTTAAATGTTTGCAATGAACATAGGAACTTGTACATGTAGTGTAAATTGAACTTATTGACTGGTTGAAAATCACCTCTCCTGTCCATAGTCCTGAATCATCCACATCTTTGGCAAACACCTGGATTACATCGTGCTGACTGAAGGAGAGATGGTGTGGATCTGGAGCATCATAGCTGAATACAGTTTGCACACGGGATATTGGAGCTGAAGAGAAAGATATTTGACCATAAAAGAGGGTATATACTCTTTCTTACTACATATCTCAATCAGAGTCACTCTCCAAACATCCTCAATTTTACATTACGCTTAGAATCTACGCTTTACATTGTTTTTGATGAAAATTGCATACATGTAAATATATCAGTCTCCTAATTTATCATTTTATTACTAATATTAGCTGGTAGACATAGGCTCCTACTATTTAGGCCTACCCCGCCCCCCCCCAAAAAAAAAGTAGGCTCCCCTACAATTGTAATTTAAAGTTTTACGTTTGCATGCTCTCTTCAGACCAACAGAAAAAAATAATGCACAGAACATCTGAATAGATTCCTAGTATAGTAATCCTACACTACAGCATTAACAAGTTACCTAGGTTACATCAGTTTTCATATTTTAGGAGAATGTATAGTAATCAATAGTAGATATAGGCATTCTATACCAACAGTCAGACCGCAACGCGGCTGTTAATGAGCTCAAATCAAAAATTTATCGTACGCGCAGGTTTTTGCGCATGTCCTTCTGAGCACCCAAGATTCTGCGAGATATTCAGAGACGGAGTGCATGGTCGACGAGATTCATTTAGGGACGACATTAAGATCTACTCTCTGTGACTAATTGACATGATTTGTGAATATTTGATATAAATCACACCTTTTAATGCTTACATCATGTAAAATGAACTTATGATACCATCATTCTTATAACTGCATCCTACTGACATTTTCAAAACGATCCTAAGACAGATTATGACAAGGCTTTCTATTTATTGATCACCCGACCCGTTCCAAGATTGAATCACGTCATTACTGATATCCAGCATTCCAGAGATTCTTGTTATAATAGCACAGTAAGAACTGAATTGGTCCCTCGCTTAGAAAACTATAAAAATTGAAAGTCTCGTCGAGTAAAAATAGTGGTGTGGCAATTTGAGATACATGTACATGCATGATCATGCGCGCTCAGGGTATCATTAGTTAAAGGACAAGTTCACCTTCATAAACATAAGGATTGAGAGAATGTAGCAATATTAGTAGAACACATCATTGAAAGTTTGAGGAAAATCAGACAATCCGTTCAAAAGTTATGAATTTTTGAAGTTTTTGTGCAGTACCCGCTGGATGACAAGACTACTGCAGTGTATGAATAACTTAGATGTCACATGCGTACAACAATATAAGGAAAATATAAAGAGAATTTCACAAAATTCCATCTGTTGAAAAAAGTATACATTCCCCTGACTCGTTACCGACAAATGTTATGGGTAATATTATTCCCCCTGCCTTTAGAGAGAGGCAAGTCAAGTGCTCTTTTATTATGCGAAAAAAGTGAAAATATGTTGAATTTTCTTTTACATTTTCTTTATACTGTTGTACGCATATGACTCACAAGCTGTAGTAGTCTCCTCATCCAGCGGTTCCAAGACAAAAATTTAAAAAATTCATAACTTTTGCATCGATTGTCCAATTTTCCTCAAACTTTCACTGATGTGTTCTACTAACATTGTTGCATTTTCTCAATCCTTATGTTTATGAAGGTGAACTTGTCCTTTAAATTACTCGGCAAAGAGCCCAAAAAAACTATGTGTGCAAAGTAAGTGTTAGATCTCTTATTATTGATTAATAATAAGCTATTCATTAATGCAACAGTTCAGTTACTGCATCTAGTTGAGTAAACAAAATCCAAGCCAAAGTTGAGCTGTCGATCAGAGTGGAGTGTTGTTCTTGTTGTTTACGTGGAGATCTTAGTTGCAGTTGCCTGAGCCCGAGCGTGTATACATACATCCTGCGCGTGCACACACACACACATAGGGTCCTATACTTTCATCTACACACAGAGTATTCCTGTATGTACAGTACACGTTTACTGTCCTTCCACACCGTTCAACTCTCCACTCAGAGGGCAATTAACCAATCAGAAACGCGTATTCGCGGCAAACTGAAATCTCGTCAAAAATTAATTGTACAACGCAATGATTTATTCGATTACCTAACCCGTTCCAAGAATCAGTCCACATGAAGTCATTACATTTTCATAGTATGATATTTCCTCTTTCATTTCATACCTCTTCCATTTTGGTCCACATTTATTTCATTGTTCTAATGTACCCCATAAGAAAAATGAAAAATATGCAAATTTTATGTTTTATAATTTCCTTGTTCAGTATATTTCATATGTCACAACCTTTCAAGTGGTCGGATGTCATCAAAGTACAACTTTTCAGCTTTTTATCGAGGTATATATCATGTAGATTGGTAATGTCATTTAGATTTACAGGGACTCTAAACATGTGGTCTTCCAGCTCATTACGTATTCATGTCTGCGAGGTCCATGCATATGCGTACGATAAATACGAGGAAGGCTTGAAAGGTATTCCTGTACAGCAAAGCTGACACAGCCAGCTTGAAGGCAGATCTGCTCAAGTTCCAGTCTACTTTCCTGAATAGCAGCCCAGGTTCCAGATCTGTACAGCAAAACTGGGACTCCTTTAGGACGGAAATCAGCAACCTCATGGATAAACACATACCGTCAAAGATGTCTGGAAAGAAAGGAACCAACCCTTGGATCACAAACACCTTGAAGAGAGGGATCAGGAAAAAACAGAAGATGTACAACAAAGCTAAAGCCTCAAAAACATCAGATGACTGGCTTAAGTACAAGAATTTCCAAAAAGAGCTTACGAGTCAACTTCGGCATAACTACTGGACTTATCAAAACAAGATGTTCTCTCCAGCAGACAAGAACAACAAAGCCTTCTGGAAGTTCATTAAATCTAGAAAGCCAGAGTCAATCGGTATTGCATTTCTTAAACATGGTCAGCAGCTTATCTCAGACAGCAAGGGAAAGGCAACAGTATTGAATGACCAGTTTCAATCTGTCTTCACCATGGAGGATCGCACAAACATCCCAGATCTCGGACAGCCTACCTGTCCATCCATGGACCGCATTGAGATTTCCGTGGAAGGTATTGCCAAGCTACTAAAAGCCATAGATGCAGGCAAAGCAACAGGACCAGACGGCATACCAGATAGAATCTTGAAATACCATGCTGAGGACATTGCACCGATCCTCGCCTTCATCTTCCAGCAGTCCCTGGACACAGGAATGGTGCCATCTGACTGGCGTCTTGCAAACATCTCTCCCATCTTCAAGAAAGGTGACAAGAGCATGGCCTCCAACTACCGCCCTGTATCAATCACATCCATTTGCAGCAAACTGCTTGAACATATACATGTAATCTTCACCAACATCATGGATCACTATGACGAAAACAACATTCTGAATGATGTACAACACGGCTTCCGCCCGGGCCATTCATGTGAGACCCAGTTAATTATCACATCACAAGACATTGCATGCTCTCTGGATCAAAAAGAGCAGATTGATGCAGTTGCTCTAGACCTCTCCAAAGCCTTTGACCATGTCCCCCATGAGCGCCTTCTCGGGAAACTCCAGCATTATGGGATCCATGACAGCCTCCTTCAGTGGATCAAAGTTTTTCTCACGGAAAGGTCACAACGGGTTGTAGTTGACGGAGAGTCATCTGAATGGGTACCAGTCACATCTGGGGTACCGCAGGGTACGGTCCTCGGTCCACTTCTCTTCATATCTTTCATTAATGATATAGTAGATGGGATCTCTTCCAAAATCCGACCCTTTGCAGATGATTGCCTCATATACCGACCTATCAGTGACCTCAATGACAGTCAGACCCTACAACAAGATCTCAGCCGGCTGTTCACATGGGCTGATACATGGCAGATGAAATTCAATACGGAGAAATGTTATCATATCACATTCTCCCTTCGTCACAAAGCCATCAGAAATACATACACCCTGGGAGACACTCCCCTTGCATCTGTACCAGATCTCCGGTATCTAGGGTTAACTTTTTCATCCAACCTATCCTGGCAAAGTCACATCAACAACATCACATCCCGGGCCAATCGGATGCTAGGACTAGTCAGCAGAAACCTACGAAAGACCTCGCAAAGGATCCGCCAACAAGCATACTTCTCCCCAGTGAGACCACACCTAGAATACTGCAGCTCAGTCTGGAACCCACATACAAACAAACACATTTCCCAAATGGAAGCCATCCAAAGGCGAGCAGCACGATTCACCCTCCAGAGGTATTACCGTCCAGACAGTGTCTCTGCCATGATTGAACGACTTAAATGGGAAAGTCTGGAGAGGAGAAGAAATGCTGCTAGCCTCTTCCTCATGTACAAGATTCAGCACAACTAACATGGCAGCCATCAATGCACAGCACTACACATCACCCATGATTGTTAGCAACACACGACAGTACCATCCAAACAAGTTGCTGGCAATTCCTACCCGAACCCAACTCTATCGGAACTCATTTTTTCCACGTACAGTAACTGCTTGGAATGGGCTTCCTAAAAACGCCCTTGAAGCCACTTCATTGGAGGCCTTCAAGGGAGCTCTTCCACTCACACTGAGGAACTGGATTTTTACTCGCACCATATATTTTAATTGCACCAACAAGCATGCACTGCAAATGAGCACCTAAGTTAAACTCCTTAGCACTACATCCTGACTTATGGATCCTGCTGAGTATCTTCGTAGAAGTAGAAGTAAATTTAGAAGTAAATGCGAAGGCTTTTCAGGGTGTTGCGGTCTGACTGCCAATAGCATGAACTAGACTAGTACAATAGATCTATGGCATGCCTCCTATGATGGTCCGTAGGCCGAATTAGCCTTGGGGCAAGAAGTAAATTTTCATGAATTCTTGTCAGTAGGGATACTTAATTACGAGCTAAACAGTAAAAAAGGCGCTTGCCGCCTATCCTTCATCTTGCTTGCAAAGCCCGACTTTGCTCTCGAGTTGTACATAATTACATGATACAGAACGTAACAGAACGGTGCACAGTGCAGTGCAGCTGCGGTGATCAGTATCGAGTAAAAGAATCTGTGATCTACTGTACTAACCTAACGTGCTATGATAGGCCTACGCTACCGGTATACCGCAACCGTGTACGCCGCGCCGTAGCACTATAAAAACACGTTGACGTTTACGACATGTAGAAAAGCCACCGCTGTTTGTGTTATTGTAAATATTGAGGGAATAGTACACAAATTCTACTAAAGAAGCGAAACTTACCTCTGCAGTTGGCATCTGCACATAACACCTTTTCTGGGAATTCAGCATTGACTGCAAGTACATGTAAAAGCACAAAACACACAATAATTTTCGTCCCGCCGGGCCCACTGGACGCAGCCATTTTTACACGTCGACGAACGAATGAAAACAGGAAGTGATTGTGCAGAGACACACGTTACTTAGCTTTTTCCCTGGAGTGAAACCCCATCATTGAGAACCTTCGCCCGCATTGGACGCGCAATGTAGTACAAGCAAAATTGATACCCAGGATGTTACACCAGTCTGTGTGAAAGGTTGCAGTTCCTCGAGTCGACTGTGCACAGGTGGAAAGTTGTTTGAGGGGGATTTAGTTAGTACACTAGTACCTCAAATATACCAAATAATTATACATGAGCATTCAGTGAATGCAGAATTACCCATCAGGAAGTTTTGGCAAAATCGGACAATCTGTTGAAAAGTTGTGAATTCCTAAAGTTTGGGTTAAATGTATGTCCCGCCATCGCTGGATAAAAAGACTACAATATTGCGTGATGTCACAGGAGGACCGATAGGGTAAAGATGTAGAGAGAATATACATAAAATTCCACAAAACTTAATTTGAATCACATATCTTTAAATTTTCTGTTAAGATTTTGAGAGGGAGATCATTGTGGCTGCACACAAACTCCATTGATCGGGCTGTAATCATTCGTGTATATATGTTCCTGTAATGCCGTTTTACCTTTTTAAAAAATATTATTATCATTTTAGCGGTCAATACAGTAACAGAATGGTCAACCCTTTCTTGATCTTAAAAAAAAAAAAACATTTTCTATCCTTTTACAAGCATTACATAATGATGACTTTCTTCCTTACCTTTTTCATAATGCCTTATAAAAAAAGAAATAGTTCTGACCAGATTGCGATTGATAGTGCATGAAATACAAAGGTTGTCTACCCTGCTACCCTAAAAGTGGATATTTTTGCGAGACTAATTTTTCACGCTCAGCCGGGTAAGAAGAGTTTCGTGTGTTTCTGATGCCGCGGAATCAAGATATCAACTACTAGAACATATGGCAAGCAAAAATATTCGCGTACTTTTATTTTCGCGCTAGTTTCTCAACTTTCTGGTTTCGCGAAATGCGCGAAAATTTCAACACCGCGAAAAAGTCCGCTTTTACAGATGTATAACGTCTTCCTCCATTATGTCATGTAGAATATCATAATATGAATATGAATATCTATACATGTACATATACATGTATATATAGACGTCCTCATAAAAGGTGGGTTCCACCTTTAATCAGGACCAGTTTGTTTTACTTTGTTTTTGGATATCTCAACCATACCCGATTTTCATCAAATAAACTTTTCATCCCCCTAAGAATATTGTATGCTCCTTAATATTAATTTTCATATAAATGATTTCTAATTATCTCGCAAAAAAGTTAAAATATGAATCCCCTCTCAACCAAAACTCTATCATCCCTTTTATCATATTGAGAACAATGATAGTATGCAAATATAACAAATAATGATGTCATTACTGACACTGACGACAATAGTCATCATCATTCATCATCATCTGCACAACATCGTCATAGAGGTCGTCATCTTCGCCATCATCATCAATACGGATTGCACCATAATGTGAGTGATTTAAAGTTCGGCCGCAAATACAGGTGTGGGTTTGTTGTGAGACAAAAATATACAAAGTTGCCTATGTGAGATATTAACGTCGTCGGTATGTAATAGCTCGCATTTAAGGACAACCCTAAATGGACTCAACCCGCGTGGAGAGAAAAGTTATACGGGAGAGAATTTCGCCACACATTTGGGCCTATATTAGCAGGGAATATCCGTGCTCTAGAGCGCATTCATGATGCGTGGTGGCAGAAATAAACACATTATTTTGTGCCATGACGACGCCTTTATACAGAACTCTGAGCTTTTCCTTCTTGAATGCACAAAGTTCATCGATTTTGTTGTAAAACACTGTCGTGTTGAGTTAGAAATGCCGCTTCTTACGACTTCCAGAGAAAATTCCTTATTCTAGAAACAGTTATTCTTGTATAATCTGAAACTGATACAGGTGATTATGGGTAAAAAGTGTACATTTTGACGTTCACACTGTCTTGATCGACGCAAGTCGACAAGTGCGGATGACACTTATATAAAAGGCGATTGAAAAAAAAAGGGGAGAAATCCATATTGACCCTATCCCTGCCCACTTCTTCACTCCCTATTATTATTCGCTCGAGATAATCTTACACACCAGCAGACATTGATTAACGTGTCACGACGCCTTCGCCATGCATCTTACATCTTTCTTTTTTTTCAATTCAATTCAATTCGTTTATTTCCATTTAAATCACAATAAAAACAACATGAAGCATTCGGAGTTACAGATGAACATAAACAACAATGACATGTAAAAGAAACCACAACAACAACATCAGAATTACAGTCACGAATTGTTCCAGAATACAAAAGGCAACAAGTAAAATGGAAAATGGTGTACACATAAAAAGCCAATAAGGCCTGTAGGCGCGCATACACCGTTGTTACAAATCGTGTAGAATTGGAATCAAAGTTGTTTTCAAAAATCATAAATCAGTTTTATACAGAAGATACACAAAAGAACATCAGACACAAAAAAACAAAACAAAAAACAAAAAACGATATGAACATAGAAAGAATTATTAGATACATCAATGTAATCTTAATAAAAAGATAAAAGATGTCTTTTATACTGCTTCTTAAATAAATTATTATGTTGCTTATTATAATTATCTGGGTTAATAATTGCATTCCAAAAAACTGGTCCTGTATGACGAAGAGTTTGTTTTAATTTCGTACGGGGACATTTCCATTGATGAATTTTATTGCAGCTCCGTGTGTTATGAGTGTGTATATTTGAATTTAATGTGAACATATTCATGATGTAAGGAGAGAGTGTATCTGTGTGGAAGCGTTGCATGAAAGAAATTATTTGAAGTTTATTTATATCGTGCAGCTTAAGTGTATTCAATCGTTTAAATAACTGAGAAGTGTGAGCTAAATATGAAGATTTTGTAACATTACGAATTGCTTTCTTTTGTAATTTGAATAACTTATCAAGTCTGGAATTAAAAGTGTTTCCCCATACGACATTACAATACAACAATTTAATGAGGCAATATAAACGAATTGTAAAGAGAAAATAAAACAAAAGATGGCAATTCAAACTTCAAACGATTTAAAACACCTACAAACTGCGCAACTTTTCTGCATACATTTTCTATGTGTTCACGCCAGTCAATATTTTCATCCAGAATAATACCAAAAAACTGAACTGATTTACATCGAGTTATTGGCTTTCCATATATTTTTATGTCATTTGTGAATTGCACATTTCCCTTCTTCTTATGAAGTAACATATAATTAGTTTTATCTACATTTAATGACAGTTTATTGCACTGAAACCATTTCACAATTTTAAACACATTTTTATTCACAATATCATATAAAATATCTATATTACTATGTGAAGCAAGAATAGTGGTGTCATCAGCATACAAAATGAAATCAAAATCAGGGCAAGAATTAACAATATCATTGATATAAAGCAAAAAAAGCAAAAGACCTAAAATCGACCCCTGTGGGACCCCGGTGCAAATCGTTTTAAAATCAGAAGAAACAGAATCAAAAACAGTATATTGCATTCTACCAGAGAGATAAGACTTAAACCACTTCAAACAAATACCTCTAATACCATAATACTCTAGTTTCTTTAATAAAATAAAATGGGAAAGAGAATCAAAAGCCTTTGAAAGATCCATGAATATTCCTATTACACTTTTATTAACATTTATTTCATTGACTATTCGGTCTTGTATTTCAGTGATAGCCATTTCAGTTGAAAAACATTTTCGGAAACCATACTGACTCGGAAATAAAACATTTTTTGGACAATAAAAACTTATAAAATCTATTATACATTACTCTTTCGAGGATTTTAGAAAAACAAGGTAGAATTGAAATGGGTCGATAATTACTGAAAACTTGAGAGTCACCTTTTTTAAAAACAGGAATCACTTTGGCTATTTTCAACTTATCAGGTACAATACCGTTAGAAAAAGACAAATTCAAAACATAAATTAATGGTTCAATTATTGCATCGATTACCCCTTTAACTACTTCACCATCAACATCATCAAATCCTGAACTTTTCCCGGATTTTTTTTCCGGATGTTAGGCGATGTTCCAAGAAGAAGAATAGAGAATATTTCAAGATATGATGATGAAGAAGCAGATAATCAGACAAGCAGAGGGTCAGTCAAAATAACAATAAGTGAAATGTGTGGGTTTCATTCTGCGTCATTGCAAATTTGGTAATCACGGTAATTCACAAGTATCATATTTCACGCCGACCGTTACCACATGTCCAAGATGATACATTTCGCGGAGAGATCGACCGATGTTTACCACATAGTTCAAACATGAGAGGGAATTATTCAATAAGGAATCAAATATTGCAGCAATGATACAGTACCTTCTCTAGATAATCAACCTTGGAACAGAAAATGGTCGTAGTATATAGTTCAGGTGTGGGATGAGAAGTGGACGTACGCTGCACCAGGTGGACTATGATACGGGGTGGCACATAGTGGTCACTCTCTGAATCCGCTTGAACGTGCAAGTATTCTTCACAAAGTCGGCATTTTCTCCGTGGAATGTTTGGTTCTTTCGTCAAAAAATAACACTGCACTATGATATACAACACTTGTGAAGATAATGAAGAAATGGACTTGGCAAAAAATAGCTGTATTATGATCAGTAATGGTCAGCTCTCTATCGATAGATATCGAGACTCTCAAAAATGATGCCTTCTTTATACTTTAATCTTAATGCAAAGGTTTCCTACACTGTACATCCCATGCAGTATAGAATAAAAGCCTCTATATAAGTATCACGTTATAGTTTCCTAGCAGCACTAAACTGAAACATAGCCCACTGAGATGATAAAAACTGGATTCACATTGGGTAACTTTGCATCGTAAAAATGTACAGCGATGCGCAACAAAGATTTTAATGCATGGAGGGGGTGCAATATTATGGACCGTTTCTGAAGGAGCGAAGTATAACCAAGCGGGTGCGGTCTAGTTATCACAGGAGGGATCTTTTCAAACGTAAAATTCAATTTATATTTTTCCAAAGTTTTTAATAGTTTTTATATAATTACATTGTTTGACACAGTCATGTCAGCCATGAAGAAAGGTCTCCGATCTTCTTTGTACGCGGTATTTTATTGAATTTTTCTAACCTAAGTTCAGCATTACCCATTTGTTCATGAGTGGATAATATGCGGTTGAACCCCTCCCCTTCCCTTCCCCTCCTGGCCTCCTCCCTCCCACTCCCTCTCCCTCCTCCCCTCCCCCTCCCCATCTCCCCAGAGTCCCCCGATCTCCCCCTCCCCCCTCTCCGCCTCCCCTCTCCCTATAAGTCACTGCAATGTTTGCTGATGACATCAATGTATTCTGTTCCAATCCTGATTTTCATTCGCTCCTAAGAACTCTCAATACTGAATTACCGAAATTATCTATGTGGTTTAAGAGTAATAGATTATCACTCAATCTGGAAAAGACAAATTGTATGTATTTCTATAATGTTATAAATTCTATATTCTAAATATATATAAATATTCTATAATGCAACATTGGAATAATGGTGGATGGTATATCATTGGAACAAAAAGAAAGTATCAAATTCCTCGGAATTTATATGAATGAAAATATGAAATGGAATGTTCATGTACAATATATCTCTGATAAAGTGTCTCGTAATGTTGGTATACTCCAGAAGTTAAAGTATTATGTCCCTCAGAATATTTTATTCATGTTATATAATTCGTTTATATTATCGCATATTTCTTATTGCAACATTGTATGGGCAACTTCAAAAAGCCACATTGATAGTATATTACTTTTACAAAAGAAAGCTATACGTATATGCACCAACTCAGGTTATCGAGACCATTCAGATCCTTTATTCGCAGAATTAAAAACACTTAAAGGGGAAGGCTAGTAAACTGATCAGTGGGAATCAGTGGAAATGCTGGGAGATGATTGTTCCAATCCTTATGGGATTCATTCAAGAGTACATTGTATATCTATTGTTGTGTGAAAATTATTTGCTTCAGAATGGTCTCATATTCAAGTAATGTACAGTTTAATGCCCCGTCACTGACGCTTACCTGGAAACATTAAACTGCACATTACTTGAATAGAGACCATTCTGAAGTAAATGAGTTTCACACAACAATAGATATATAATGTACTCTTGAATGAATCCAATAAGGATTGGAACAATCATCTCCCAGCATTTCCACTGATTCCCACTGATCAGTTACTAGCCTTCCCCTTTAAGGTAAATGACATTAATTTTTTGCAAAACTCACTTTTTATGTTCCGCTTAATGGTCAGTTGCCATCTTCTTTCTACTCACTATTTCAATTAAACAAGGACATACATTCTTATCCAACAAGACAATCTGATAAGTTTCATTTATATGATCCCAAAACAGTGATGGCTCTGAAATCTGTCAGACACACCGGACCCGATGTTTGGAATTCTCTTCCTTCTGAAATTCGAAGTTTATAGTCCATGTATTCTTTTAGGAAAGCTGTAAAAACAATGTTGCTTTCTGGCCAGTAATTCCATTGTCATTGTTAATGTATTATACACGAAATTCTTTCGCAGAAATATCAACGCATTTAATTTATTATGTAATAATAATTATGTAACTGACCATATGACCTGTATCACTGTTCACTTGTACCTCGGTGAGAAAATATTTTGTCATGCCTTGCTAATCAGTGATACAGGTGATTTTATTTTGTATAAACCTTTAGTGAAAGCAGACAAACCTCTCCTTTCCCTTTCTCCTTTCAACTATCCTATCTCTATGCGAGTCGTTATTCCCCTTCCGATGTATATTATAATATTATGCTACGGGGGCTGCATGCCAATCAAGCTACGCTTATGCTGTAGCCTCTCTGTATTATTCATTGTTGTATGTTTTGTTGTACTCTTGCTGTACGTTGTACAAAGGCAATGAAGAAGAAAATGCAACTTATATTCATGTTTGTTATGAATGTGTATGTACAATGATGATACAGAAACCAATAAATCAAATCAAATCAAATCAAATCGTCGATCCCCCTTAAAAACTTAAAAAACTATTTGCAATGTGCATTTGTGTGGATTTGCTGTTGTCTTCACATTTTTGCAGTCACTTACTCCCCAAGATGACTGACAAGCAAAAAACAAAAACAAAAACAAAAATAGGCCCCTACTAAATGACAACAATGATAATAAAAAAGAGATTTAAGAAAAAAGCCAGACAAGTGAATTATATCCCTGAACCCCACCGCTATCCGCCATTGTGCACTCGGAGCTCATGGAGCAAAGCAGTTCACTGAAAAAAAAGATAAAAAAAAAAAAGAAGACTGCACGTTGAAGGTCAACTTCGCAATCTAAGGGGGGGGGGGGGAGGGGGTAGATTTATGCCATTTCGCTGCCTCAAAATAGGTAACTATATGGGCACGGTGCTGCATTGCAGCAGCGAAATAAAGGGACGCAAGCTGATGCTTTTTCCAGGCCTTCTCGCCACAACAATGGACCTGTAACTAATACTTCCGTAAGTGATATGCTGTTAATGACAGTGTACTTCATATCTTTAAGTAACCCAGATTTGGCTTCAAATTCTGATCTACGGAATATGCGCTTTTTAGAGCATATCTTGCACGGCTGATATATTTGGTTCTGTTTTCTTCTACCCACTTACAGTAAAGAAAGATTGTGCACACCGCCAACACAACAGTGAAACGCAGAACGTGCTGCGGTGTGAAGTACAATCGGCACTCGAGCATTATCAGGCCTGTGGCTGTACCCACGAAGGGGAACACACGAGCGACCTGCGCCCGACGGAAAGTCAGTTCCAGTGACCGCAAAAGTCATCCGTCTTTTCAGATATAGATTAGTGGTTTTCACGCAAGATGTCTGGAATCGAGCTGAAACCAGTCAAAAGTGGGGGGACAAATATCTTACTTCCCTTGGGTAAAACAAATATCGGAAGAGGAGCCTTTTTCAGTGTGAGTACAAATTCGGACATATCAGTTCATGTATGTATACCTATTTGTGCCCGAAGTAAATGTGTCGCATCCCATATGGTCTAGTGGTTAGGATCCGGCGCTCTCACCGCCGTGGCCCGGGTTCGATTCCCGGTGTGGGAACATGCATAATTTTTTTATTTATTTATATTTTGTAAGAGCACTGGACAGTACCACTGGTTTGACAAATATATAGTAGACGTAGACGTCTAACTAACTGATAGTGCAGTGGTGTATGTCTCCAGACTGCAATCACAAGTATTCACTGGCACTACATTAGTGGGGCCTACCCAGGTATAGATAATACAGAAATGAATGTTTTCATATGACGAGTGCAATGCCAATGTGCAATAATTTCAATGGACAGAATATGTCATGAGGTGAAAGATAGATCAAAGATTTCATCTTTTCACCTCATGAAATATTCTGTCCATTGCACAAATGAAAAACATTTATTGTTTGTTTTGTATAACGCCTAAAACAGATCCTTGTCATTTATGTTTTAGAAACAAGAGAATCTGAGATCGACAGAGTGCTCACTGAGCACTTTACGTTAGCGCGCTGTCGCATACACACTGTAAACGCAAGCATTTTACATGTGTACAGCAGGGCTGCCAACACTGGAAACTAGTTGAGAGTGAGACTCCCATATAGGCCAATGCTATAATTTTAGGAGTCAAAATGAGTGAGATCAATAGAAATGCATGCAAATGAAATAAAGTTTTAGCGTGAGAAAGGACCAAAATGAGTGAGTCTCACGCTCAATGCGTGAGAGTTGGCAGCCCTGGTGTACAGTAGTGTGCCGGGCTCTCAGCGTGTGTGCAATGGAGCAAATCGTAAAGATGTAAGATTGCACTGTATATGGAGCCACAATTGCACGAAGGATGACGTCAAAAACGGCAAAACGGGACAAATGATCAATAGCAAACAACCAATCAAATGACAAGGATCTATCTTGGTGTTAGGGTAGACCCTAACCTAAGGCCTAATATATTGTATTTTGAAATAGATAGGGTGAGAATGATGCAAGACTTGAGTTCCATATGTACCCCCTGCTATTAGTATTAAATGCACACTGTCTGTCCCCATTACTTGCCAAATGTGCATGCATCCATGCGTTAAATGCGTAAGCTACAAGGGTAGGTTTGTAGAGTGGTACCGGTATGGCAAAATTAGTGGGGAGTACATAAACACTCTTTCTTAGATTACCACCACCAGCTTACAAGTGAATTTCTGAAGTTGATAAAGCTCATCATAACAAACTAGCACTCACTAGTCTCATGATTTTTTGCCAAATTACACTTGTGCCACGAATTTCAGCTGCAAAAGGTGTACGGTACGTAAACGATCTTTCTTAGATTAAAATCACCACCAGCTTGTGAATTTCTTAAGCTGATAAAGCTCGTCATAGCATGCTAGTACTCTGTAGTCTAATGATTTTATGCCATTATACTTGTGCCTTGAATTTCAGCTGCAAAAGGTTTATGTAAAGTTTAAATTTCACATTCTCTTCCCCCAAAACAGAAGAAAATGGAACCAAAACTGTCTCATTAATAGTGAAATGGTAGGGCTGTACAATGTAATGTATGTCAGAGATTGATTTGTTTTACATTGATTTACATTTGATGTGTCGTGTTGTTTGTTTAGTTTTTTTGTTCCATTATTTGAATGACTGTACTGCTCTATCTAACTAAGTTTCAGCATTTTTAGAGACTGTTTCATCTTTCTGTGGAAGTTCTTTGGAATAAAAGAAAATGGTTTGATTTACAAAAACTGTAAGCCTAGTCATGCATATTTCTACAATTCTAGCTAAGTGCATTCCTCTATGTCTGATGAAATAAATAAATTGCCGGTACTAAAATAAAATGTATATATTCCATGGAACTCTTTATAACCTAACCTACATGTATCAAACAGTTGTGATCCACTCACCCAGAAATGTAGTTTGATTAAATAGGGATCAAATGTATTGACAGTGTCACAAGTTTCTAAGATGTTATGTTTAAGGCCTCGGCATTTCTTTTATTCCTCACTTGATTACTTTCTTTTTGATTTACAGATTGGAGACAAACGAGTGTCAAGGAATCATGCTGTTTTTGAGGTGGAAGATGGCAAAGTGAAAATAATGCCAGTAAGAACGCTTTTGCTCATGTCTTCCAACCACATTTTTTCTGATACCATCAATGTATGTATAAAATACAAACCATTCTCAAAATGTGAACCAAGTTGTACTTGTATACTAGAAGCATGGAAGGATTTGTAAGCAAACAGATTTTCCGTTTATGGATGTTGATAGTGATGTTTAGTACCCCAGTGTACAAACTAAAATGCACCATTTTGTGGAAGTACATGTATGTACCCAGGGTTACCAACAAGTGGAAGAAAGTTATTTGAAGTGCTTTGTGCAAAAAGATTATGTTGTGTTAGTAATCTTAACACAGCAGTAAATGGATGTTGATGCATCAAATAAATCCTGTAAAGTGATTTTTTTTTTCTCTCTCTCTCTCACTCTCATTACTAAACAGTGCAATGCTAATGCCCTGCCACTGTAGTGGCAGTATCTAGGGAGTACATGCATATGTGCATCTCAGCAGCAGCACTCGGCTGCAGCAGCACCAGTACCCTGGCACCATGCATTAATTTTTAGTTCATATGCAAAAATTCAAACATTTTTGGTCAAATTTGTGTATGAAATCGGTCTCTGTCTGAATATACTGGCTAAACTTATAATAACGTTTTACACTATATTATATAGTGTAAAACGTTTTATTGTTTTAAAAAAAAATTGTTTACTGTAATTATGTTAAACACGTCATAGCAGGGATGAATTAACATTGGGATCATTAGCCCCAATCACTAAACTTTGGCTGCTATGATAGCACTGTGTCACTGTGCTGCTATGATAGCACTGTGTCACTGTACTGTCAAGAGCACAATGTGTCACTTCACAATGCTGTAGCTGTGGGTACTGTATGATGATACCCCAGGGTTACAGCATGCTGAATCATTATAAGACATGGATTTGATTTCCCATATTCCATTTGAGATGCTTGCCAAAGTCCAAAGTACACATGATTCAGTCTCTGGCATCGAGAGACCCTGTAGCTATCAATAACTTTGGTAGGTCTTGTGCCTATACATGCAGTAGGATCTTTAAAATTGTTTGTTGAAATCTTCTGAAACACAGTGAGCTATACGACCACTTTTGTGTGCAATAATGACTTGTCTCTCATGTGCACAGTTTGTCTTTCTATGCAAAGATTTCTATGAGATGCAAAGATCACAGCTAAGACTTCCACATGTAGCCACTACAGTTGTCACACCCCATTTGCATGCCTGGCTAATAGTTCTGTGGCTACTACATGGGGTGAATACGGATAAAAGTTTGAGCAATATTAAACTATGTTCCACAGATTGAGTTTGCAAAATATTATTGTACATAATTATGACATACCATGTTTTAGCACCACCACATGTCTTCAGTGCAGTAGGTAGAAAGAAGACACTTGCATGTTGTCAAGCTCAGTGAGTACAATCATCGCTGGTTTTTCTAAACTTAGACAATTAGTGGTATCAGAGTGATAATAGTCACAAGGAGTAGAAGGGGAGGCTAATGGAAACAAGTAGTGTTAATACAGAGACCTCTTGTTGCTTTTGTATTTGACAGATTCACACAAATCCCACATTTTTTCGCCGGGAGGGTGGAAGTAAACTGGTACCACTCATTAAGGACAAGTGGCAGGATCTCAAGAACGGTGACCGCATCGCGCTGACGCCAGATGAACACATCTTTGAAATTGTCATTGATGAAAGACCGATAGTACAAGAAACCCAGAGTCCAAGGTTTGTGGAGTGGAACTGGATAATTCATACTAATTCATAAGATGTACCAAAATACCGGTAATGTGTATGTTTGTCATTGACTAGCGATGAGCAGGTCAATTCGTATATTCTTACAGCAGACTTTGCATTGGAGTGTCAGATATGCTTCTAAAAGGCTAACAGTCCACATAATAATCTCCTGTATTTGAATACTGTAAAACATGATATATTCGCGGCATGAATTTTTCGCGAATTGGTGCCGATGGCCTTTTTTGTGGCATGGAATTTTCGCAAACTGCCACCAGCATTCAATGCATGTAGTGTAGACAAGAACTTTCGCGTGCATTTTAATTTCGCGAATCTTGGCGCTCGCAAAATTCGCGAAATTAAAATGCACGCAAACATTCCTCGTTGTACAGTAGTCTTTTGTTTGCAGAAGATATGTGTAATTAACTAATGATGACTTGTTCAGTACATATTGAAATGTTCTTTCAATATCCCATTTGGATTTGATTATGCAACATTTGCTGTGTGATATTCTCAATTCAAACGAATAGAAGATATTCAGCAAGAAGCATGAAAGCAAGCATGATTGGCCAATATTTGCCAAGAATAAATCAAATTCCCTTTTAGTTTCATCTAGGCAGGAATATCGCTCCAGCTGACCTGTGCCAAAGAATCTTCAAATAATTTCCAATTTATGACCACACTGAGGTGTCATACTGATATGGTTCACAGAAGACTCCATTTCAAACTGATAAAATTTCAAACAGTTGGTATATTGAAATATCCTTGCTAATATTTTGTTCTTTCTTGGTAATGGCAAATGAAACAATATCAACTACTAGTACCCTATACGTTTAGATTATTAGAAGAGTACAGTAAATATGTGATCATTAAGGGTCATTGTGACAATGTAGCACTCGACATTCTCATCACTTTCTTTCTTTCTTTCTTTCAGACACACACTGGGCGACAGCTCACCCTTGAAGCTCTCTTCTCCACAGCAAAACAATGGAATACATGATGCAAGGAAAGAAAATGGCCAGAATGACCCCATTTCAGGTAAGTTCATTTGATAATCATCACTCATGCTAAACGTAATAATGTCAGTATGAAGTCTGTTCTGGTATCTGTGCAGTCTCATCAATAGTTTCCTATCAAAGGCACTGTTTAACAATGGTCCTAGTTTGAAAACACTAAGCAGCATGCATCCTTCATAGTACCATCATGTCTGATATTTTGTTTTAAAAAAAAAAAGGAAGCTATTAGAAATAAAGATGCAACTGAACATGAAAGAAAATTCTTTTCAAAAAAGTGAAAATCTATGAACTTGCAGATTTACCATATTTGACTTTATGGTCAACTATATTTACCTAGATCCAGTGCATTTATATAGTACTTTATACAAATTCACATCAATGAAACTGTGACACTTTGATGGGTTGAGATAATGCTACATATGTAGTAACATGATGAAATGTGTATAAGAACTAGAGCCAAATGTATTTTGCTCTATTCAAGCTCCGGAAAATGGAGAACAACAGTAGTTTGTTTTTCCATGTAAATGATTCTTCCAGAAATGTCATATTTGACAGTTACAGGTATTTTAACAGCCTTTAAGACTTACCAGGGAGAATTTCTGTGTTTATTAATTGTAGATGGTCGTCAAAAAGAGAACAATGATATCTCAACAAACGCTGAAGGAAGGAGCAAAAGCCCAATCCAGGAGGAGAAAATAGATGTGAAATCAGAAGAAGAGGGGAGAAATGGATCAAGTGATGCTGCAGCAGACAGGGAGCATGAGGAGGATGCTACCAGCAAGAAGGAAGATGAAGTGAAAAAAGTGGAGGAGGAGGAGGAGGAGGAGGAGGAAAAGAAGACAGATGTGGCAGTGGAAGAAGAGAAGGAAGATGACCATGCAGGCATTCAGGTAAAGAAATGCTGTTTTTCATTGTTCATGCCAGAGGCTTGCAAACTTTTCCAGGTGGTAAACATATAGATTTGTTGTGATGCTCTCATTTTAGGGCATCTGATTCTTGAGGAATACTGTCCCATATTATAATCTGAAGAGTTTTCTACAGTAAATACATCATTTTATATAGTACAGGTGCCTATGTGTATTCAGACATGTTTTGATATTTACCTCCACCAAGGAGGTTATGTTTTTGTTGGCATTGGTTTGTTTGTTTGTTTGTTTGTTTGTTTGTTTGTTTGTTTGTCTGTTTGTTTGTTTTTTAGCAAAATAACTCAAAAATTTGTGAGCAGATTTGGATGAAACTTACAGGAAAAGATGATAATGACACAAGAAACAGATGATTAAATTTTGGTAGTGATTCTGGAATTTTTATGAATTTTTGAAGGATTTTTTATCTTTTGGCAAATAGGGTCAATGAACTTTGGAGTTCAAGCTGCGCGTATTTGAGGTTTACGTACACGCACTAAAGCGCATGCTCTGCTCAAGGTGCCGCGCAGAAGGAGCTGATATGATGAGGTAAACACAAGGCTTCTTTATCATATTGAGCGATTTTCAGCATGTGTGTATGGGTGGAAATGAGCTGCTTGGTGGAGGTCTGCACTCTGAGTGCCTTCCTAGTTTTAATCCCTACCTCACAATCTGCAATCTTACAATTCCATAAGCATACAGTCTTATAATCTGATATACAACAGCACACATCATTGAACCAACAAATGCTTTTTCTTTTGTCATGCTTTACTAAACTGTGTCTAAGGTATGAAATACATTTCCCTGTTAACAGTGTCTTTTTGTAACAGTGTCTTTAATTCCTCTTTGGTGTAAGCCATGCAGAGTGTGTGTAAGCTGTACGGGCTCACAACGTCTCTTGAGGAATGCTACCATGAGTGTACAGTACTGTGCTTATTTCGGCTGTTTTGTAAATTTCACCAGTACAATTGTATTACCAAACAAAGGAGAATATGGCTTAAATTCTAAAGGATAAATCATTCAATATTGACCGCGATGATAGCAATAATGATATTGGCACACATTCATAGCAGACTGGCTTGGTCTCAGCTCAAGTAATATATTCCAGCATCCCCCTCAAGGACGGCAAGTGTTATGTAAATATCTATGTCTTTACCATATCTTCTGTGACAGAGAACTGCAGCTGGAACAGTGGTTATAGATGGAGGAAAAGAAGTTGCCTTGCCAGTCCAGAGAGACCGTAAACTTCCGTCATGGATGACGGCAATACAGAAAGCTGACAAAGAACCAGCACCAGCGAAGGTCAATAAGCAGCAGCCACCAGCCAGAGCAGGTAATGTACTGAAATGAAAGAATAGGATAAATGGAATACCCTTTTTAACCAGATTTTACGCTAGGTACTATGCTGCAATTTGTGTGAAGAATCAGAATATCATGAATTGCAGCATTTTGAGATAAAAATGCTCCCTCCCCCGGTCTAAGGACATGAAATTCTGTTTGTGGTTATTTTTTTCTTTTTAAATCGAAGAAGACATTTGTTTGAATTATGAATTTGCCCCTTGTAAATGTTGAGGTCATCCATGTTTCACGGCATTTCCTTGTGGCCATATGCTCAATAGACGAGTCAATAACTTTATTCAACAAAAGAATGATAGACTTGTAAGAAAATTTTATATTGGAAGGATAGTCATATGAAGGATAGATAGTCATTGGAAGGATAGAGTTATATTGGAAGGATAGTCATCTCGTTTAGGTGCCGAGTGAATTGAAGGTAAACTGTCTGTAATGTAATATATTACCTTCAGCACCTAAGGAGGCCAAGGCGTCAGACGCAGCGCAAAAGCGGGGAAGGGGAAGGCCAAAGGGAAACAGCAAGTCACAATCTCAAGTCACGAGGACACCAGCCAAGTCGAGGAGTCGAGTGCGGGATGACTCGGAGTATGATGAGGACTACTCCGAGGAGGAGCCCGCCCCCAAGAGGTCCAAGTCATCCAGGTCCCAGCGAGGGACCACCAAGGTGGCGTCCTACGCCGAGGACGACTACGATGACTTGGATGAGGAGTGGGTGGCATCTGACATGGATGACGATGGGAGTGATTGGGAGATGGACTCACAGTCACAGTCTCAGAAGAAGGGCAAGGTTAGATGCAGAACTCGTTGTATCAAGTAGTGATCAAGAAAGTAGAATGTGGTTTTTGGATGGGGCTTTCTGCTAGAGAAATACTCATTTTGGTAGGTTTTTAGAGATGAGAGGGAGCGAATGGTAAATGCAGTTTGGGATTCCTCTTTTAAGGTTCAGGTTGGTCTGTTTGATGACATCTCAGTTGAGTAGGTGTGATGATTTTTTGGGGGACCTTGTCTAATGATGATGATTACTTTGTGTTGGTTAGGTTCTTGATCAACTCACAAGTTGATTTATCCCCAAGATTAGTGCAATACTGTATGCACATGAAATGTATGTGATTGGTTTTCAGAATTCATTAATCAACATCTCTGGTGGATACAGTGGGTATGATACATTGGTGAAAGGTCAGGCAGATCATTGATATTTTCTGATTGTTTATTTGTTTGTTGTTGTTGGGTTTTTTTTTCATTCTAGGGAAGGAAGAAAACTAGGAACAGCCCCAGAGGTAAAGCGAGCAGTCCAAGGAAGCGTGGTCGTCCAAGAAAATACACTCACACCAGTGAGGAAGACTGGAGCGAGGAGGAACTCTATGTTCCCCGCCCAACAAAGCGACGAGCTTCATCTTCGTCAAACTCGCAGCCGGTGGCACAAACCAAGAGAAGGGGCAAACAGACTTACGCGGAGCATGACGTCAGCGAGGAAGAGTCGGAAGATGAAGTAGTGCCCCAGAGGAATCAGAGAACTAATACAAATAAGGGGAAGAAAACTGATGCCAAAAGGAAGGATCATGATGTCAGTGATGGAGATGAGGAGGATGATGCTGCAACAACTCAGAAGAAACAAACTGGAAAGAAAAAACTCAAGCGATGTCAATTTGGAAAACGTTGTTACAGGTAATTGGCTGTCATGTTTTGTTTTGTTTTGTGTGTGTGTGTGTGCGCGTGTGTGTGAGTGTTATTTTGTAATTCCTTGTATGGTAGATTACATATTAGCTGTCAAAGTATAAATCAAGTTTCAAACGTAAGAAAATGCATGAATTAATATGTTGTGGTCGTTAAATATTTAAGAGTAATGTGTACTGCCATGTACCTGCATTAAAGGACAAGTTCACCTTCATAGACATGTGGATTGAGTGAATGCAGCAATATTGATAGAACACGTCAGCAAGAGTTTGAGGAAAATTGGACAATCCGTTTAAAAGTTATGAATTTTTTAACTTTCTGCACAGTTACTGCTGGATGAGAAGACTACTACAGCTTGTGACGTCACATGTGTACAACGATATGAAGAAAGTATAAGGAAAATTCAAGATATTTTCACTTTTCTCGTATAATAAAAGACCATTTGACTTCCCTCTTTCAGAAGGCAAGGGGGAATAATATTACCCTTAACTCTTTATGTGCCGTGGTGGAAACCCCCTCTGTGCCACGTTATTTTGAGACACGAAGGTAGTCACTCTTTGAGAAAGAATTATGTTTTTCCAATTTGTATAACTTCTACAAATTTCTGTTAAGCTGGTCGTAATACTGAGCAAAGTTCAAGAGGAATGCCAAACTTTGCTTTGATATACATTGCATGACAAATCTATTTTCAATTTTTCTTTTGAATGACCAGTTGCTACATTTGTACCTTTCTGTAAAGGCATGACTTTCGCACATAAAACCGTGACAGAAACTTAGAGTGTACATGCAAATCTAGCTCGGAACACCGCTTGATAGTTGATCATCACATAGAATGCAAGCATAGAATGCAAGAGGAACAAAAGCGCGAGAAACGCTTTGATTGTACCGCGGGATTAGCGATTTATCGATCGGTTTTGGGGGCTTTGTGTGTTGAGCAGAATATGCGAAGTTGGCACGCCGTCGATTGAGTCGGACATGCGAACGTGGCACATTAACAGTTAACATATATGTCAGTGATGAGTCGAGGAAATGTGTACTTTTTCAAAAGTAAAATTTTGTGAAATTCTCTTTATATTTTCCTTATATCGTTGTACGCATGTGACATCATACACTCTAGTAATCTTCTCATCCAGCAGTGACTGTGCAGATATTTTTAAAAATTCATAAGTTTTGAACGGATTGTCTGATTTTCCCCAAACTTTCACTGATGTGTTCTACAAATACTGCTGCATTCACTCAATCCACATGTATCTGAAGGTGGACTTTTCCTTTAAGTGACACTTGAGAAAGGAGAGAATCATTATGATAGTACTTGGTATTTTCTAATAATTGTAGTAACAAGGTATCCAGAAAAGAGAATGTATGTGTAACTGTCAAAGATAGATAGTAATCACTACAACCTGTTTGAACAAAACCAAGTGTGAAAAGTATAATGATTCAATACTTAGTTTCCACTGGATCAAGATTTTAGTAGTTGGCAAATAAAGACAATCAGTAAGTATTCTTGTAATCTTTTTAGGCTTAGTTGTGAGCATACTTTGATAACTTGATGAGAGTATTCATAACAACTCTTGTCATAATGTCACTTCTTTTATGTCGAAAGAAGTTCTCTCTTAATTCACGTTTGCCAAAATTGACTACAGTCGAATATTCAGCATTAGTGATATCAATTGATGGTTTGTCAGGGGCTACATCAAGTTCAGTAGATGAGAATGGAAGGAAGGGAAGCAAAGCAGCATCAGCTGATAATGCTTTGATAGTGCTCATCCTCTTGGCATGCTCTTTCTTTTTATTTATTATCTAAGTTGTAGATAATGGGAACTAGCATCCTGATAAAGTTTGTCAAATTCTCTTGTAAACTGCCTGATAGTGAAATATGAAATGAAGTTTGTGTCATCAAACTTTGATATACAGTACTGTATTTTTCCTGATTGGCCTCTGACATTTTTCGTGAAAGGACAATGAAACAAAGGGTTATATTTACTTCTGTAGCCACTATTTTACTATTTTTGTCAAGCCCACCGGAGGTGCGGGGAGACTAAGGGATCGCCTGCGGCATCTGTCTGTCCGTCGTCCGTCCGTCTGCCGTCATCCGTCCGTCCGTCGTCCGTCCGTAACGCTTCAAAAACTTAAATAACTCTCTACTGAGGATGTTGATTTCAATCAAACTTGGAGGGAAGAGTGGTTATACAAAGTTGCACAATTTACAAAACATGAAGGTCACCTCAAGATCAAAGGTCACAGACAGCGGTCAACGAACTTTAGGGCCCAATGTTAAGTTTTTACGGCGCGTTTCGATTATGGCTCATAACTTTTGATCCCTATGTCCATTTGTGATCAAACTTGATGGTAAATGTCCCTTGGGGAGTTTAAGTTCATCACAAGGTCAAAGGTCACAGACAGGGGTCAACAAACTTTTAGGGCCCAATGTTAAGTTTTTATGGCGCGTTTCGATTATGGCTCATAACTTTTGATCCCTGTGTATGTCCGTTTGTGACCAAACTTGGCTGGTAAATGTCTCTTGGGGAGTAAGAGGTCACCACAAGCTCAAAGGTCATAGGTGGGGTCAATGAACTTCCGGAAGTCCGAAGTTAGAAAAACATTAATTTCTTCTATGCGAATGGGCGAAACACATTTTGGCACTTGCCTTGTTTAAACCACACACAGCCTCTAAAAGAGAATTGGTACAAACAGTGTAGCTTTTGTATGAGGTAGAGTCAGTTGACTCAGTAGCATACCAGGTGAGGACTCTACACAATGGTAAATATGCACACACATTTTCCTTTTGCCTTCAGAAAAAATCCAGTCCATTTTGCCGAATATTGCCATCCTGGTGACCCAGACTATGACGTGAACTCAGAAGAAGATGACGACGGTGATGACAGGCTGGAGTGTGAATATGGGACGTCCTGTTATAGGTTTGTATTCGCGTCAAAATACTGTACATATTGTATATGTAGTGGTACAGTGTACTCCCGTCATAGCAAACACAGTTATAACTAAATTCTTGTTACACCAAAGAAAAAATTCAGGTCCCAAACTTGTCATCTATATATCTTTGTATGTATAATTTACTGCTCGGCTATAACGAAATGTTGATACAGCAAAAGAAAACTCCCGGTCCTGAGGACTTCGTTATAACAGGAGTCCACTGTAGTAAGCTGGCTGCCTTGCCTCCTATCACCAATGATATCTCATTTGTTAATTGCATAAGTTTTGGTACTATTATACATGCTAACTTCCCAGCTCACTCTAAAAAAGTACACCTGAACTGCAAAAGTAGATTCTTGAATGGGCAAATGACATTATGTTCTCCAAACTTTTTAAATCTTATTCACGTGGCAGTGAAAGTAGGCGTTTTCACATCAGCCCGATAAAAATCCAAGCTCGAGATATTTTTCGCAGAAAATAGTCAGCAAAATAGCGCGCTATTTCGAAACATCGGGCTGATGTGAAAACGCCTAGTGAGTAAATGTGCACTGTTGAATTTCAACTTAATTGTACATTCTGTTTTGGTCAAATGGGAGCTTATGTAACACCAAAAGTATGTGAAGCCAAGTTGCTCTTCATCAGAATTGATTGTAGTTTCACAGGTGTTTGTGTGGATGTTTCTATTGAGTCAGTACAATATCCTTCCCTGTATGATACCAGGTGTTCGTGCTGTACAGTGCACTCCCGTTACAACGAAATGCTCGGGACCGCCAGTTTTCTTTCGTTATAACGAAATTTCGTTATAACCGTGTTTGTTGTAACGGGAGTGCACTGTATGTTAAATGCACTGCTCAATTGATTCACTGTTGCTAATCTTTGTTGTTTGGAATCACTCTTAATCATGCAGGAAAAGTGAGGAGCACAAGGAAATCTACAAACATACCAAACCTCCTGGAAGACCCAAGCGGGAGGCAACCAAGAGAGGTAAGATTTCTGGCCAAAAATGTACAAATTCTTAGGGGGAAAAAATTACCCGGACTAGATAAGATATTATTTGATACAAATATTGAAGGGATCAATCAAGGTCAAGACCTATAAAATCCCATATATGTTTAAAATCTACTTAAGTATTTTCCCTCTTGCTCCACCTTTTCTTTTTCATTAAATTTCATCCCTAGGAATTTCAGATTTTATATCTGAATGATTGAATTCTAGTTTCAAACCGCCAAAGATAAAGTGTAACAGATGCATGAATCCTTTGAATTTACTTCTAAGTTTGCTATTATTACCAGAGTTCTACCAATGAGCTACTTTGGTGTTTTGATAGGATCATGAATGGAACAATGTCATATATTTACCTGATTTGTCAAAATGCAAGTTGTTTTCCCAGACCTTTTGCAACTGATTACAATTAACCTTCAATATATAATCAAGAAGGATGATATACATGTTGTGAAGGAAAGCCTCAGTGATAACATTTTTCCATTGTAGACCCCCAAAAATTAGGTAAAGTCAACTCCAGTCGTAACACAGTTGTTGAAGACAGAGATTACTTTTGCAGGAAAACATGGCAGATAAGTATTTCCTGTGTATAAGCTGCATGATTGTATCTGATCAGTGCATTTGGTTGACTTAACAAAAATGAAGTATGAGCACTCGTCTACACAGGATCTTGGATATGATCTCTCTGTCAGCCATCTGAATTACTTTGCCCTATCAAAATAATGCAGTACACCAAGAAAGCAAAATGAACAATTTAACGTTTCTGCAGGTCATAGCTCGGTGTATCACGACAACTTCTTGTACTTTGTGTAAAAGATTTGTATTGCTCGGCTGTAGAAGATTGACAAATAAATGTGTTTGTCATCTTTGCCAGGTAAAAAGAGGGGTGACGATAGTAATGACGATGATGATGAGCCAAACACCTACGACTACAATGACAGCTTCATCGACGATGAGGACGAGATGCCATCACCTCGTGATAACATTTCGGATGATTCAGACTGGGGTCCCGATCAGGAGGATAGCCAAGACGTGCAAGACCTCATGAAAGAGGCCAAAGGCTTCATGAGGAACAAGAAGATGCACAAAACCTAGGACTGAATTCCTTCTTCTGTATCTTACACCAGGAAGTTTTCTCCTCCCCCTCAGGTGAATGTATTGTAATACACCCCTTTATCAATTTCATCCTATAATGTCTTCATTGAGCCCCTTCTGTTCACGCTCAATGATCATGCCGAGGCTTGTGAATTCAGCCAGACATCTGGTTTAGTCAATAATGTAACTTTTTATTAGTAGAGGATAACCTTTTCCTACTGTGAAAAAGAATGTGCTTGCAACAATTGTAAATATACCCTGATAGCTAAACCCCAGACCGAGTTGAGTGACATCTAGTATGATATATTGCCAGGAAAAATGCATGGTAATGGTATGCATTGTGGTTTTTATTAAATTAATGAGAAATGCACATTCTTTGACGTTAGTTCTGTATAAGAAATGACAATATATAATCAGCTAATATGTGATCCAAGAAGCACCCCTGAAAGTCTGTGAAACATCTTCAGTGTATCTGTGATAAATGATCCGAGGTTGTATCGCATGGATTATTTTAGCAAAACAGTATTGATTGACACTTTCAACTGAAGTTTGTGGAGGAAGTACACCATCTCTTTTATTATCATTGTACATGTACATTATTATTGTATATTGAACCTTTTCTATTGTGATATCAGTTTTTGCACTGAATTTTAAGACATACAGCACACATCACATCAACTGCGATATTGTTTTCATTTGAAAATGAGGAAGAATGCATCACATTTATTTCAACTGCCATTTTTTATGTATTTTAAAGTTGTGTTTTTATCTTGAAATAAGCTATTAGAGCTAAATGCGTTCACTCATATCAGAGTGCAATAGATTCATTAAGTGCTGTCCGGATGCAACTGTGCACTGTGTTCAAACACTGTAATATAGCTTCGTAGGGAAGCATCAAAATACCAAAAATATTTGGCAAACTTAATTCTTGAGGGTAGAGAGATGCACAATATTTTTGATCCACTTGAGATACACAAGGTGCAAACTCTCTCCCTGTAGTGTAATTGCCTCGGCTTTTTAAGGAACCCACCTGAAGGCTTGCATACAGTACTTAGTACCATATTCATTGTTTCTGATTGATGTTACAGTGTGTTCCACTTTTAACAATCTACATCATGACCTAACAGAAAAATGAAAAGAGTATGTGCTTTCATAAGGAGGGTTTTCCTTGATCAGAACTGTCATATATATTCATTTGAAAAGTTGTACAATGTACAGTGTAATGTGATACAACTGAATATTGCCTCGTTTGAAATGTCAGCTAAGCCGAGTTTGAAATTGTGACAGATTAATGTCCCAAGTGCTAGACATTTTTTTTCACTGTATTTCACTTGGTTTGTTCCCATTATCAAAGTTTGTGATGTTCTCCTTAGTTATATGGACAGTAGTGCAAAGAGATCAAATGTACATGTATTTTTTATTTTCAACTCACTGACAACCCTTATTTAAAAGAAGTATTCAGATTTTGTTCTCTCTTCTCTTTTCTTTTTTAAATCTGAAATATTTGACAGGAATGATGAACTAGAAAGAGTAAAATGTAGGCTTCAATTGTTTGAATATGTGTTTACAAATCATGTCATTCAAGACTGGGTGGCATGATATGTGGAAATATGATGTACATTTCCAGATTGTCTTCTTGGAATCTTCCATGTACATGTGATTGTGGTATACATTGTAGTACAGTAGTAGTTTTCTTCATTTGAGGTATTCTTGTTTGAAGAGTCGAATGTTAATTACTGAACAGTAAATGTACATCTTGGTGATAAGCACCTGTGACTGTCTGTAGTAATGGACAAGTCAACCTTGCGTAAGTCGACCTTGCATAAGTCAAATAATCGCCTAAGTCAAAGGTCTTTTCAAGTTCTCTTCTCTTTATATTCTATTGATTTTAATCCCTCACAAGTCAAATTTTCTCTAAGTCGAAGCTATTTCTCTAGTCCAAGTAGATTTCACTGAGGCAAGGTTGACTGTATTATTTGCAGGTTTATACACCACAGAATATTTTGCATACCGAAGAGTGTGTTTACACATCTATGTGATCAGTTGTATAAAAATGATACTCTGATGGAGTATATGAAAAAACAAACAACAAACAAATCTCAGTATTCCCAAATTCATTTTCGTTTTACCCCCTCATTAGACTTTGGTTGTAAGTGTATGCACACTTTAGCTTTAGCCTCTTCTTTCAAAATTACAGCAAGAGAATCATTCGGGTGTGTGCCTAACTATTCTCTTGCATGAACTTCATGAAAGTGTGGCGGGTGGACCGTGTGTCTCACTAGAGAAGCCTCTCATGCACATTTTGTTTGTTTGTATACCACATTTGTAATGTTTGTAAATTATAGAAAATATATTTTAAACGTCAATTACTGCTCACTTTGTTATGAAGGCAAGTTTCAAACTTTGTAATGTCAAGAGGGGTGTGTACACTCCATCTGTCACATCACTCGAGTACAGGTGGATGCATGGATAGACAGCTGAGAATGTTGTATCATACACATCTTTATTCCACTCTTCCAATCCATGCGTCATATGCGTACAATTTGCTGTCATCACCACAACATGGCTTACACACCATACATATTTACGTAATCATACTTGTACAAATGCCATCTGTACAGTTCAAATTTCATGTGCCATCTCATATCATCAAGACATCTGGATGAACTCGGATGACATGTGTTGCAGTTAGCACCATGCTCTGTCATTGAGTCTGTCACACCTTCACTCTTCTTCCTTGGAACTCTTCTTTGCTGTAAATGTGCAATGTTGCTTCTTCCATCAGTCCCTATTCGATGCAGTGTGAATCATGATTTTGTGCTCATCACACAAAAATAAAATGAAAATCTTTTAATAACTTTGTGTCTTGACTAATGTTCTATATTTGTGAGTCTGTATGTAAATGCTAATACATGTACATGTATAGACGAAATCCCCATTGGAGCGAGGTTATCAAGTCTGCCAATGCCATTATGCATTATGACAAGATTATACAATGTGTACAGTGGACTTCCATTATAACGAAGTCTTTGCGATGGGCAGCTTTCTTTTGTTATATTTTTGTTATAACCCCCGCCCCCCAAAAAAACACAAACAAACAAACAAACAAACAAACAAACACATAAAGCAGATAATGTTGCCCCCTCAATTTTAACTTCATTGTAACCGGAATTTTGTCATAATCACGTTCGTTATAATGGGCTTGCACTGTACCAGTAGACCATATTTTCTTCTGATTTCAATTTGCTAAATTTCACTGGTTGCACTGAAATTTCTGTTTTGCCTGTACAATGTATTTGACTGTGAAGTGAAATCCGCCAAACTAGGTTTATCTGTCATGCATGTACTGTTTGAAATTACATTTCAAAATTGGCATATCAACCAATGACTAAGGATTATCTAGAAGAAAATCAGATATCTACCTTTGTTTATTTGCATGACTTAAATTACAGGATATGTCATAAAACACTCGCCAATGGGTTACATGTGCATATGTACAGTGGACTCCAATTATAACGAAGTCCTCGGGACCAGCAGTTTTCTTTCATTATATCAAAATTTTGTTATAACCGAACAAATAATTAATATAAAAACATAGAATGGATAATTTGGCGGCCTGAAATTTTACTTTTTGTAACCGGAATTTCATTATAACCGAGCTTGTTATAACGGGAGTGCACTGTACAGTATGTCCCCAAAAAAATTACAATCCAATTTTCGCATTGAAACCACCCAATATGATTAAACTGTCTAAACGCTACTTCAGGGTCTTAAAATACAATATAACGTCTTAGCTCTATTTTGCAGAAAACCCCATTCAATTTGATTAAGCGGTCACAGAGAAATGTGAAAAGTTGTAAAGCATGTTATGAGTCTGATTCTTCCAAGTTTAGCACTTCGATGCTTTTATATGTGAATAGAATAGACAGAACTTGGAGGGAAGAGATTCTTGACATCGTCTACAAAATTCCTCATTTCTCTTTGTCCAGACCACTGAAGCAAATCGAATGGGGTTTTCTGTAAGATGTGGGCAATGAGTTATTCATGTAGTTTCATACCCTGAATTTGTATTTCAATTGATTCACTATTTTTAAAGATATCATTGCGGAGGGTCCCGTTGTAATTTTTTGGGGGGACATACGGTATGCATCGGTACCGTACTATTATGTATGCAAACATGCAGGCATACCGGATATACAGAAGATCCCCAAAATAAGTGTCATTCATCATCCTCTGCATTAATTTCAGACATAACAGTATGACAGAGCGAATATAAAGTCTATCAAAATACAATTAAGATAACTGCCTGCCACTATATAGTGCACACTGGTGTGCAGTGCTGACATACATGTATATGAATGGCGAGTCATATCACAGCCTAAATAAGCAATGGGTACTGTAAAACGAGGAATGTTCGCATGCATTTTTATTTCATGAATCTCGCAAGAGCCAAGATTCGTGAAATCAAAATGCACGCAAAAGTTCTTGTCTATACTGTATGCATTTAATGCCAGTTGCAATTCGCAAAAATTTCATGCTGTGAAAAATGCCATTGGCTACAATTCGCGAAAATTTCATGTTTCTAATATACAGTATCAAGTTTTGTAATAACTTATACATGTATATCATTGCTGGGGTGACAAGACCTTGTATCTGAAATTTGTGTGAACATGACTTTTTTTGATTAATGGTCAAATAATGGGTTAAGTGATGTCCTGTCCAAATCCCAACTGTCTTACTCAAAAACTGAAGCCACCACGGCATGTCAAGGAAAGGCTATCCCATTCGCTATAGTGCTTTGGCCGACATGTTTTTTGGCTCTTCTGAACATTTGTCATTTTGTAGATATGAGGTCTTGTCACCCCAGCGACGATATGTACTTAATAACAAGATTGGAACTGGCAGACAGCCGGATGGATAGACAGCCCAAAAAATATGCCTCTGTCCCACAACCAACTCTGGGGCAGAGGCATAAATGGAAGAGGAAATGGAGAAGAAAAAAAGAAATGAGTTCCAATAAAGCCAATTTTGGGAAATCCTAATTGCATAAACAGCAGCAGGGTGTGCCACAAAGCAATTGGTGAGGATTTGAACAGATTGATCAAACAAATCCTAGCTGGTTTTGGGTGTTTTTTTCTTTTTTTAAACAAATTTGGATATATGAATGTTTCAGTGAATGATGAAAGAAAAATATTATGCACATGAGTATTCATCAAAATTCACTGGACAAAATCTTCATAGATAAGAGAAGGCCAACTTGTGTGTGCTTATTAACAGGGAATAAATACTGCACAAGTATTCCCAATTAATCTTGAAAACATCAGCACAATTCAAATGAGTTGAAGTGACAACAACAAAAATCCTGCTTCGTGTAAATCCATGGCCTCAAGGTGTCTAGATTGGATCGAACATACTACGGAGTAACATCACTTTGTACACTTTACAGGGAAGGTATATACAAGGTTACAATTTTAAAAAAAGAAAGTAGAAAAAAAAAAGGGTGGGGACAGGATTGTTGGATCCACTGTCACTCTGTCCACCGATGCCCACAGTTTGGTGCTGTGCACACATAGTACAGCCGCATCCCTTCCTGCAATGGGAGAAGTGTGAAATTTTCAATCCAGGTAGTCCCTTTTAATCTATTCAAAAGTAAGTAAATTCACATAACAAGCTGCTAATAGGTCAAATAACAGAGTACTTCACAATGAGCTGAAGTCAGCCATCCAAAACTGACCATGTACAGTATACATCGGTTGTGCAATGTGTGTCTTACTTCTGAGGTGCAGCTGACTGAATAGCAATGATACACTTTTTGACACTGACATGGTTCAAACTTCAGATTCAGTAAAAGTGCAAATCTGTGGAGTTTATGTCAATACTTTCATGCAATAACCAGAGTGGACATATCTCCCTATGAGAATTCTTTTAAAATCGTTTATACAGTGATCATGCACCCACAATGATTTGATGGTACATGGTATATCAAAAATAAATATATCAATCATTCAATTGCTCACAATCACATAGCTTTGTGAAAACTTAAGTAGAATTGAATTTCTGCATTTATTGTTAAAGTACAGTACATTCAACTCCTCCCTCTTCCTCTTCCCTTCTATTTCATCTTTCCCCTTCTAACAATGTCCGAACATCTTACTTGATTCTCACTCTATTCTTCCTTACCACTCTCTCTGTTCCTCTCTCTACCTTCTCCACTAGTGCAACTTCAACTTCTAGCCCATTACTGTCCCCCACTCTTCACTTTTTGCCCTCCGTACAACCCCCATATGCCGCTCCCCACATCCGAAAAATTCAATTCTCCTCTTTCTAGGCTCTTCTGCCAAACAACAATCCAGTTAAGGACTACATACACATGGTGTCACCGCAAATCTTTCTCCCTCATTTACTTCACCATGCAAACCTTCAAACAACACATAAAGTACAGTACATTGTACCTAAAAAAAAAAAAAACTGAACAGTGAGAGGACAGGAAGTACTTTTAGTACGGTACCAGTATTTTCCACTACTCCACTACAGGTTGTAGTTTGTGAAAACTGAAGTAGATTTGAATTTCTGCATTTATTGTTTAAGTACAGTACAGTGAAAAAAAAAGTGAAAAGACAGGAAGTACCTGCACTACAGGTACTGCTACATGCGCTTTTCGAATGTTTGATACATCTTGTACTAGGCTTGAACCATGTTGTCAAGCTGTATAGCACAAGCAACTTTACATATTACTAAGTACCGGTGCACTAAATTGGCATCAGAACTCACCTCCGCTCTGTTGGTTTGTGACTGGAAGAAGACGGACTCTCTGTGTCCACATCTCTCACATGGATGATCTTCAGTTCTTGGCAGGGTGGGATCTGCTACTACTTCGGCAACAATCTGTGTAAGCTCACTAGAATCAAGACCAATGCATTGCCTCTTATTCCAGGGTGTTGGTTTGTTCACATAGGAAAAGGGACTGCTGAGGTAGCTTTAAGAATCCAATCACAAGAACAACTAGAATATAGTTATCACTGAAGGTGATTAATACCCCCGCCTTATACATGTATACTCATTGCTACTTTTGCAATTTCTTGCACAACTTCACATCACAATCAGCATATTTGCCAAATTTCTTCTGAGTCAGTTATGGACGTCATAAGCATTTTAATCTGCAAGACTTTCTCCTGATTATGGAGCCCATAATGTCCCATAATCATGGCAACATACTTTCCACTACTCTTACATTTTTGTCCAGCAAACTTTACATGGGGTTCAGCAAGTATAAACAAATTTGAATCACTTAAATATCAAAGTAGAAATCTTCAGGTCTTTTTCCGAATTTGGGTGCAATAATGCAAGGTTACCATGGCACTGTACTTCTAGAATCCGTAAATATTTGTTGTGCACAACTTTATACCAAGTTTGGAGGAAACAAAGCAAACCCTTAAGACACAATATTAACAAAAGACCATAAATTGAAGCATGTTTGGATTTTGTGAATTCAACTTAATACTTACTCTACTTCATGGGTGATCTTGTTGACATACACACATGCATTGTCAGCTTCTTGCTGGTAGTCACAGTTTCTGCACTGTTAGAGTGAGCAACAATAAAACAGGTAGTTCATCAAAATAGATGTCCACTGCAGGAGAGGATCCAGGATTTCCGTAAAGAGGGGGCGCCTTTACAAAGTTAAAGGACAAGTTCACCTTCATAAACATAAGGATTGAGAGAATGTAGCAATATTAGTAGAACACATCATTGAAAGTTTGAGGAAAATCAGACAATCCGTTCAAAAGTTATGAATTTTTGAAGTTTTTGTGCAGTACCCGCTGGATGAGAAGACTACTGCAGTGTATGAATAACTTAGATGTCACATGCGTACAACAATATAAGGAAAATATAAAGAGAATTTCACAAAATTCCATCTTTTGAAAAAAGTACACATTCCCCTGACTCGTTACCGACAAATGTTATGGGTAATATCATTCCCCCTGCCTTTAGAAAGAGGCAAGTCAAGTGCTCTTTAATTATGCGAAAAAAGTGAAAATATGTTGAATTTTCTTTTACATTTTCTTTATACTATTGTACGCATATGACTCACAAGCTGTAGTAGTCTCCTCATCCAGCGGTTCCAACACAAAACTTTAAAAAATTCATAACTTTTGCATCGATTGTCCAATTTTACTCAAACTTTCACTGATGTGTTCTACTAATATTGTTGCATTTTCTCAATCCTTATGTTTATGAAGGTGAACTTGTCCTTTAAGGAGGGGGGTACACATCCCTCCCATTTTTTCTTTTTATTTCTTTTGTTTTAACAAAAAATAAAGAGGGGGGGGGGTGGGGGAGGTGTGCGCCGGTGCGCTCCTCCCTGGATCCCTCACTGCACTGTACTGTAGTAATTAATCATCAAATATTTCAGCTATGTGTATGCAAACCAGTATTCAACATAACAACAAAATTACTGGCACTGGTATAAATGACAAAAACAAAAAACAAAAAAAAAAAAAACTACTGTAAGTCAAACACACAGACACACAGACACACAGACACACACCACACATGCTTTCAGATACATATGTACAACTGTACATACATACATGTACAACACATGGGCACTGCTCCCTAAAACAATTCTTTTCATTTGTTTTTCTTTTCTTTTCTATTTGGCAAAATATAAAACAATATACAACTTACAAGTCATTACAAAGAAACGAATACATGCCAGGACTCCTAAGAAGCAATTATGTGCTTGTAGCTGGAGCCCTCAAACAATGTCCTTGGTTAAAGTGGATACTTGTTATACCTAAAAAAACACACAACTGAATTACAATGTATGCACATACTGATACATTTCATGAGCCTACAGTACTTACCCTAAATGTATAGGGTATCAATACAGAGACAGACACAGATACATTGCATATTCTATGGTAAATAATCTAACACCAAGACCCTTTCTCCACTATGTCATTATTGCTCGGTTAAATGCAATGCAGCACAAAAAAGAAATGATGCAAATGATCCATACATGTATATTTCTATCTTATTTCATGTCCAAAAGAAAATTTAGAGATTTATTACTGAGGCCATTCTCCTTGTCAAGCTTTTGCTTGTGATGATGGTCTCCTGCATTTCTGTTATATTTAGAGTTGCTTAATTTGTCTTTTGAACAGCAGGTACATGTGATTCTTAAGTCTTCACACATGCATAAAATAACATCTATTCATCTTCATTTTGTATTATTTTGGAATAATGTTGCACATTTTTATCAATCACTTATCTGTTTCAACTGGTGATTCAAATAAAATTGTATTCAATAAATTCATTCAATTGACTTTGTGTCACAAGTAGGCCTATGCATGAAAAAGAAATATAGGATTAAAATCATTCATCAATCAATCAATCAATCAATCAATCAATCAATCAATCAATCAATCAATCAATCAATCAATCAATCAATCAATTTAGAGATTTGTGAGTTCAATGGGCAATTTGTGAAGCCATATCATATTCAATTGCATATTGCTAGGTAATACCAATAGTACTGTCTCATGAAACTTCTCAAACTTTGAAGTTCCATAACTCTCTTAGTTTAGGTCTATTTTGATTTCTTAAACACAGCATTGTTTATTTATGTTTACTCTATGAAGCTAATTTAACATGGTAAGCAATTGCACTTACCTATATACAAGTCATATTCATCTCAATGATTTTCACTGTTTTGTGAGTTAATGAAATGCTGTGGTATCAGATAAAGTGAAACTAATAGACACTTACCGCATAGAGCAATATTCTGTTTTCTTTGTCTTCTTTGGGATACAGCATGTTGTTGCTAGAGACAAAGGAAAAATTGTTATTTCATTATATCAGAGAAAAAGAGCATCACAAATGTGAACAGGGCATGTATGAAGTATGCAAACAGCCTGTCAATGCTTTGTCCATTTACATGTACAAATTTGTACCAGTAATTTGTCCACAATTACATGTAGTAATTTAACTGAAAATCACACTGGTAGTATTTATCTTGCTCAACTGCCATAAAAATGTCCACTCATTACTACAGTGTATAATTTAAAAAAAAAAAAAAAAGGTAATCCAACTTTACAGGCAGGGCTACTATTTCAGAATTGTCAACTATGGAGAGCACAATGCTGACTGTGAGGAAAAGAAAACTCTTCTTCTTTCCATTGGTACGAAATTGTCTTGACAAATGTCATGCATGACTGAGCGCATTAACTTTAAAGACAACAATGACAAGATGCACTTTTTCCAAGTTTGAGTGTTACCACAGGGGCGGATCTAGCTTTTCATAAAGGGGGGGTTGGGGGCGGTATGCGAGGAAGCGTAGTGACTGAGCCCAAGCAAGCGGAGCGAGCGAGGGGGGGGGGGAGGGTGTGAGAGGGGGGTGTCCCCCCTCCCACAGTAGGGAGAATTTTTGAAAATCTGTGTGTGAAAATTGCATTTTCTTGCATCTAAAACACCACTATTTTTGGTATAGAGGTCATTGCCAAAAAAAAAAGATAAGATTGAAAAAAAAAATGGTCCCCGGATTTTTTTTTTTTTTTTTTTTTTTTGGGGGGGGGGGGGGTTGCAACCCCCCAACCCCCCCTCTAGATCCGCTTCTGTACCATGTCCATGAAGGAACAATGAATGTCTCACTGAAATGGACGAGATCTGTCAATAAAAGTGGTCAAATTAACAGGCCAGCCTGCACGACTGCAGGTTTGTGTGTATGGTTCCCGGATTCCTCTGGTTTAATATCTTATGGTCCACAACTCTTAGCATGGCCACCTGTCTAATACTTGTAACTTCGTCACTCCCACAACGGCAAACCCACATGCCACACAATCCATTTTTCTCTCTTCATTTCATTTCTCAAGACATGGTGACGGTCTGTCACTGAAAACTGCAATGCATGTATGTGTTAAATATAAACACATAACATTTGCATAATATGAATATTCAGCCATCAGTCATTGTTATCTCACTTGCATGTACCATGATGTTTTGATATAGACCAAATCATTCATTTCAAGATATAAATAGATAGAGGGGTATGTTATCATGAATCCACATGCAAGCATTTGGCATGCACCAATTCAATTCCATGGCAATATTCTGACTATTGATTTCTACAACATACAAGGGGGTGACTTTTTGAGGTGGGTTGAGTTAGAAGTTGGAAAGCAAATTCATATCCATTTCTTCCTTTTGCGGTTGAAATTCTGACTGGTCACTGCATGTGCACTAATTAGGAGTAATCAACATTAACCATTATCGTGAAATAGTCCACCACTCCATTCACTGCCATTCATTTCATCAATATCATAGCCAGTGATAGACAGAAAGATCCGTCTGTCCGGAGGACTCTTTTTATATTTTGCCATTAACGCTGTCCTCCGTATGACGGAGGGGATCCGTGAAGCCGGCCAGACGCAGTCTCCGCGGAACATTCCCCGACGGACAGATACAGTAGACCGATCTTTCGGTCAAAGCCAGTGACTGCTTTCAACCTCCATAGACTTTGCACATAGTGAAGACGCACACGCAGAACAAGAGGGGACCGATATCATGATTTGGCCCACTGAAATCTCAGAACAGAACACGAACATGACGAAAGAGATTGATTTTGAAGTGAACACACAAACATCAAAATCATAATATGGGACTACGACTCTGCCATGTGTATAAAAAGTGCCTACCGACCGGTACATACATGATCATGATACCAGGTATTATAAAATTTACATAAATTTACCACTCTTGACAAAACCGTATCCCAACGAAGCCAGGCCCTCGTGATCCGCTTTCGGTGTCTTGTCGATGAAGTTCCATCTCTCTTGGCAGTGGTGTGTACGAAATAACAGATCTACATGAAACGAGTACTGTAGGCCCTACTTGTACAGTCGCTTTATCACTGTGTACAGTCGCTTTATCACTGTGTAGCAATACGTGGGTCGTGCGCCTATTTTCGAGTTCGCAATTTGGTGTTCTGTACAGTACTCGAATTTGATGCTAACTAGTATAAATCCCGCATGCAATAATGGTCTCTTCGCTGGAGCGTACAACTCGACCAAAAATAACCCGACCATGGACAATACGGCCCGATCCTTGGATAGCTCCACTGGTGTCGAGATGTCGAGGTGTCGGAGGTGAGAGGATATTCAAGTCCACTTGACAGTGACTAAAAATGTGGAGACTTGACGAAGTCAATAGCGCTGTCATACCAGGATATCGACATATTATTGTCATTTTTCATTTTTAGAGAAGAAGCAATTTCAGAATTGATATTCATAGTTGAGTTGACGTTTCAACGTCAAAATGTGATGCATAATAATTGACCAGAAATGCGTTAGCAGTCTTTGTCTGTTTGGCAAACATACGAAGAAGATAGTAGGCCTATCTTTCCTATAATGAGAGACTGAAAATGTTTTGCAGACATATTATATTGAGTGCATGACATCGAAATTCAAAAATATAGATTGGCATAACAAAGTACCAAAAATAGAAAAATAAAAAATACAGAGTTATATACAATATATAATTATACTTAAAACAATTCATTTCCCTACGGGATAAGAGTGCAACATGTTGGGATGACTCTAAATAGCCAAATATACTTATCTTACCATATGCAGATGAAATACTCAGTGAAACCCAGCTTGTGCTTTACCGGGATTGGTTTGCAGATGAAACACTGAAACCCAGCAGCATAGTGCTTCAAAATGCACTCGGTGATTCTAAAATGTGGTAGAGGATACTAAAAAACCAATGATGTAAAATACAATTGTACAATTATTGTAAGCAGTATACCGCTGTAGTACACGTGTAATTGATTTTAAGTATTGTTAAATATACGAATTGTGAACAACACTAAATTGTTTCTAGAGAAATCGTCTATACAGTTATTGTTCATCGAAAAAGACAGTGATATCTTTCTATATTTTAGGCTTTATTGAGAAATTTTATATGGTACTTGATGCTTTGTGATATATACAACAACTGGCCTTGTTATTATACGCATATGCATCAAATGTGATTACATAACTCTAGCATTGGTTTGTTTTTGGTGGCTTTTTTTTTGGGGGGGGGGGGGTTGTTGTTGTTCAAATCGCAGTGTTCCCATACCTCACAGGCAAGTGTTTCAACAAGAGGTTCGGAAAGAGTGGCCTAGGCTGTTGGCTGAAAGTCAATATCATATCATTTAGTGTCCATTCAGATATGATCACTGGCATGTCTACATTGGTCAGTAACTCACTGAAGTGCCGATAAACCTTATAATGTAATTGTAAGGCGATGGCTCCTTCAGACGGCACAAGGAGTGATCTCATAGTCTAAGAAGTCGAAAGTCTCATAATTCTTTTTGCAACACATCATGATACGGGATGCTAAATCGATTCTTTTCTGACTCAAAAATTGATGAGTTTACATTGAATTGAAATGTATTTCATTATCGGATAATATCCATTGCATGCAGCCCGCAGGCTAAATTGCGGACATTATCTTTACATGAATCGGTATGAATACATTCAAATATATACAAACATAGTATAAAAAATTAACTGATGCACAATAGAGTTAACCTTTACCATTAACAAAACAGAAACAAATGTTACAATCACAATTTCTAACACCGCTATATTCCCATTTTCATAAATAATCATTATTGCTTATACAAATAACCTTACTAAAAAAAATCAAATTCTGTCTCATCTACTCATCATCTTCTTCTTCATCATCTTCTCTTTTTCTCCTCCTTGTAAACTTTACCATCCTCTGCCCTCCTTTAACCTCTTCTTATTCCCTGCAACAATATCCAACTTATCATTATCATAATCACACATATTTTCATCACAACAATAAAACTACCATTTACACTATATTACAAAACAACAATCAACATTGCATTCATCAAATATATATCATTATAACACAAAAACTGGGTTAATATCAATACAATTGTTAAAATATATCAAATACAAAAATATATGGCTGGTATAAAGACGAGTATATAGGCATGTATAAGCTCATGCAGAACGCCTTTTCCGAGTCAGTAAAAAAGTAGAGAGGCAACCTCCGGATGAAAGATGCAACTGACACTCAAACTTATGAACTCCCCGAATATCCATACATAGACCTACAAGTGATAAAATCAATAGCCAGAACTTGCAGGATACGGGTTTTCAGATCCAGCACCAAACATCTAAAACGATATTTCACTCAATCTTTATGCAATGAAAATGACATATTTTCACATGCGAGATTAATTTGTTCAGATAACGAAGCACATACATCGTAATATAATTGAACATTGGAGATACGCAGATCCAGCACCAGACACAGCTTCATAATCTATACTGACGCAATTTCGTGCTTCAATATCTACACATGCACAAAACTTGAGGTAAACGTTTTATGCAACTGAGTACAACAACACCATTTTACTTCGGGTAAAACATACGGCGTCAGTGTTTCAAGACATCTGCAACGGTTGCAGCTCGGTATTCCGAGGATTCGTTTACCCGAGAATAAAACAAAGGTCCATTAATCAAAAAGCGAGGAAGGGTCCGTTCATCAGACAATCGCATGAAAATAAAGATTTGCTACCCTACAATTTGAGTTACATAATACATAATTTTCAGCCACTGAAAATTCTTAAATATTTATAGGACAGACTAACAGGGGCGTCACCAACTTTTTTTCAAGGGGGGTGCGTTTTGACACTAAATGTAACGAGATTTTTTGGACAGACATTTGGAATATAGGAAGCTCTCAATCCCTAGACTTTTACTGCTTTTTGAGGGAAACCTAGCGGGGAAAGGGCACCGGCGTAGCTAGGATTTCATCTTGGGTGGGGGGGGGGGGGGGGGTAGTGTTAGTATGTGAGGGAGCGAGCAAGGGGGGTGTGGAAGTGCCTATTTCCCCCCCCCCCTCCTCCTCCCACGGTGAGAACTTTTTGCATTTTGATGTTATAAATGGTGCAATTTGATGCAGGCTTTTTGCGTGTTTTTATCGACTTCAAACAGTCCCACTTGTTTAAGGTAGCAGTACATTTTGATGGAAATTGTTGTTGAACAATGTGCCTATAAACCATATCATTTCAAGAAACTTCTTGTATTAGTTCTTACACTGATGTCATGAACGCGACCGAGCCCGAGCAAGCGAAGCGAGCGAGGGGGGATGAGGGTGTGGGAGGGGGCCAAACCCCTCCCACGGTTAGAACTGAAATTGCATTTTGATGTTGTAAATGGTGCAATTTGATGCATGTCTTGCTTGTTTATCGACTTGAAACAGTCCCACTTGTTTAAGGTAGCAGTATATTTTGATGTAGATTATTATTGAACAATTTGCCTATAAAATAGTATCATCCAAATAAACTTCCTGTTTTAATATTTACACTGAATATCATGAACGCGGCCAAGCAAAAGCGAGAGGAGTGAGCGAGGGGGAGGATGTGGGAGTGGGTGTCCCCCTCCCACAGTGAGCACTTTTTAGGTGATCCGAGTATCCTTCGGATCACCTTCTGTATCTGTACGGATTCTTTCTTCTTCTTCTTCTTTCTCCTCAAAAGTTGTGCAGCGGTTAGCTCAGAAAGTCCTCTTCCTATCAATTTTAAAATTATACCATATATGTATCATGTCCCAAAGACGACAGATCTAATAAAATCATAGTGATCAGTCGACCGTGACGTCACTATGACGTCATTATATGAAAACACATTCTCATTCACAACTCATTAATGGAATAGAATTTCTCAATGAAATTTACGTCACATATAGTTCAAATCAAGCTGATTCTAGTTGCATTTTGATGTTGTAAATATTGCAATTTGATGCAAGTTTTTTGCGTGTTTTATCGACTTGAAACAGTCCCACCTGTTTAAGGTACAATGTATCAGTACATTTTGAAGTAAATTGTTGTTGAACAATTTGCCTATAAATGGTATAATTTAAATAAACTTCTAGTAATAATTCTTGCACTGATGTCATGAACGCGACCGAGTCCGAGCAAGCGGAACGAGCAAGGGGGGGGGGGGGAGGTTGTGGGAGGGGGTTGTCCCCCCTATAAATGGATTATGGAATGACGGTGTGAAACGACAAATTACTGGCAGCAATACCAGGAGAATGGCATAACGACTACATGCGAGCGAGCGGAGTGAGTGAGCTTGAAATTTTTGACATTTTACAGCCCAAAAACTGCAGTTTGTACCCATATTTTTTTGCTTTGGAAATTAAGGGGGGGGGCGCACCGGGTGCAACTGCTGCCAATTACTGGCAGCAACATCAGGTGAATGGCATAACAATTAAATGCGAGCGAGCGAATATAGAGTGAGCTTGAAAATTTTGACATTTTACAGTCGAAAAACTGCCATTTGGAGCCATATTTTTTTCGCTTTGAAAATAAAGGGGGGGGGGGGCACCGGGCGCAACTGCCGGCAATTACTGGCAGCAACATCAAGAGTTGCATAACAATTAAATGCGAGCGAGCGGAGCGAGCGAGCTTGAAAATTTCGACATTTTACAGCAAAACAAACCCTGCCGTTTGTAGGTACCCATATTTTTTTTTTTTTTTTTGCTTTGGAAATTAAGGGGGGCGCACCGGGCGCAACTGCTGCCAATTACTGGCTGCAAGATCAGGTGAATGGCATAACAATTAAATGCGAGCGAACGAATAGAGCGAGCTAGAAAATGTTGACATTTTACAGTCCAAAAACTGTCATTTGGAGCCATATTTTTTCGCTTTGAAAATAAAGGGGGGCGCACCGGGCGCAACTGGCGGCAATTACTGGCAGCAACATCAGGAGAATTGCATAACAATTAAATGCGAGTGAGCGGAGCGAGCGAGATTGAAAATTTTGACATTTTACAGTAAAAAAAACAAACAAACTGCCGTTTGTAGCTATATTTTTTCGCTTTGGAATTTAAGGGGGGCGCATCAGGAGCAACTGCTGGCAAATATACTGGCAGCAATATCAGGAGAGCATAACGATCACATGCGAGCGAGCGGAACGAGCGAGCTTGAAAATTTTACATTTTGCAGTAAAAAAACTGCCGTTCTTAGCCATATTTTTTCGCTTTGGAAATTAAGGGGGGGGGGTCGCACCGGGCGCAACTGCTGGCAATTACTGGCAGCAACTTCAGGAGAATGGCATTACGACTAAATGCGAGCGAGCGAAGAGAGCGTGCTTGAAAATTTTGACATTTTACAGTCCCAAAACTGCCATTTGGAGCCATATTTTTTCGCTTTGAAAATAAAGGGGGGGGGGGGGCCACCGGGCGCAACTGCCAGCAATTACTGGCAGCAACATCAGGTGAATGGCATAACAATTAAATGCGAGCGAGCGAATATAGAGTGAGCTTGAAAATTTTGACATTTTACAGTCGAAAAACTGCCATTTGGAGCCATATTTTTTTCGCTTTGAAAATAAAGGGGGGGGGGGGGCACCGGGCGCAACTGCCGGCAATTACTGGCAGCAACATCAAGAGTTGCATAACAATTAAATGCGAGCGAGCGGAGCGAGCGAGCTTGAAAATTTCGACATTTTACAGCAAAACAAACCCTGCCGTTTGTAGGTACCCATTTTTTTTTTTTTTTTTTTTTTTGCTTTGGAAATTAAGGGGGGCGCACCGGGCGCAACTGCTGCCAATTACTGGCTGCAAGATCAGGTGAATGGCATAACAATTAAATGGAGCGAACGAATAGAGCGAGCTAGAAAATGTTGACATTTTACAGTCCAAAAACTGTCATTTGGAGCCATATTTTTTCGCTTTGAAAATAAAGGGGGGCGCACCGGGCGCAACTGGCGGCAATTACTGGCAGCAACATCAGGAGAATTGCATAACAATTAAATGCGAGTGAGCGGAGCGAGCGAGATTGAAAATTTTGACATTTTACAGTAAAAAAAACAAACAAACTGCCGTTTGTAGCTATATTTTTTCGCTTTGGAATTTAAGGGGGGCGCATCAGGAGCAACTGCTGGCAAATATACTGGCAGCAATATCAGGAGAGCATAACGATCACATGCGAGCGAGCGGAACGAGCGAGCTTGAAAATTTTACATTTTGCAGTAAAAAAACTGCCGTTCTTAGCCATATTTTTTCGCTTTGGAAATTAAGGGGGGGGGGGGTCGCACCGGGCGCAACTGCTGGCAATTACTGGCAGCAACTTCAGGAGAATGGCATTACGACTAAATGCGAGCGAGCGAAGAGAGCGTGCTTGAAAATTTTGACATTTTACAGTCCCAAAACTGCCATTTGGAGCCATATTTTTTCGCTTTGAAAATAAAGGGGGGGGGGGGGCGCACCGGGCGCAACTGCCAGCAATTACTGGCAGCAACTTCAGGAGAATGGCATTACGACTAAATGCGAGCGAGCGGAGAGAGCGAGCTTGGAAATTTTGACATTTTACAGTCCAAAAACTGCCGTTTGAAGTTCTAGTTTTTCCCTTTGGAAATTAAGAGGGGGTGGGGGCGCCCGGTGCGCCCTTCCCCCTGGATCCGCCACTTGTAGTCAAGGGTGTCGGTTTACGTTCATGACTTGGAGAGGATGACCAGCGAGGTGGCGTCGAAGTGACCAAGCGGGGGAAGGATGTCCAAAATCTGCACTACAGAGAGCATCCCCTATAAATTGTGCGTGTTTGTTTGTATGTGTGTATTATATACATGGAAAGGTTAGGAATTAGACAAGGTCAATTCTTTTTATCGGCAATGCAAGACATTTTTATATAGACTATAGTATGTACAGATAAAGCAACACTGCAAAATCAATGATCTAGCTTTGATATAACGAAGCGTAAGGTACAAATGTGTACATTCTACATCACACTGCGCAACATTGTAGCAACTCTTTTTGCCGTTCGGATGTTCTGAGTACACTGCGCACATCCTGCATATTTTTATGCAGAATGCCAACCAGGAATCACGCTGAATCACAATCTTTTGTCGGGTCCGGGCTTTTTGAACGATGTTTCACACTATGTACCTATTTGATTATGGGTAACGCGGGAATTATGATTATGTGGGGTGGGGCAAATGGTGCGCTTACCTTCCAATATTTTTCTTGGGGCAACATTTTTGTTTTCTTTCAAAAGCAAGAAAATCTTCTCATTTCGGGAATGATTATGGGGGGGGGGGCAAAATCAAAATATGCTTGCCCCTCCAATATTGTTATGGGGGTAACTTTTTGTTTTTCTATCACGAAAAAAAAAGGTGAGAAAATCTTCTCGTCTCTGAAATTATGGAGGGGGGTGTGGGCAAAATGAAAGTCTTCTCGTCTCTGGAATTATGGAGGGGGGGGGGTGGGCAAAATGATATGCTTGCCCCTCCATTTTTTTTTTTTTTATGAGGCTATAGGGCTCGCTCTTGGGCTGGCAATATGGATTGGTCAGAAGTAACGTACATAGACCCTACATACTTGTAAGTAGCACACCTACATGCAAACGTGTCCGTGCTCCTTATCGTACGGATGTACAGTACGGTCGATAAATAGTAAACACTGTATAGAATACTAGTAGATATGTATAAGGCCAAGTAAAAAAAGAAAGCAGTTTCTCGTCCGGGTTTTTTGAGCAAGGCGATGAGGGAGGTCCTTACTATTTGATATCTTACTATTTTTTCGAGCATTGTCAAAATGAAAGTAATATGTGTTTCTCGTCCGGTAATTCTGAGAAAGGTAACGAGAGAGGGCTTTACTATTTTCTATATCCAATTTACGAAATGAAATATCACTCTGGTAGCTGTGTAGAGACCAGGTCCCAAGTGTATGTCTTGCCTGCACTATGTGCATTTTCAAACAAATAGATATATGTACCATACTTGAAATGAAACTTCATGCATGCAGAAATACATTTGCTTTTTCTTTCCACTACAGATGTCGAAGGGAAAATGGCCATCTTAATACTGGTATTTAGTGTTGTAATGGCATTTCTGATACCAGTGTACTTGCAATTCTGATGTATTGTGCTATAAATTGAAACAGGTATAAAACATGTCTTTCAACAAATGTACGACTGAAATGAATTCCATGATATTCAAAACACTGCTTTATTTATCATTTGTGTTTGAGACTTTTTGTGTCCACACAGCTGGTATGTATCTGCATTTCTTCACAGTACAATTATTGTAGCACATTCAACTGGAAACTGGCTTGTTCAATAATTGCAGATGGATGTCAAAATGATACTGACTGATATGGCATTATAGCATTAAACATTTAAAGATGTTTCTTCATGTTCTAAAAAGTCATTTGATAATCACTCATCATTTGGATGATGAATGATTGTATACCAAAACTACATATGTTGTAAAACATGTATACCTGTGAAGGTAAGTCACATTCTCCCTTCATTTCTTCCATGGCCATCATTACAGTGCTACCAAGAAGCAGCAGTGATATAAACCACTTATCATTTGAGTGATGCACAATTTAATACCAAATCTGCGTATATTGCTGTTTATGCATGACAAGTATACCAATTTAACTACACTGTGACTGTATTCATTCAGTCATATCAAGGGTATGGAAAAGAAACACGTTTTTTTAACATAAAATATACACATTTATGCATCACTTGTTGAACCTACGAATCCAACCATAATATCTCTGGAAATGCACAGCATTATTTTTGCCTTTCAACACAACACAAACTTACTGAGTTAGATCTTTTCTCATATGAAAACTTATTCGCTCAAGGATTTAAAATGCCGCAGACAGTACTGCCAATTGTCAACCCTGTGAAACAACCACCTGATTTCCTTTTTACTGAAAGACAGAATACGAACCAGTTGAATACTAAAGCCGTTCGCTGTGCACTCGTGCGCTTGAGATCGGTTCTCTCCATCACTCCACGATTTTTTTTTCCAGCTCCAGAACGATGCTATGCTGGCTGGCTGGTCTCCTCTACTACAGTGAAATCCCGTTATAACGAGTTCGGTTATAACGAGGAACCGCTTATAACGAGGTGATCGCGTCGGTCCCGTTTTCCTTTGCGTGTAATGGCAGAACGAATCGGTTGTAACGCGTTCAGTTATAACGAGATTCCGGTTATAACGAGGACAATTTCGGTAAATCATGATAAAGAAAAACATAAGCAATTTGATCGGATATAACGAGGTTCCATTTCTTGACCAAATTGCCGCTTTCAAACACGCGACAAATGAAACATTGGAAACCGAAATCTCGCTATCCACGTCTTTTCCCGTTTTGCAGAGAACCGTTCCTTCCATGTTTTCTTCTTAATCACGCGATAAGACATAGGAACATGCACCTTCCGATGTTCTTACTAAATCATAAAACATAATCATTCGATTTTCTTTTTCGCGAGAAACGCGTGCGTGCTATGAGGTCAGACCACAGCGCAACGAGAAAAAAATAGATAACGCATTCAAAAACTTTTCATGTAGCGACCATAAAATCATAACCAAAAATGGACAATTGGAATGTGTGTGCACCTCATCATTATATCCTTTCCGATTTTAGTTCCAACTTCCAGTTCTTTTGCTGGTTTTGAGCAAATATGAGTTTGGATGATTAAAGCCGAAATAATAAAATCATCGCCCCGATCCCGCCGGGTGACAATTATTGAGTATTTTGCGTTAAAATAGTTGAGTAACGCATGTTAACCTATACTTAATCGGTGTTCAGAAAAAGAAGCAAACGCATTTATTAGTTTGAATAAATCTGGATTTTTTCATTATCATTTAACAAATGACAATTTAAATATGAGTGTGTATGATCAAAGCAGAAATAATTAGTGAAATCATCGCGATCCTGCCAGGTGACAGTAGAGTAAAAATAGTTGAATAACGCATGTTATCCTACTTAATCGGTGCTCGGAAAAAGAAACAAACGCATGTATTAGTTTGAATAGATCTGGATTTGTTCATTATCATTTAACGAATGATAATTTGAATATGAGTGTGTATGATTAAAGCCGAAATAATTAATGAAATCATCGCGATCTCACCGGGTGACAGTAGCGTAAAAATTGATGAATAACGCATGTTAACCTACTTAATCGGTGCTCGGAAATAGAAACAAACGCACTCAACAGTTCAAGAACGGATGTACAAAACGCGAAGAGATTTTCGGAAGAAAATAAAGAACGCATCTTTAATCCCTTCGAGCGCAACCGTCATGCATTGTATAAAATTACAGCCAAATGATTCATGAAATTATCGAATTCCCGCTGGGCACCAACAGCGTAAAATACCTCGCAAGTTAGCGGTAAACAACTACTCTGAAATCATCGCGATCTCGCCAGGTGACAGTAGCGTAAAAAAGTTGAATGACGCATGTTAACCTAAATCAGAAAAAGAAACAAACGCATTTATTAGTTTGAATAGATCTGGTACAGATTTGCGTAAACAGGATGACAACCTCCCACATTAAATACTGTCACATATAGATATTTTTTTAGATATTTTTTTTTTCATTTAGATATATTTTTCAAGAACGGTCGTACAAAACGCGAAGAGATTTTCGGAAGAAAATAAAGAACGCATTTTTAATCCATTTGGGCGCAACGATCATACATTGTACATGTGTACACGATTACAGCCGAAATGATTCATGAAATCATCGCATTCCCGCTGGGCACCAACAGCGTAAAAATACCTAGCAAGTTAGGCCTACGGTAAACAAGGCCTGTATGTTACTCTATATAATTATTTGCCCCCATATTTGCGCTGGTGTTTAGAAAAAGCTTCACAAACAAGAATTACAATAAAGAATTAACTTATCATTTCAGCCTCTATTTCTTCGTCTAATTCACAAATCTCCCTTTATTCTCTCAATAATAACGCTTAATAATTGTGTAATAACAACGCAAAGGATATGTCTAAGTTTCATTGATGGGTATATGACGTCATGCTTATGTTTTTCTTTGTTTTTGATGAGTATGGTTATAACGAGGTACCGGTTATAACGAGGTAGTATCGCCGGTCTCACGGACCTCGTTATAACGGGGTTTGTGGTTACATTGCGCAATCAATCTAGCAGCACATGAAGCGGGCAACAGCACGAGAGAAATGTACAGAAGGTGCTCAACGTCCTGTCTACATCACGACGTACCGAGTGCGCTATACATCACAGCCCAGGCCCGCCCATCCAACTACAGTTCAACTGCTTTGTGGGTCATTCCTTCTTGCCGAGCTCGCAGTGTGAAATGCATGCGTTATTACATACCGGTACGCACTACAGAAGCTACAGCTGTACTACAGCTAAGTAGAGGACGCTTAAATAAGACATCACGATTGGTAGGTGAATTGTCGATTTTTTTTTTCGGCGGCCGAAAAAATAGTAAATAACAAAAAAGTCGATGCGGCAACTGAAAATCGATGCGGGCGTGGAGCGGGCTGGGACGAGAATTATGAATTTCTTGGTATTTTCAGCGCCATTTTGAAAATAGTAAATAGTAAAAAAATCGACGCGGCGGCCAAAATCGATGCGCGCGAGGACGAGAAACTGGTTTCTTTTTTTACTTGGCCTAAAATCAGTGCTGCCAGAACCAAGAGTGCGAATTGTATTTGCCCACGATTTTTTTTTTTTTTTTTTTTTTGTCCCTGGTGCAAAATATAAAAAAAAAAAGAAAAGAACAATTATTTAGCGTCCAGCGTTGAGGTCGCTCGCAGATTGAAGTTTTGTGTGTTTTTTTTTTTTTTGCGATCTGAAGGGGGGTGCGTTCGCACCCAACGCACCCCCCCCCCCTCCCCCCCCCCCCCCCCCCCCCCCCCCCCCCCCGGTGACGCCCATGGCCTAACCCGACGCTTGCCGTAGATTAGTGTTCCGTTTTCCCGAGGGTTCGTTAAATCCGAGAACGAAAAACGGCTCACTAAACCGAAAATGAAAATGGGTCCATTAATCAAACAATGACATAGTAGGGTTTACATAAACCATGAAAATAAGATAGACAACTATCAAATAAATCATATCTGCGATTAAAAAGTCATTACTAAAAAAAAAGTATCTTATCTAATAGGATTTATATGACTTCAGACGCCTGCTTTCGTGTCTACTCTCTTAATTTCTAGGATTTATTTTTAAGTCCTAAGGATTTATTTCTTTAAGTCCTAGCGGACTGTAAATACAGACAAAACCTTAGGACTTAAAAGTAAGTCTTAGCTAGGATCTAAAAATTTAAGTCTATGTTCGACTTAAATTTCAAGTCTGTAGGATTTATTTTTTAAGTCTTATTAGATTACATTTAAATCTTTCTTAGACTTGTTTTTAGAATAAATCCAGCTTGGATTTAAATGACGAAAGACTTATTTTAAGCCTTCCTTGGATTTATTTCAAATAAATCCATCATGGATTTAAACTCAGACTCCTGAAAGTGACAGCCAATTGATGCACTTTCTTCACATGTAAAGGTCTATTTATTTTAACAAAATCAAACTGATGCATTTTTCACAAACATCGATAAGTTACAAAATATACAGATGATTGTCATACACATGTAGGCTCCAGAAAAAATGAGATACGACATGATGAAAACAGAGCATATTTTGCAATAGTCTCAGATGGTCACATCTTCACATTCATGTTACTGATGCTTCTTTCACTGTGTTCTGTAAACAAGTTACTAGACGACTGGAACCTTCATTGCCAAATAGATTACTTTTTTTTCACTTTTTTTTTAAATCTTGCAAGATGACTCCATACGACTCGATTCACTTTCATTTTATGTATTTCTTTCCCTGGTGAGCATCGTTAAGTCATAAGATGGAAACTATGAACAAATATAAGATTATAAATGAATTCTAATAACTTAAATTTTAGAAATGATGCTGTGTAATAAACAATACAGCCTCCATTAAGTTGACGTTTAGATTTACACGCTTTGTACGTCCCATGCATGCAATTTAAAGAATTATTTGATTTTTTGGAATGATGCTTAACTTTCCTTATTGTGTTATAAATTTAATCAAGAGGGAAGTAAAGGCCAAAATTAGTGTAATCAAATTAGAAAAGAGAAGAAATTTCCCTACACAGAATGGTGTAAAGACTATGAAAATCAGCTACGAAATAAGGAAGATATGCCTCTTTTCAATTTCACACATTTCCAGAAAATAGATCTTGTCCAGTCTTTATGAACGTCCAAATGAGGGAATTGATGATGTCATTCCTTCAAAATATTTTTACACTTTTCACCTGCATGTATTTGCACATTCATACGGACTAGTCAAGAAATGTTTTCTGAAAACGTGTTACATTTCCTTATTTCTTACCAGACTTCCCTAATTTTTCCACTCAAATTCCGTAGGGAAAATTTACAATTGAATCCAAACTGTATTACATACAACAGTAGGGAGCAAGATCTATGTAAACTCTGAAGTAAATTCACCTTAAAACATTAAGAAGCTCAAATAACAATTAACATTTTAAACTTACTTCTAAAATTCCTTGAATATCGATTGTCTGATATGGATTTACATAAGTACATTTCCATACTGCATTTTGGTAGACAAAATGTTTGACAAAAGAATATACAAATTCCTGCTTAATCTATTGATATTTAAGAATCCATCTCAACTGATGACAGGGAACCATCTCAAGAGACTGTTCAAGTGAGATGGACCACTAGTTTCTTAATTACTTTGATGTCATATCTCGTAACAAAGCACAATGTTGAAGTGATGCAATCTGAATTTTTAACTAGAATTATCACTCATTGTGATTAATATACCCCCACCCACAATTGAGGGAATTAGCTCAACCAGGATTATTTTTTCTTACTTTTTAATAAAGAAAAATATTACCATGGCAATGCACTGTTCCACCTCTCAAATCAAGTGCTCAAAAACCGAGTGAGCAAGATAAATAAACTGATGATTTCTATGGTTTTTACTAAAAATTGTGTAACCATGGCAACACAATGTTGGACATTAAGAAAAAAAATGAAGTTTGCACAACTATAGGCCCTATATCATAGCCGTCATATGTGCCAAATTTCAAGCTAAATGCTAAAAGGGTGAGGGGTTTAGTTGAATTCACATTAGTGTATCATTTTCGTGAAAAATATACTGTTACCATGGCAACACATTTTCCACACTGACAAAAGATTTTTTGCACATCTAGGTAATGTAGAGGTAACATGTGCCAAATTTGAAGCCAAAATGCTCTAAACAGAGACAGGAGAATCGAAATGTTTGTATGATTTTCATTGAAAATGCACCGTTACCATGGCAACACATTGTTTAACAATGATGAAATATGAAGTTTGCATATTTCTGAACTACAATGGTTGCATGTGCCAAATTTCAAGCCAAATGCTCAAAGACCGAGGGAGTTACCTGAATCCAAAATATTTTTGTATGATTTTCATTCAAACTATGTTGTTACCATGGCAACACAATGATCAACAATGACGAAAGGTTAAGTTTGCACATGTACGTACCATAGTGGTCAGGTGTGCCAAAGTTCAAGCTAAATGCTCAAAGACTGAGGATGTTACATGAATCCACAATATCTTTGTATGCATTTTAGTGAAAAGATGCTGTTACCATGGCAACGCATTGTTCACCATTGATGAAAGATTAAGTTTGCACATCTATATGCTAAAGTTGTTGCATGTGCCAAATGTCAAGCCAATTACTCAAAGAGTGAGTTAACTGAATCCACAATATTATTGTATGATTTTCATTCAAAATATGCCGTTACCATGGCAACACATTGATCGACACTTTCGAAAGAATACGTTTACACATCTACATACCACAGTGGTCTTTTGTGCCAAATTTCTAGCTAAATGCTCGAAGACTAAAGGAAGTTAGCTGAATCCACAATATTTTTGTATGTTTTTTGGTTTAAAAAAAAGCTGTTACCATGGCAACGCATTGCTCACCACATTGTTTCCATATCTATATACCATAGTGGTCATGTGTGCCAAATTTCAAGTCAAATGCTCTAAATTTGTTTAAGGTGCCCATCTGCGCTGAATCTATCCTTCCTCGTGGGTTCAAGCACATACTTTGGCTGGAAAACCAAAGTTTATTTCTTTATAAATAGAGAGTTTCATATTAAAGTGTTTAGCCACAACGTCATAATGAAAATAGCAACAAATCAGCGCTCAATAAATGTGATGGACAATGGCTCAACAACACTGTGGGAGTGATGAAAATTAGGTAATCGTTGAATAATTACAAAAGTGTTCAGGGGAACTTAAACTTTCTTCTTTCAATTTAAATCAATGCGGATCTGGCATTCCTTTTTTTTTTTCATCATCAACCAGACATAATATACAGAAAACAAGCCAAAGATAAACAATAAATAAATTGAAACTGGACATGTATAAAAACTTGAAATATTGTTTAAATGTTCACGTAGCAATGCAAATGCAAAAGTGAGGCACACACATACATGATAGCACCTCTAAAGGAAACATTGCGGCATTAACTTTCCTTATTGTGTTATTTTCATTTAAATATGCACACAAAAAGAATTACAAGGAAACTTTACTACAACCAGGGCATGACAGACATGCTTCTTGTGTGCATGGATTTGTAGCTCAATATAAATGGAAAAGTGAGGCACACATAACATAACTCAATATCCATGAGTCAAGCATAATGCATGATAGTATCTTCAAAGGAAACATTGCAGCATTTTACCTGTGTTACTTTGATTTAAGAATTCACCGAAAATTAAGAAAACTTTGCTGTACATCAGGGCAAGTCAGATATGCTTCTTGTGTGCATGGGTTTGTGGCACAATGTCGGAAAATCTTACTAGCATCGTACACTGACGTGTTCTTGAAGTTCGTGGCTAATGCCCAGAACGAAGCCCTCACTTGGGATTGCAGCAGTACATGAATATGCCGCCACAAAATCAAAGAATGCTTCAAGCACCCAAGCATATTTGACGATGAAGACACAGTGGGCTTTAAAGAGTCAGTCAAATTCTTGCTTCCGGTCATCTCCAGCCTGGACTTAGTATGGTCTTGTCCAGGATGAGAAAATACTGGATGTACGTCTAGTTACTCCCTTATCTGACTAAGCAGGGCTGGCTGAAGGTGGCATCTTTAGCATCACTGAACTTCGCGCTTCTCGCTCGTGATGTATACGTTTCGCGCGGATCAACTTGGCGTTTCCCGTTTGCTAGGGCTTTCAGGTGGGAAAATCAGATCAGAAGATGCTTGGGGCTGGGGTTGGAGTCTCTGCATCAGCAATGCCATGAACATTGGTTCCTACCTGAAAAGAGATTAAACATGTATAGCACTACTGATATTTTGAACTAAATTTCACTTGAATCGTTTGAGCAAATGACAAAGGCTACAATTATTGTCAAATAAACTTTGCATCACAGAGAGGGAAGTTAAGTTCTCAGTGAGAGGGCACTCTGGAGGGAAAAAATATTAAAATATAATTTTACATATTGATCTTAAATACAATGTACTAGTAACATATTCATCACATAACTTTTAGTTTGTGATGTACAAGTAAATATTTCTGATATATTTCGGAACATATTATTTTAAAACATTTTGTCTCATCTGGTAAACCTCAAAGCCTTGAAAAAAATTCCCAGAAATCAGATTACTTTTTGCCATCATCGGGGTGGGGCCTACTTGATATTTACATGTTCCAGACTCATAAGATATTTGATGTACATATTATTACAAATCAATAGAAGTCAGCATGCATTTTTAATCCATAATTTAATGAATTTAAAAGAAAAATGTCAAAACACGGTAGATACCCCTACACAATACTCATTGCTGAATGTTCTAAAGTTTGTTTGAGAAGAATCGCTTCAAAAACACTGATATATCAGAGAAGAAAACTTTGCATTTCTCACGACAGCATGAGAAATTCAGATTTTTAAATTCCACCTGTTACTGAGTACATGCAGATTCTACACGAGTCTTGCTTTGTAAGATACGAAGCTCAAATATTCTTCTCTAAACATGAGCTGGTACTTAAAAGCCCAATGAAACATGCATATTGATAATTCTCAAAATTGGAAGCTCAATGATTTGATCATAAACTGATTTCAAGTCTATAAACATTAAGCATATACTGTACTTACAGGCACATAGTCATTCTGCACCAGGTACTGCTGGGCATCCCTCGGGAGCATGAGAGGTCCTCTCCCTTTCTTCTACATGGGGATGTTGGGTCTGTGAAGCATCGCTGCAAGTAGTGACATTCCACAAAATTCCTATAGAATGGAACACAATACAATTTTTTTTTTCAACTTTAAGTATTTCACCCATTCTCTTTAACATATTAGATATGACGTATTGTATCAGCTCTGACAATCCCTAACATTCAGTTTTCGACTTATTATCAATATCAGTCTATGAAGAGCAAACTCGTACACATTCACTTTCCTGAAAGGTGTAATAGCAATGAAGCATAAACAAATGAGTAAGTTTTACTCTTACACTTTGGACAGAAATTGTTCCAGTAATTATAATCAATGCCACAAGATCTATGAGGATTGGCGGAAGGACTTACTGTCTCCATCCATGTCTTCACATCTTCTTACGATGTCTTGCAACTAAGGGTGGTTTCGCTTGGCAAGTGCAAGATTCTATTGACGTAAAATGGCCCCCATCTGTTCACCATCTCCTGCACTTTTCTCGGTACAACTGGGCAAAGTCCGCATTGATCTGAAAATAAACACAAAAACTGTGAAATATCAGTGATAAGGAAGTGGAAAATGAAAAACAGAAATGCTTGACAAAAAAAAAAAAAAGGAAGAAAACAAATATGCTTCGGGGGTATAAACGGTCGCCATAGACACATTTCTAGATTTTTATGTAATTAATCATTTCTTATTGGTCTCGAGGGTTGTATTTCATGCTGGAGGAAAAAATGAGACCGATATCTCTGATTTTTGTTTCAGATGTTATCGTTAAAATCAATTTTTAGAAATACCAGGGATGTCTTGCATATCTAAACACCAAGAAGGGATATTCCTGACAGAGTACTCCTTGGAGTACAAATTATAAAAATAACAGGTAATTCGCATTCTCTTTATCTTAAAAAATATTAAAAGTGAAAAATAAAAAAAGGCTTCATATATTGTAAAACTTCACTACATTCTCTCACTGGTGTATGTGATGCTTAATGCATACATCTCAGCCAGAAGTGTTGATCTGTAGAATTTTTAAGTCTAGATCCTTCTACTCAAACACAGATCACCACATTGATTATGCTACAAAGAGAAAGACTGGAGTAGAATACCTTTATCCAGGTGCGAAATCTTGTTCCATTGTACGAGTTAATCCCATACATTATTTGTTTCATACAACGCCTTCAACAATAACACTAACAGACTTACTAGTTCAAGAAAGAGTCTTGAATTCAGTGCAGAAATGGCAACCATAAGGCCTAGGTGTCCAGGCCTACTACTGAGTGGTAGTATTATATTAGAAGTATTTTCATGGAATGCAAATCAGTAGCACATTCACATTACATACACATGTACGCAGCCGAGTGCAAGTAGCATTGAAGTTGATTATTCCAGTAAAATGAGTGACATGATGCACGCTTGATAGTAAGAGTGTTGAGTGCACACGCCAAAGGTAATTGTTTATTGTGACATCAGACTCAGTAGACCTAGTCATGCCATGGAACAGAAACTGTTTATTAATTGTACACCCCCTATTTTAATATGGGAGTCAATGGAAATTGGTGATGTCAGCCAATATGGCCCATGCGATAGAAGTTTTTACAGTTCAGAGCTTGACGCCACTGCACTGGCATTGCAACATTGGCGCCCTAAACCCTAGGGCGCTCATCACACAGGGGGCTTCGTGTTTCCAAGGGCTGGTCGCAGTTCTATTGTAGCGCCCATAGGGTCTACGTATGGAGGTGTATCCTATTACCGAACGATTTTTGTTTTATTGCTCCAAACGGGCAACATTATGCAATAATTCAGCCAAAAATATCCTTATAGATAATTGAAATGCTGATGACTTTAGCTGTAACGAAAATACTTGAAAAATAAGCCAACTTCTAGAAAAAATCCGTATTTCAAATAACCCTTCCACAAAAGTTGTCTCTTTTTACCGACGCAAATCGTATTGTATTTACCGAACGTGCGCCCTCTGTATGGGGAAATTCGTACGTTGTATTTTCGGTCAATGTTTATTAACGCAGGACAATGAACATCGAAATTTTAGCAATTATTACGTAAATTTGAGGTAAATTACGTTTTGTTTTGTGTTTTGCTGCAGCTTAGCAATTTTCGGCACTGGCTTCCCCTGTGAGATAACAGCGCGTAGTGCAATAAATGCGTATTCGAGCTGTTGTACGCGCTCCATTGACAAAGTACGCGTTCGGTAATAGGATACCGTTCGGTAATAGGATACCTGACTATACTATTGGTGGCCTAAACACAACGTTAAAAATAAAACCCATCTAACAGCATATGCCCTACATTTTATCACAGCATAGTGGGGCATGATAAGGCCTAGAACTGTGCCTTTCTACGTAGAAATTGATAAATTAAACCTTACAAGAGTGTAGGAAGGGGGGAACTGACACTAACTTGTTACTATTACTCAGTGTTAGACGACCGTTAGGCCTACGCTACAGTAGCCTGTTATGCCCATAGCTTTACCTTTCAGTCAAGACGCCAACATCGTAAATCATTAGGTAGAATGGGCGCTTTATAAGAGTCCCTGTATTATTACACTTGTACTTGCAGTTTCACCGAAATAGAGCCCCCACAATACTAGTATAACGTTAGCCTACATGTAACTTGTTACAATGTTTGGATATAGACACATTCGTCATTAGCCATGAACAGCTAACGTTAGCACTGGCGCTTCAGGGATGGACAGCGCTGTATACAGCGGCAAGGCTCAAACTCGCCAAAAATGTAGGGCGGTTAGTGCACATCTTAACATCTTTTATCTTTGGTTACTGAGTCCCAGAGTTATCAAACACATTCTTAAGCATTCATACAGTAATATGCTCACCTTTAAGCAACTTGGTCAAGCTTCCGTCAGATCATGCCCTCAAAAAACTCCGGCCTGCATGACTTCTGCCTTCAAGACCAACTCAACTGTTCGAGTCAATAGCGTTTGTTTGCAAATGGTCGATGGTAGGTACAAGTACTATAGTACATGTACAATGTACATATTGTGCAATGAATGTGTGTGTATGACTACGCTATCTAGCATCGCATGAAGCAAAGTGACGGCCAGCGCCAATTCCGGTTTTAGGCGGTTCAAGATAGCGCATGACGTCATTTACAAGTCATCTGATTGGCTGAAAGTTTAAGTCCTTGTTAGATTTAGATTGCGAACAGCTTCGACACTCAACTTTTAATCGAAGCCACCTAAAATAAGTCTTAAAGACTTAAAATATTTTAAGTCGTAAGAAAGATTTAAAATTTAAGTCCTAGAAATCAAGAGAGTAGATTCGTGTTTTGCCTATAATATTCCCTCTCATGTCTGGCCGGATAGGTCTACATGACTGAGGGTACTACACTTGCGTAGCCAACGGGGGGTGGGGGGGGGGGGCGATGGGGGGGGGGTCGCCCCCCCTTAGATTTGGACCGGGGATTTGGGAAGCGAAAAAAAAAAATGCGTGTATACACCATGCATGCACATGAAACGGGTCTCCTTTGCAACCTTTCATGAAATAAGATATTTTTTGAATATTTCACTCAAAGTGTGCACCAGATCGTTGAATTTCAATTCAAAATATGCAAAATCTCTCGTGCTTGGGAGGGGGTATCCCCCTCCCAAACCCTCCCCCTCTGTGCCTCTTTCCCTAGCTAAGTACACTTTTTAATTTACAAAAAATTATGAATAAGTCTGAGTGCACAAGAATTATCACTAATTATATTCCGAAAACTCAAGGTTCCCTCTGATTGTATAAGGGGAATTTCCCCTTTTAATCGACCTTTTCCTCCCTCAGTCCCCCCCCCCCCATCAGTTTTTTTTTTTTTGTGATTTCCCAAATGTTGATTCATGCGTATACGAGATATCTCAATTTCAAACTTAAAAAGGCAAAAGCTCCATAGGAAGGGAAGGGTGGAGATAACACTCGCCCACGCCTTCTCCCTGCTCGCCCCCCCCCCCCCCGCCATGCATAGAAGTAGACTGTGGCTATACCCAGATCGCTTTATTTCAATTCTAAAAACGCAAAAGCTCCGCGAGCGGGAGGGGGAATCCCCCTTCCCCTAAGCTCTGCCTCACTAGACTTTATACATACACACAGATGGCGCACATTCGGAATAAGTGCTAAATTCCGCTATTTTAACACTTCGATGAAATAGTATTGCACCAAAAATTTGCGCCAGATCGCTGAATTTCAGGTCTGAAAACCCAAAATCACCTTCGTGTGGGAGGGGATATGCCCCTATCTACACCCTCGTGTGCATGCTTTTTCTGTTTGATTGCTGAACAGACAGCGTTCATGATATTCAGTGTAAGAATTAATACAAGAAGACTATAGCCGTAGTGTATTTAGATTATACCATTTTATAGGCAAATTGTTCCATAATAAACTACACTAAAACATACTGCTACCTTAAACAAGTGGGACTGTTTCAACTCGTTAAAACACGCAAAAACATGCATAAAATTGCACCATTTGAAACATCAAAATGCAAAAAGTTCTTACCATGGGAGGGGGGACGCCCCCCTCCTATTATTATTATTCTAGCATCAAATTGCACCATTTGCAAAATCAAAATGCAAAAAGTTCTTATCGTGGGAGGGGACAACCCCCTCCCACACCCTCCCCCACCCTCCCCTCACACACCCTCCTCTCCCTCCTCGCTCGCTCCGCTCGCTCGGCTTCAGTCGCGTTCATGATAATTATTCAGTGAAAAGAATTAATACTTAAGTGTATTTAAATTATACCATTTTATAGGCAATTGTTCAATAATAATCTACACTCCGCTCGCTCGGCTTCAGTCGCGTTCATGATAATTATTCAGTGAAAAGAATTAATACTTAAGTGTATTTAAATTATACCATTTTATAGGCAATTGTTCAATAATAATCTACACTCCGCTCGCTCGGCTTCAGTCGCGTTCATGATAATTATTCAGTGAAAAGAATTAATACTTAAGTGTATTTAAATTATACCATTTTATAGGCAATTGTTCAATAATAATCTACACTAAAATATACTGCTACCTTAAACAAGTGGGACTGTTTCACGTCGATAAAACGCGCAAAAACATGCATCAAATTGCACCATTTACAACATCAAAATGCAAAAAGTTCCTACCGTGGGAGGGGGGACACCCCCTCCCACACCCTCCCCCCCCCCCCCCTCGCTCGCTCCGCTCGCTCCGGTTCAGTCGCGTTCATGATATTCAGTGAAAAAAATTAATACAAGATGTTTATCTAAATTATACCATTTTATAGGCAAATTGTTCAATGATAATCTACATCAAAATAAACTGCTACCTTAAACAAGTGGGACTGTTTCACGTCGATAAAACGCGCAAAAACATGCATCAAATTGCACCATTTACAACATCAAAATGCAAAAAGTTCCTACCGTGGGAGGGGGGACACCCCCTCCCACACCCTCTCCGCCCCCCCCCCCCCCCCCCTCGCTCCGCTCGCAGACTAACCGCCCCCCCCCCCAAGATGAAATAATGTGTAAAATATGAGAAAAGTCGTTTAAGTATAATGGCGCAATTTATACTGGATGAAATGCTCTTTGCCCTGACTTTATAAGATTATGCGCATTGTATACTGCATGAGTGTAGGCCTATACAAAGAAAACACAAAGAAATAGCAAGAGATAATCACTGTATGAAGTCAGAACTAGTAACCGATTAACAACGTTTGGATCCACATTCATGAAGCTGAACACTATACCTGTGTAACCTCATATGTTCGTCTCAGGTGTCGTGATTCAATCGGATCAAAATAATGAATGTTTATTGCTGCAACATCAGAGTGCATGATGACAATCATCTTCCTCTGTGATGGTATTAGCTTGCCGTGTCTGTTTGAATCAAGAGATCCAGACACTGTCATTGTGGTCCAATTGCCAGCAATAGTATATCAAGTACCGTACACAGCGTTGCTAATTTTGTCCGCCACAATGTTGATCTGCATGTCTATAGTCATAACAGAAGTAAATATGAAGTGAAGAAGAATTACTGGTGTACATAAGTTTTCTGTGCATGATATTGACCAAGTAAATTTCTCACATTGGTATACATGATCCGCCTATGAATGTATCCTCTGGTCGTGTCTTAGGGTGGTATTCTGAAATCCTTCACCCTATAGGAAGAAATTTCTTCCTAAGTCAGGATTTTTTCCTTTATAACTACATGTATAAATGGTATTCTGAAAATCTCCCTGAGTTTCTTCCTAAGTCTGTTCCTAAGTTCTTTTTCCCTCAATTTAGGAAGAAACTTAGGAAGATTGTCAGAATACCACCCTTTAATTCTGTCTTTCCTAGACACTTTGTAAGTTTCTGACTTAGGAAGAAACTTATTATTAGGAAGATTTTCAGTTTGATTTCACTGCTAGTACATTGTATAACGCAAAACTCAAGAGGGCGCACAGCCCAACGATAAGACCGAGATAGCGCCTAGCTGTACGTGCACGTAGAAAATGCTGAAATGAAATGATGGCACAGAGGCCTGCCATGCATGCATGCACTTGTACTGAAATACTAGTACATAAACAGCAAACTGCACAGTATCTATATCGACTGCACATACGGTTTTATTAGGTACAATGCAGGCCTACGTATGTCAACACGTACACAGGTACGATGGAAAGGAGATACGTTTATAGATCATGATGATTTTCTACGTAAATAGCATTCGTAGAAAGCCGTAGCTACTAAGACCAGCGAAGCGAAAGTAGCCACATTCTTCTAAACGATTGTGTACTTCTATGAATACAGTTGCGGAGTCAGAAGATATCGTGTGGAGCTTTGGAGGATTGTGGAGAAGGGAGCATGGTTAAGTTTTTGGTGGCCGGTAGCTGATGCCTGATGGATCCATGGATGGGGCTCTGCCGGTAAATCTACGGCCAACGATGGTGGTGTAGCGACTGTTGTGTGGGAAACGGAGCGGCGTCGATTCCATTCATTGAACAAGCGTATTGAAACCACCCAATATGCCAATGTTTTTGCCAATGTCTAACGTTAGGCTCTAACTACGTGGGACATATCTGGACAAGTTGAGTACAGTTTGGGTCAGTTGAACTTGAAGTGCTAGGCTGTTGCTGAAGATATCAACCTCTGAGTCTGACAAAATGGAGAAAATAGAACCAAGAAAAGACAGCCTCTATATCTCTACCTGTCGTGACAAATGAATGATTGACAATGTTGGAATGATAGTTCTCGACCCTACTTACCGTACTTGCCTACCCTAGTTTAATTTTTTTGTTCCAACAGTCCAATTCCAAAGACCAAGCAAGTGAGCAGTGACATTTTAATTAAATTTGATCTGGACATCTAGGTATGTTTAGTTTTTATCTAAACACTTGCACAATCCAGTGATAGGACTAGGACATAGGAGACACCTGCACTGCTGCGCTGTTCTGTTGCTTGCTGATCTAGCTGTGACTGACTGTGTAATTTTTATGCCTGGATGATTTGATAAGTTTCTTCAAGTAAGATGATCACTTTTTAGTTTTGGATGGATAACTCTCTCATGCTGTTGCCATGCCATTAGTATCCAAACAGTCAGTGTCTACAATTCCGCTGCATCTTGCCTGCACTAGATTTAATGAAGGCTAATTCAAAGATCTACCGGTAACAAAAAGATTGGTGTTTATGCTTAACGTTAGTTTAGTGTAGCTGCCCAGCACAGCCATAGCCAATCGGCAAAGGGAAGGGCAGGCATTTATTGATTGTTCCTCCACATTGGACTTCTCACCATAAACAAGAAAGACTTGCTGAATTTGAAATGTTGCAGTCAGCAGGAAGTTCAAGGATGGACCCAGCAGGAGCAGCAGTGGAATTGGTGCGCCGTGACCTTGTCCCATCAGCTGTCGGTTCACAGAAGAGCCATTTGTTGTGAGTATTTAACAACCCCTGTTTATGTAGAATTCAATAGTTTCAGTTCCTTGTTTCACTCCAAGCCTCCGAACGACTTGGTCGTGTGATTATGATCATTTCTACATTGTATAAATCCTTGGACCTCATTTTATTTGACCCAATGAGACAAAAAACTCTAGATCTCCTTATTCTACAACTACAACTTAGTTTCAGTATGTATATGATCGAGGAAAGGGTAATGCTACACGTTGTATCTTACATGTACAATGTATGTTTAACACAAATGGCAGTGAGAGCATCCCGACTCTCTGTGAGAGGGCAGTATTTAAAAAAAAAAAGTATTATTTGAATCATCTGCAGGAGTCAAATCCATCAAAACCCTTACATTTTCTTGGGTAGTACATTGTATCCTGGTGATATTTCCTCTAAAAAAAATTGCTTTATAGAAATGCCTACATTTACATTAGCTTTAAAACAAAAGAAAACTTGAGTTTACGCACATATGCCCATTGATCAGTGTGTTAACAATATTGGCTTTTGTGAAATTTTATGCTACTATTGTGTCAACATTTTCATTTTATGCGGTACTTCGTATTTTACCAGAATGAAAGGAAAAGGTCTCCAATTATAGGCCCTAGCCATTTTCTTTGAAACAGCAGTTTTTTTATTTTAGGTTAAATACAGTTCAGGCTGGTCCACAAGGGGTTTGAGAATGTCGCTGCAACATGCTTGAATTCTCGTACAACATCCCTAAAAAAAAACGAGCAACATGCTACGCAATGTCCTTGAGGATTGCAACATGCTCAAAATGAAATGTATTCAAACATATGAAAAACATAATGTAAGCAAAACTTGAGAAACATCAAACCACCTAAAAAAAATTGTGTGCAAAACATGACACAGAGCAGTGAATATAAGCAACACGAGAAATAAGTCATGACATATTGCATATATGCACTCATGATGTGCATTCCACATACAATCCACAATATTCTCTCATTCAGAGCTTGCGACATGCTCAAATTTCAAGTTGTGGATGTTCCTGATACATTGTACTTACAATTCTGTACAGTGTACCAGTATTCCAGTGGTGCCATTAATAGACCAGTCCGCAGATAACTACTAGTATGGTTCAAATGACCTTAAATTTTAAACCAATTGTTAAAGTTGTATCGAACTATCACTTTACAGTATGTAATGCAATATTACATAATTCAAATATGAAGCAGATGAGGGACATTTTTTTTTAGTTATTATTATTTTTTTTAGCAAAGTTGACTTCGTTTGTTAGCTTTGAATCCAGTGTTCATAAGAATGATAGCATTTACATATAAGAACCAAACAAACCCACAAGATGTATCATACAGAACTACAAAATTTATCAAATCCAAAAATTAAAATTAAAAAGCAGGTGCAAAGTGAAATACACCTACATGTATGGATATCACAAAATGACAGGGAATTGCAATGCATTGATGTACATCTGGCCACTTCTGTGTGAGGATGGTCATTGTATGGGAACAGGGAGTCCAGCTAAAGAAGTCTCCACCTTTGTGTATGAATAATGAGCCCTATCCTGACAACCAGGCTTGTGAAGTTCCCTCTTTCCAAAATAAAGGTAGGGAGCCTTGTTCCTTTGTGGGCTAACAATGCAGTCATTTCCAGTTTCCCCTTTGTTGTGAAATTGCACAGCATTGTAAGGTGCTCCCAAGCCCCAATGAGCACTGTCACCATCCACCACACTGCATCAGAACCCATAATGCTGTGTACATGTAGTATCTATCCTACAACGTTCAGATGTGTATGTAAAGACTTCATGTAGGATTTGTTGTGGTTTTGACAGTGCTGTTGATCTGGCTCCAGTCATGATTTGTGATTGATATCAACCCAGTGTCTTTTAATTCTGTAACTGTCCATCATTTGATTGAAATGAAAATATAAGCATCAAGTGACACATATAAAACTTAAAGGCATACAATGTAATTTACCATTTGCAGATGAAACAAAACCCCAGCATCGGTGCTTCAAACTAGTTCTAAAATGTGAGTTAGGGATGGAAACAACCAATGTAGAAATTTGAATCATTACATTGTACAGATGTACCCGTAATCAATGTTAAGTATCTTCCAGACTAGACTGTCTACAGTTATACTGTCACTGTAGTTTAATGAGAAAAATAGTGATATCTCCTTATATTTTAGGCTTTATTGTAAAAATTTTATACAGTAGGATGTTTTGTGATACAATTGACCTACACATATAATGTATTAAAAGTGATATCTTGAGCATTTTTTAAATCACTGCTCCCAAAGGTAAACATGACCTTTAAGTGAAAACATACGTACATGTAGTTCTCGTGTGCTTTCGGAATTGTCCACTTTTCCTCTAATCTGTACACTTTAAACCAGTGTGTGAAAATACCATTGGGTAATGACGAAAATGTGAAATATTCACCAAAAAGGTTTACCGGAAGTACAGTACATTGTACTACAGTTTCTTGGCTTACCTGATTGTGGTTGCTACGAAATGTTTTACATTAAAAAACATTGATTACAAACAAACTTTCATGGCGTGTACAATGTGTAGGCCTACATGTAAGTATACATACAGGCTGTTTGTTGTTTTCATTTTCACAAGGATACTTCCCCTTGTGTCCATGTAACTGTGCATGTATACACTGTATACCAGCATTTTGAAAATCTGAAACCACTTTGGATTTGTAGGCAGGAGCTTCATACACAGTACAGTGTACAAGTGTAGGTTGTGTTTTTCAGACCATGGGTGTGAGAAAAACATACAAGTACGTTCATGCTACAAGACGTTCATGCTACAAGAGTGTACACTGTACATGTACCGGTATTTGCAAATGAGGAGGCACTATTACAACTATCTTGTTTGCCATTTTTTGAGAACATAATTGCAGCAAAATTGGACATCTTCAATCCAGATACAGTATTCCTTATTTAGGTCATCAGTTTAAGTACAATATTCTATTGCATCTGTCTCAAGAGTCAGGGACTTTATAAATTTGGTGCTAAATCTTAGCTGATGATGATACAGACATTTTAAGGATAACAGTGTATGGGAATTCACAAATTGTTCATATACACTGTACTGTACCTTTCTCTAACAGAAGGAGAGTGCTGCTGGTAAAGTGGGCTGTGATGTATGTAATAAGTTCAAAGGTATTTTGGACTTGATTCTCAGCATGGTCTGGCTTTCATATTAGCACTTCCACCCACTCTATGAAATCACATGACCCAGAATGACCCCAATATTCACCAAGGTCACCTGACCAAGGGAATCTTCATCATTGTAGAGTTGTACATAGAGTCACAGATGGAAGAAACATGAAAATTGATCTCCAAGATTTATATTGACAGATGGTAGAACTCCTGTCTTTGGCTACAGCTGCTGTTGCATGCAACTGAACTTGATGAAAAAGATATAAATAATTATGCTCTAGACTACAATGTACACTGTATGTGCAAGTGGAAGAAAATTAAATGAAAATTGTGTACTCTAGTACCGGTAACCAAATTTTTTTTTTCCCCCTCAGCTTTCAAAATGATTACTTGTCTTACTGTACAACTTGTCTGCTTTTGTATTTCTTTTCATTTAGCCTTCTTTAGTGTATGGTAGGTAGTACAGGCAACAGTAAGGAAGGAGGATTTTTAGCATTGAGTTGAAAGGAATTCTAGTAGGTATCTGAAAAATTCTTTATTCTATGTACAGCTGTTGAGAATACTGGTGTTACAGAGGATTTTTAAAGGAAAAATCATGGCATAACAGTGAAATCCTTTGTACATTGTAAGTTCCAATGTTGTCCACAACATGCACACAGTATATTTTAGCTTGTATGATCCTTTACAGGTATTGTATGTACCTCATACAATTTGTACAATGTAGATCTATAATTTTTAAGAACACAGTTATACAAGTGTACATGTATGTACATAGCAGTCATAACATTGGTCTTTGAATTTGATTTAAATATACATGGTACGTTGTACAAATTCAATTGAGAGAATTTCTGTCAGTGCAACATTTTTGGCATACATGTTCAAGCATGCACTGTACCAGTGTTTGCTGTGCAGTAATATGAAATTTATGTCAGCTGCAGTTAAAGGCACATGGTCCCGGTGGTTTAGTCAAATGCGTACGCGGGGCGCACGGCACAAGTTTCCTATAGAGACCTACGCTATCGACTTCTGTCTAGTGCTTACGCTTTGGCCCATTTCTCTGAGTCCGAAGAAGTCCGATCCACACTGTAGTCAGTGGTCCGATCACAGTACGGCTCATGATTCGGCTGAGGGGGATGGCAGCTTTAGCAAACTTCTTTTGTGATGTCGTACCTTGCACATACAATGTAAGCACGCTTCCTGGCATCACTACAGACTGCGTGCTGCGCAGAGAAGACAACGTACAATGTTACCTACAAAAATGTAGCAACACCTACGCACTTTACTCTTGATGACAGCTCAACTTCGGCAATCTTCTTATCATGCTAACGGTGATCAGCAGTATCATCCAACAGCGCCCTCTAACCCACAGGGACTATGCGCCTTTAAATGTGATAGATATGCATGTTATAGATTCAATGTTCACAGTGTGATGCACATTGTGGACCAATGTTCAGATTTACAGATGAACACAGTGTATTAACAAACTAAAAAAATTGAGAAAGAAAAATGTGTAATGAAATTTGTACTCATACAACTGCACAGAACTTTCTCTTCATTTTAGTCCTTGATTAGTGGCAAGTTGAAGCATTACAAGATGAGAAATAATGAAACAGAGACTCCAACCCCCAAGCACCTTCTGATCTGGAGATTCTCCCGCCTGAAACCCGTAGCAAACGGGAGACTCCAACTTGATGTGCGCACGAGCGTAAAGTTCCTTGCGGTCAAGGGTTCTAGATGCTCTCTCGCGCTACACTGTATCTAAGGCTTATTTTTCAACATACAATGAAATTAAGTAAGAAATCATTTCAAGCGGGAGAACGGGAGAGTCTGCAAAAATGGGCTTTTGGCGGGAGATCTTCCGTCAAAAGCGGGAGAGTTGGAGTCTCTGATGAAAGTTATTGGGTTGTAATGAATCTTACAGTGTATACCTATTGTATTGTTTTCATACAACTTTGTAGGAACAGAAAAATCAATAGATGGGTATAAAAGCTTTGAAGAAAGGCCTGAAATGAAAATCTCTACCAGTCTCAGTGACATATGGCATGAAAATTTGCCTTGCAAATGAGCATGACTGCCTTTGTTGGCTTTGCTTCTTTGCATAGATGAAACTTTTGTTATTGTTGCTGTATAGTAATTCCTTTTGGTTCAGCGGGTAACAGGAATGTGAAAGTGTCTTTCACTGTAGTTCAGCATGCCATCTGTTTAGAACTATTGTGGTGAGAGCTGTTTGCCCTGTCTGCATACACAATGCTTGAAGTTGCATAATGCAATCACTTTAGTGCCAAAAGGCATACTTGTGTAGAATGCTGACAGAAATAGTCGTGCTATTTTAGCAAGAGTTGACAAGATTTTTTTAGAGTGATGCTGGTGAAGAGAAGTATGATTGTAAAAGCATGTCACTTTCATCATTGTTGTTGTAATGTCTATATTTTTTCTCTCTGTCAGTCAGTGATCTCTTCAGTCGGGTTGTTTTAATGATATTATGACTGTGAGGACTGTCAGTAAGTTAGTGCCCTTTCCATGTTCATTCATTGTGGCTTCATATATCTTATTGTTGTTATCGGAACAGTTTGCAATTATGCAGTTTTCCTTATTGCTCTTACAGTATAAATGTATACCTGAGCTACGATATGGAAGGTGTGCATTGTATTTGTCCATTATTCTGTCCAGGTGTGGGGATTGACCTGACCCCACACAGACTTCCTTCTCCAGTCTTTTCCCTCCTCTTAAAGGTGGTGACTCACTGAGTCACCTCTTTAAGACCTGTCATGCACTAAAATGTATGCACACTGCACCATCAAACTGACTCATGAATACTACACACTCCCTGCCGTGTGTATGCCCCTCGGCATAAGCCCAATTGACTACCGATAAGTGTCAAAATACATCAATTTATTCTTCAGCCTTTCATTGGTCGCAAATTGATGACTGCAATCTCCCATTCCTACACTGTCTACATGTTGTATCTCTCCCTGATGTCTTAGAATGTATAACTATGCCTGTATGCATTGTATGATAAAATTCTTACATGCTCACAGAGTACGGTAAACACACATGGACATTTTTTCTTCCCTGAATGTGAAAAATGCCCAAAGTTGGGGTTGTGCCTTTTACACCAAGGTGACTGTAGAACCAGTATTCAAATGCACACTTTTACAATTAATGGATATCTTGATGGCACACATGCAAAAGAAAAGTCCATGATGACATAGAAGACATAAATGATGAGCATGACAATTTTCCAACGTACACGTTGTAAGTGTACAAATTGTACATGGACTAACGGAAAAATTTAATAAGCATACTGTACCCTTTGATTTTTGTTTCTCGTGCCTAGAAAGTAAAAGAACAGGGGGGCGTTTCATCAACGAGTTTGTCGGAGTTTTCACCGACAAATTTGCTATCAGCCAATCAGACCAAGGATTTCATTAGCTTTTAACAGTTGTCAGTGTAAATCCTTGCGTCTGATTGGCTGATAGCAAATTTGTCGGTGAAAATTCCGACGAACTCGTTGATGAAACGCCCCCCTGATTAGTACAAATTGAAGTTGATTCATTTTATAGAAATCATGATTTTGAAAGTGACTGCTTTGTCATCATTACACTCATGTACATGTTTTGTGAGTGGACATGGCAGATGTTTATCCTAAAACGTCTGCATTAGAGGTGACTAGTCACCACACGTACAAGGTGCAATATGTAAATTCTCCCCAATATAATTCTTCATTAAAATCTGAGTGCTATAATGACATGGCCTTCACATTCTTCTCTCTTTATCCATGAAAACACACTACCCGAGGCTGTATGTTATGTGTGATGATTTAACACTGCTGAATAGTGATGAAATGGGTGATACCTGCAGTGTAAGTGAAAAGGTGTCTAGACTTGAATACTGCATACTGGTACTGCATTAATGTGTAGGATACAGGCAAGTCTCCAAGCCTAATGTACTGGTAGATTATACACAGAATGTACACAACTGTACATGCTTATGTACACGTAGTATGAGAATAATGAGGCAAAAATTAGGTCAGTTATCAATGGTTAAAACCATCGCAATGGCCAGAAATAGTGTGATGAATAGGAGGTTAATTAGTCTTTAAGTATAGACTGTTATTGATTTGGACGTAGAGCAAGTTCTAGTCTTCATTCATGCTGTGCTAATTAAGACTTGCTGTCATGTTCATTAAGTCTACTACATACATCATTGCACCTATACCTCTTTCCTGTTCGAGATATTATACAGGACCCCAGAGAATTGTTATAATGACCAAACCAGCAATTCAGTACTGTATACGCCGAATATTTCACAAGATTTTTATTTTCGCGAATTTCGCGAGTCAGATGCTATTCGCAAAATTAAAGACACAAGAAAATATTGACTCTGATCCCAATGTGTATGTGACGTATGCGTGCACATTTCTCCGGTCAGTACAAGACTCCACAATCGTGAATTTAACCACTCACGAAATCGTCGGGAATTCCCTATTCGCGAAAATTTAGACTCGCAAATATATGGCGTATACAGTATGCACTGTGTATGATTGTACATTGTGTACAGTATACGTGTATTATATGCATTGGATTTCATGACACTTACCCATCAAAGTTGTTGGAAGTTTCATCTTATTGCTTCATCTTAGAAGAAAGTTGGTTTCAGCAGCTATGAAGCCATATCAGTGAAATAGTATACAAATAGTGAATGGTCACGAGTACAATGGTACGAGATTTCGCACGAGGTGAAAGATAGAGGCGCTCTATTCAACGAGGCGAAGCCGAGTTGAATAGAGCGCCTCATCTTTCACCGAGTGCGAAATCTCGTTCCATTGCACGAGTAAAGACCATACACTATTTGTTTTATACAACGTCCAAGTAGATCTTTGTTTTTGGTTGGAGGATTGTTGGGTAGGTCTAAGTAACAGTTAGGCCTAGAAGAATATGTATGAAAAATATAGCCATACTTACATGTGGATCCACTGCGGTTCTCTTTCTGGCTTGTGCAATCAATGTAGGTAGATACAGGTCAGTAGTTCAAAACCAACGGAATGTCTGAATCAAAGTGTTGAAAGTTTAATCTTGAAACTCATTTACACTTGCAGTAAAGCCTCAACGCTCGTCGTAATTCAGTTGAAGAAAGAGTCAAAGTTCCAACACATTTTTCTCAATTCTTAACGCTATTAAAGAGTTGAAATGTCAAACACAAACACATACGTCACGTGCACAATAGCACTCAGCAGTCCATAGAACTTTAGGTCTAACTCTCTAGTTCTGTTCCTACTTGTTGTAAAAGGTAACTGGACCATGGAAGTGGAAGTGTTGCACCGAGGAGGTTGACGTGGCACTTTGGATATTGAAATTTGATTCGCTCAAAATTAACTGTTCTTGGGAATCTGTAAGAAGGCTATCCAACCCCTCCAACACATTTTCATTTGATTGTACCTCAGGCTCAGCTGGCTTTGGAGCATTTTCACTCATTTCGTTAGCTAGCGCTTCACTCATAAGCTTCTTCTTTTTGTCACTTGTACGCGAATAGTGCTTCAGAGACGATTCCGAACGATGTCCAGTGACTGACATGATGTGTCGATTCGGAAAGCCAGCTTCATCCAGCACTGTGCATGTTGTTGCCCTCAAACTGTGGTTTGTGTACACTTGCGAACACCCAGCCTTTTCAGAGATCTCTCTCATCTTATTTCCTATTGTGTTAATCCCTAACGGTGCATTCATGTACCACGGAGAACCGTCCGTTGGCGCCTTGGCTTTTGGACGTTGCCACATGCACTTTTCAGCCGGGTTCAAAACTTCTTTCAAAGCAAGAAACGATCGGACTGGACATCGGCTTGAACCAGGAATTTCGTACATATGACCGCTACATGCCTCGTCCTCACATTCACGTCTTGATTTAGTCATAGTATCACGACGGGTAATGTAACGCAAGTTCTGTTCATCAACCTCTAGATCGAAGTCTGAAATCGACGTACTACGCAGATTCTCTCTCCCACGGTTAGCAAAATATGTCATAACGTCAATAAAGACTTTATTCTGAAGACCAATCGGGGTTGTTGTATCAAGTGAATCAATGATCTTCGTCATGTCTTCTGCACTCACCGCTTTCTTGTGCTTTACGGCTCCTTTCCCACTCTGCTTGAGTTTAACCATCATAGCTTTGTAAGTCTTGTCACTCTCTTTAAACATGTCACTATTACAAATGTCTATGTCTTTGGTGGCCTGAAAGTGACGATGAAGTCCATATCGAATTGCGTGCATAGACTTCTTCGTGTACAGATCTCCATTGTTTCTCCGTAACCCACCATAAAAACGAGACAGAAACTTATCGAGTTCTGCATTACCGTAGCCTTGTACTGTAGCCAAAGACGTTCCAGCACATTCAGCAAACGCTTCCAGACGATGCACAGCAAACTGTATTTGTTTTTTTGTGTTCGTTGAGTCCGCAGCATCAACCAATTCCGCAAGTTCGTCGTCATTTAGCAAAACGAAACTAGGTTGAACCGCCGCCATTTCTGACGGCCCCCTTGATGTTTACAAATAAACAAGATTGTGTCGTCTGCGATTAAATTATTGCAGCTCAGTTACATCTACAAGCTTCGCTAGCGCTCATACACGTCAACACACGTACACACTAGCACTACGTAGGCAAGGCCTACATACGCGCATGCATGTACCGCACACGTACACTGCGCTAGTTACATGCATTCTCAATACACAGTACATGCAGTGCCGAACCGTGGAATAGAACGAAAAAATCGAACCAAGTTGCACGCAAAAATAGAACCAAAATTGCACGGCGCGCTGAATGGAGTGCTTATTGAATATCACGTCACCAACAATCCTCCAATCAAATTACAAGGATCTACTTGGACGTTGTATAAAAGCTGATGGCTCATTGTAAAATGAGGTACATTATACAAATGTACACTGCACATATTGTATCAGTCAAATGTCAAGAAAAGTCTGACCTTATTATCGTCAGTATGTCAGCAAATGTGGTGCTCTGTGATGTCTAAAAATAACTATTATGGTCATGTTTATCCTATGACCAGTGTAGCCATGAAGAAAATGAAATTCCTTTGCCCCGACTTTACATTATACATACACAATTGTATGTATACATACGTGTACTGTATCGCAAATTCTGTATTCTAAAACGTAATGCCTTTACACACAGCGCTTCTTCTAAGACAGATTTAATTCAATATTTTTTTTCAAGTTTGTGAACTATCCAGTGTACAATTGTACGTTTGTATATCTATTCCATCATTTTGTGTCCTAAACAAAAGTGATGACTTCGCAAGAAATATTTTACATACATGTAGTCTCATGACCAAGACGGCTATTCTGAATTGTTCAGAGATGTACACCATGTACCTGATGGCAGCTGATGTAAAAACATTCAAACAGTCTCAAATTCTTTCTTTGTTAATACCATATGATTTGCCTGCTAAGTGTTTCCCTTCATTCAAAATATTCCTCTTCAGAGGATTACATCCTGCTAGTTATACTAGTTCACACACTGGAATGTCAGCTCTACCATACAATGTAGCTCTGAACATGTGCCTCTGTGCAAGTTTGATATCCTACACACAACACCCACACAGACTACAACACTTTGCCATCTTGAGTAGACATAAAATTTGTGCACGTTGCTATGAGCATTTTCCCCCTGCGGTATGTAGCAGCTGAAAATGCAATTTATGTTATCACAGACAATGGTGCTTCAATAAATCATACTTTGGGTTGTTGTTTAATTTTGTTTTTCTCCATTTTTGGCTGCTGCACCATCGCCCGATGTACTGGTGGGAGTACATCTACAGTGCAACTGAAAATTGTTAACTCATAGAAGGTTTATTTCGTATCTTGCTTTGATTTCATGATAAATCCCTCCAAGTAAGTGCGTGCATAAATGATGCTCAAAATGGCATTCATGGCCTTCATGCATTTAAATGCTTTATTTCTGCAGAGGGTTATATAATACATTTGTATTAATGTTTGTTTTCTATGTGGTTGACAATGTACTTGAGAGCTAAACATAAATTAATATTTCTTTACGAATTATGAAAAATGAGGGGAACATTTGCAATGTGTAGTATGTTAACAATGCTTGCAAGAACCAATGAAGTAATTTCTATCATATAATTAATGATGTAAAGTATGTGAGTATTTACTGTTAAACTGTGCTTGTTGACCATTTGGTTCTAGCTCCTTGATGTGCTATCCTGATTTATATCACTTCATTTAATGGGATATCAGTTGATTTAGCCAAAAAAAAATATATTAAAAGAATATAAAAAATAAAGCATATGAATTTGTCGAGATTTTACCTATGATCAAAACAGAAAGTGGTCTTTGTTTTATCCCCACGTACAATAACCTAGGGGGCACAACAAACAGAGCAACCACTGTTTTCAATTATGACTAATCCCCAGTGATCATACTGAAGTTGATATTTATTCCTCAGACAAGTCAATTTAATGATGATGATGTGAAACTGGTATAGTTGCAATTCTCTCTAGTTCTACTGGGTGGAGTACACTGTAGGTCTAAGATGTCAACCTCCCTAGGAGCCATGGTTATTTGCTGTAAGGCTGCCCTCGAGGGGGTGCTTCGTACCACCCGCCCCTTGATCTCCTTGTCAAGATTGTCTGTATTCATTCTCTCAGCAAGTAGCGTTCTTTTAGCACAGTGCATTGCCTGCCTGAATGAATAGAAACTGACTTGTCGTAAAGTCGGCCAGTGATGATATAAATCATTTCTCCAGAAACACTGTACATGTATGTGAATGGCTGGCAGACTTCAATTTCATGCCAAATGATTAATTTTTATCACACCTACATCATTCATGAATCAGGCACCCCGACTAATGCCAAGTGTGCACTCAGATTAGATTGTAGGTACACAGTGTGTTTTATTTCTTTCAGCACCTCAGATTAGTTGCACTTGTGTAACTGTCTCAGGACCTTTTACGGTTTACCACATGCAGTAATATATCATCAATCATTAATGGTAGCAGTGATGATCTTGATTTTGATTGAATCGGTTTGTATTTTGTGGAAAGATTTTGTCAGTTATGAGTCATGCTAAAACAAAGAATGATGGAGCATAGTTTCATATTTCTTGTTTTTTTATGCAAACCCATCTCACGTGTATAAATGTAGACAGAGATGTCTCTTATTTGCACATCACAGCGTGGTGCCACATTAGCAGTCAATTCCTGTTAGCCGCCATACATGTGGAATATCAGTGCATAGCCCAATGCATATTGAGATGCGAGCTGTCCAACGGAGTGTGTGCAATAAAGCTGAGCTGTATCAATATGCATGTGTGATGCGTGCAGCAGAATGCAGCTCTAGTCGAAATGTCACAGTTCTGTCTATGCTACAGTGGGTCACTGTGAGTGTGACGGGGGACCAAGGGACTTGGAGTGCAAGAGGAATGTGTAGCTTGTGGGTGTTGCAGGATGCAATTGGTTAATATGGTATTACTTAGGGGAGATGGGCTGTACCAGTACAGCACAGCTGCATGAAAATTATGGGTTTTTTATGTTGTGAAGCTCTGTATTCATATTTCATATCTCACAAATTGGGAAATGAAATATGCATCATGAAACATGTGACTACCAATGGTATGCATTTCTTCCAAATCACCGAGTTGTTCCGAAACCATTTACCGATATGATGATAAGCAATGGCGTTTGCTACTTTGAGTGAAAAATTGCACATTCTGAAGAAGATGCTCCTGTATGTTGATCCATACTTGCGAAGTTACAATTATTACGAGGCACCCACATATACCCTAGACGAACATTTGTCATTTGACAGTCTGCATATTTGCTGGCTGAAAGTGAAGTTTACTAGTTTTGAAATAAGAAATTAGTGAATTAATTGTTTAAAGCCACATGTGTTTCTTCTTTGTGTTGATCAGTTCTCCTTATCCCATATACCTGTAAACAGCAGCAGTGCTACAGAATTTCTGTAACGATGCTGTGCTGTTACAGTGCGAGCTCTACATCCTGTATTTGATTGTACTTGAAAACATGGTGCACTACATCCTGTATCTCTATCCCTATTTTCTCAGCGATTTTTTTTACATGAATATATTGGGAAAAGAAATATGACATTTATGAAGTAATATAGTGCTCTGATGATGCATTTGTGTTGTAAACTGACAATGTTTTGGTCATGATAAAAAGAGAAAAAAATTAAATGTAATTACTGCATATATACTGATATGCTCTGCCAATGGCTGCTGCACAGTACATTGTAACTCTGCATTACTGGAAATAATTGTGACCCCACTTGACCTCGACGTGTTGTGCGTAAGTGCGTTGGAACACCTCATTCACTAGCATGCAGCTTACAGTCCGTGTATAGACCAGACTGCTTGTGACAAAATGTTTACGTTTATTTGCAATACATTACAATTTGTAAAAGGAGAATTTTGTTTGAGATGAGGATGAATGGAAAAAGTTACACAACCTTTGTATTAGTCAATGATATCTGAATGCTTTGAATAGGAATGGTTTTTATGTATTTGGAAGCCTATATTAAGAAACAAATTAAATCTTTTGAAAGCTAGGGTTTGTTAGACTTTCTTTTATTGTGTTTCTTATTTTCTTGCCCAAAGAGGATATGACAACCTGTTTTATTAGGCAATTGTGTGCAATGTACAATGTATGTAGAGTTTGGTTTTATAATGAGATGCAACACTTTTGTACATGTGTAGTAATTTAAGATGTTGTACCCAGTCACTGAGTGTAGTTATGAGTATTGAGATATGGTGTATTAATGGCAGTTGTTGTATGATAGCATTACATAAAAGCACTCTACATTGATTCTTACAATCAATATATCATGTTACAGTGTAATTATTTAAGAAGGATAAGCAAGGACAAGGTGCCATGAGCAATAAGAGAATCAAATCAATGAGTGCTGGTTAATTTGATTGCCTGGTACTAGTGGTACACTGTTGTAGCTGTCTGAAGGATCATGTGGAACAAATCTTGTAATCATACACTGCTTATACAGTACATCAGTCTGAGTATGTGATCTGTATAGGATGAATCATGTTGATTGACATGGTATTTTAATTGGAGTACAAACTGTGTACTAACTTTGCATGGACTGTCATTGCTAGTCTGCTGACATTGATGCAGCCTTCCATTTGGAATCTTGTTACGGGGTGATATACACGTGTACAGCTGTATGCGATGTGACATGTACAACTTTATATTAGAATGACTACTGCTCAGGGGTATTGCCCTCATTCTCATACATCTTTGATGAGGTCTTGAAATTAACATCAGGTCAGTTCCAGCCAGTTTGGAGAAGCCATTTATCGTGGGAATGTGGTTTGCTCTGACGAGTAGTGTTGACATTACCTGTGATTTTGTCATGCAAAGAGAGCACTTGGGGTATTTACATTTGGTTTTGCACAAGTGTGTAGATTAAGTGCCACTTTCATTCTAAAATGACAGTTTCTTGTTATCATGAAATGTAATGTAGATCACCATGATGACAGAGAATCCAATGCCAGCCATAACACTTCCTTGTTGCTATAACAATGAAGCTCATCTTGTCGGTGCAGGGTATAACAAAGCCACATGCCTGGGGCAGCTAAAACTCACTACTGAGCAGGGAATACTGTTTATGGGCAATTGCCTGTTAAAAATGCATGGGGTCCTTCTCTGAATGTTCATTCCTGCAGGTGGAAGGACTTAATTTTGTCATACTCTGGTACAAATCTTATTAATGGTCTTCTTGAAACTTGCCTGACACAGCAGTGATGATATGTACTGCATTCTATGTGCATCTTTGCTATTCCTTTCAGGTTTCTTAGACTAATTTTGATCATGTGACATACGTAGATCCGTTACATTTTACTGACTGAATAGATTTCAACAAAGTCTATCATAAGTACAATGTAGAACTTTTTGCACAGTGAAGCTATAACCAGTTATAAGTTTGAATTGAACAAGAATTCGTACTTCAAGCTAAATACAAAACTGTAGATAAAACTCATTTTCATATTACAGTGTATGTGTAACAGACAATCCTAACTTTGTTTGCTCTGAGTAGGGTTTGAAGACTTCTTGCTGTGATTATGTAATCAATTACTTAAAATGGACTTTGCTGTCATAACAGCAAGATCTGTAAAAAAAAAAAAAAAAAAAAACTCAAGGTATTTGACTTCAGAAATACTGTGATAATGGAGAATCTTCTGATGATACTATCCAATGTGCAGTAACTGTCACATCGTGCAAAATCTTCATGAAACGTGAGGTACAACTGTATTGTAAAAGCTGCACAGATTTTTGCGAATGAGGTCACAGGCATTCTGGCAAGATGTCGTTTTTGAGATTTATCGAGAGTGCACTAATGTCTGTCCTTTCGTGTGTTGTTAAATTTGCACCCCAGCAGTGATTCATAAAATTCGTGAAAATAAAAGCTCTTACAGTATTACTATTATGCTCTGTATTTGGGAAATGCAACTCATTCTGATCTCTAAAGCATCAGACTATTCAGAGAGGCATGAAATGCGGCAAAAATCTACAGTTTTGACTATCTACCTTTGTGAAGCATGATGCAACCGTCACAAGTATCTGTTTACCTGAATATGGGCTGACATGAAACATTTACCTAATTCCCAAGTCAGAAAATGGGAAGCATAATTTCCGTCATGCACAGTCCTCCACCCTAAATCTTGCATTCCTGGCCTCAGGGCGCAGCTAAAATGAAGGCATTTACATATCTTATGAAGATGCCCTTGTGATGTACAGACTTCAGCACAGCTACAATCATGCACACACACACACCATGCCAATGTTTATGAATATCAGCTGAACACATCTTTGCTCCCTCTTGTGTTTGCCGAGGGTGAGGTTTGAACACCTGCTTCTTGCACTGAAAGGCCTGTCTTGTGTCTCTGTCACAGTTGACTCTGAAAGGAAACTGTCACTCCCAGCTTCTGCACGCTGGCTTGCCATGGGTGCCAATGTTCAAGCCAGACATGCTCTGCATTCATAGAGTGAAGGGCATGTATTTTCGTCGTTTAGTCTTGTGCTTCATCAAAGACTTGTGTGTCTACCAACTGCTTTGAATGAGGAAATGATTGCATACACATCTTCTATGAAAGTATCAGAGTTTGTGTGCATTTAATCATTCTTCTTCTGCTGTATTTATACACATTATAACAGATAATGTAGTAAAACAAGTGTTTTATCATCTATTATAAACCTTGGTATGTTTCTTTCCCAGGAACAAAAAAGAATATGATAGTGTCCTCAGTGCACATTGTTTATTGAACTACTGTACTACATGTGCACTGTACACTGTAAGTGCACATGCACACCTTACTTACGCTTGTAACTTTCTTGATTAACATAAAAAAGATAGTATTTAGGTTTCTCAAAAGACACTGTCTTTGTCCGAGGCAGTCAGCCAATTTGCCAATGAATGTCTCTGGTTTAAAGAAGGAGAACTATATTGACTCAAAGTGTGCGACCAGCATCGAGTAAAATCAGTAGCATCATAACAATTCTGTTTTTACCCTGGATGGAGACAAAAGGTACAATTATATACTTTAATTTGTGGTATTTTTATCTGTGCAAACTTTGTGAGTTGACTGATATTCGCAAAATTTACAACTCACGAAAGCATAGCCTGTATATCCCCAATATACATTTACATACTCTTCCCCTGAAAAGGGATAATAATTATTTATACCTTTTCATAAAAAAGGATATTAAGCTGTAAGATTTTGTCATAGTATTATGTACAGGATAAAACAGTAGCTGACATAATGTACATAGAAATGAATGCGTGTGACTCAGATGAGATTGAGAGTGTGGAAAGGAACAGCAATAGGCCATTGACCTTTTGAGGTCCAACCCCATAGACATAATAAGAATGATGTGTCATTGAAAATACAATGTAAATCAGTTATTAATTAAGTAAACATTAAGGTATAAGCATATAAGTATATATTAAGCAGGCACAACATACAATAACAGGGAGAACATGGACTTTCAGGGGACAAAACAAAACAAAACAATTTACAAAAAGGGACATATGTAACATAACAATCTAAGACTACACATTTATGAAATAGTGTGAAATCAGCTGTAACCATATTTTCTCCCAAATGATACATGTGATGGGCTTTGTTTTAAATCTGTGTTTACAAAGCATTGTATATTGTTCCACATTCTTGGACCCAAAAATCTTATGCTAATTTTGATGCGAGTATATTCAACTTCTTAAAAAGGGAATCAGTAAGTTTTAAAAGATATGAATTTGCTATAGCAAGGATTGCACACTTCTTGAAAATGTATGCTTTATTCAATAAATAGAGTGCATATTTCCCCCGCAGAAATACAATTGTACAATATGAATGGTAAAATCATGGTTTATAAATTTACTGAAATACAGTGGTAAAAACTCCTAAGTCTTTTCAGAATACCGATAATTTTAGATATATATTTGCCAGACATACACAGTTTTACCATTGATGTGATATTTCCAACTCAAGTACTCTTCGATTATAACACCAAGAAGTTTAAGATGTTTACCTCTTATATTCTATTATTTTTGAATATGATCTCATTCTATTTACATTCTTGGTTTACCATGTAAACAGTTTGATCAAAATTCATTGTGACTTTTATTCATCAAAAACCAATCACACACCTTCAGTGCAGAATCTAATGATTTTATCATATCATGTACATGTTTCTACCAAATAAATGGAATATACAGGAATTAGTTGTGTACTATACACTGAAGCAAAAGTCCCATGTCTTCTAATAATCTCCACGTATGCACCTAACAGCAGAGCTACAATTTCTTTTTTCTAATTATTTGCACTCTTCACAAGAACTTCTCAGTTGAATATTGATTGTGACTGACACCACCTGGTGACTTACTGTAATATTCATATTTGCATTATAAAATGCAAGTGAGTGTTCCCATGTTGATTAGCAAATAAATTGATTTCAGGGCCAAAATAATGCAATGATATGAAGTAAAATGACAATAGAGAGCTTGTGCTTGAGTGGAGCCCTGTTTATTTCACAGTTCAACTCAAGAATTCCCTTTACCTGTTGGTAGATTGTGTGAATAGATTAGGCCAGTTTTCTTAATTCCTAGAATAATTTTATACACCTGTATTTAATAGATACAGCAGATAGTTCTTGTGTACTATAAATCCTGTCATCAAGCTCTCAAACAATGTAATGTTTGGCTGCCAGGCTATAGTAAAGAATTTCATTTCATATAGCATGAAAATCACAGACTGTCTCTTTAAAGGTAGGGAATCCCATTTGCACGCCTTAAATGAAGAGTTGTATAAATACAGTGGTATGTTGAAGAGAGTATCATTTTAGAAACTCCCATAAAGTATTGAAAGTGGAAGGTAACATTTAGTAAATTTTTTTGACCGTTAGATTTTGAATGGAATTGTTTTCGGGGCTCACCGTAAATTCCAGTACATTACTAGGCTACCTTTGCAGACCCATGTACTGCATGTGTGTCCATCATGTATATTTTGTGAAGAAAGTTCATCAACAGTTACAAACATTTCTATATACATTCTTGCCAAACACTCTATATGTTATTACATCAGCTCTTGTACTTTTAGATTTGTGTTTATAGATCACAAATACAGAAGAATGCAACAAAAAGGCTTAAGTGTGGCTGACACACAGAACTACTGAGTAGTTGAGTTTTGTGCATTATTCAAATTTTAGATAACTGTTGACTTCCAAATTTCTAAGCAGTGGCCTAAGCAAGTCCCCTGAGGTTCATATTTAATGTTTTGCTGCATTTTGGGAGGTCTGTAAAAGGTATCCCCTACCTTTAAAGGTTGAAAAGATATGTGTTATACTACAGGGTGCCTGTAGAACAAAACTCAGTGTAAGGTACTGTCTTTTGTGCACTTCACATCAATCATGCTGTGTGCTGGCATACTCAGATCATTATATAGGGTGCCCAGTCATTTGGTTGTTTTCATGACAGTCTAGTTCCTTGGCAATGGTAGATTACTACCATCCTTGACTGCAGTCCCCTCATCAGGGAATGTACTTTGCCTGTATGAGAGCACCACCAGGATAGCCTGTGTGCTGATTGCCAAGTTTGTTTGTTCTTGGTGTGTGTCATCCAGTGAATCATGAGGAACAATTGTCATTTGACATCGTCTGTGAGAGAGAGAGAGAGGGAGCTCTGATTAGCCGCTATGAGTGCAAACGTGCTCCCTTCATCCTCGAAGACTGATACCTGTTGAGCTATTCTTTCATGGGAAATGATAGAAGACATGCAGATGACTGTTGTCTGAACTCATCGTCATGATGGGTTTCATTGAAGAAAAAAAGCAATGAATATTTCTACTTCATGATGATGCTTTGAATGAATGACTGTTACATCAATGAAATGGATTTCAAGCAATGAGTGGTGTATTGTATTGTTTTGTTTTGTTTTGTTTTTCATGCTCACATTGTCAGCTCTGCCTTTTGAATGACAAGTTTATAAAACTGTGTATTCTTCTTTGGCCTTTGCACAGTACAAATGTATCTGTCTTTACTTCTCGGCATGGCTTACAATAAATTCTGAATTCACCCAACCATAAAATTATTCAAGGATTGGTGTTCACACAGTCTTTCATTGCACCATTTAAAAACATACGTGTATTTCTCTGTGTTGGTGACAACATCTCTGTTTTGGTTTGCTAGCCTAACGTATGTGTCCACAGAAGAATTTGGTGTGTGAAGTAGGTTCATGAAAGAAAATCCCAAAATGATAGGGTTTCTGCTTAAAAGAAAGAAGATCTATAATTGTTATTCCATTGAGGGAAATTTGTGAGGAGAAATTTCCTTTCGATTTTTCTAGTCTAACAAAATCAGAATGAAAGAATGCATTGACTGAAAGGTAGCCATGTACTCGTTAAGTCAGTTGAAACTTGGCATATTTTTTAGACAGAAACTAAACTTATCATCCAGACCCTGATTCATTCTTGATTGATGCTGAAATTCATGCAGACTTCTTCCAGCCATTGGCAAAAAAGCTTCATTAAGCTATTTGCTACCTTCACAGAACAATTACCAAAAAAAAAAAAAAAGTAGATGGCTTTAACATAACAGTGTTGCTTATGTACCTGCTTCTAGTATCACTGTTTCTGTAACTTGCCTTTTTTAGATTTTATTTTTGCTAGTTTTATATCTATCCCATTTATTGAAGCCAGCTTGACCATGTTTCAAAATTACACAAAACCTGAGTGTGTGTATTGATTGTACGTGTAAACATAAGATGTTTTTACCAGAAGCATGTCTAATGAAGTGTTTGTTTGATTGAAGCTCTCAAGGTAAATTCTTACATGCCCTTTTCCAATGTGTCAATATGCTCCTTCCCATTGAATGAGTATGAAACACATCCCATGAATAGAGAATTAAATGAGCAGAATATAACTTGTGAACCAGGATTTAGCTGGCTATATTTACATATTTCTGAAATAGATATTTTATGTGTGTGTGTGTGTGTGTGTGTGTGTGTTTCTGTCTGTCCTTTGGAACAATTATCTCTTACAGCTGTACTTACAATTAACTTACGAGTAAGTAGACCTAGTTTTAGTAAACAACTTACATTGTATAAATATATCTCAAGAGCTTGTGAATTTTCACAGTCATACAGTGTACAAAAGAAGGCATCATATGTGCCTACAAGTGTAGATAACCATAAACTGTAGGCCTACACAATCTTTAAACAGGTGGAAAAACTATTAGTCCATTTGTTTCCTACTTACTTGTACTTGTCAAAGGTCAGGATGGAGCAATTTAGATGAGTTTAGACAAGAGGATGAACGTGTCAGCGGGTGTTGTTTGTTTCTTTTTTTCCTACCGAGTTTAAAGAAAGATAGACATACACTGTGGCTTTCTTGGCAGATTCTAATGATTTAAGTTCTCAAATTGGAAATAAATATCTTATTTCCTCAAATGCTAATCTCTGTTCTGTAACAGAGTTGGATATGAGTCAACTGCTGATAAAACTGTCATTGTATCTGTAGTAGTTGCCAGGGCTAAGTATCATATTTGTGCCACCCCCCCCCCCCCCCCCCGACATTTACTTGCGTGCATGCACACATTCGCACACACACTGTCTCTCATACACAAAGTACAATGCGGCACATCTGTAGACATATATCACTAACGAAGGGCCCCCTGAAATAATCCAGTGGTGGATTAGTAATCGGGACAATCAGTGGACAGTTTAAGTGGTTTGTATCTTTAAACCAAGGAGCTTCAAAGTCAGAAGTCAATGTAAGTACTCCGTCGTAGCAGCACTCTCAAATCAGCTCGCCCTCCCTCCTTGTTAGCCTTGCTTTGAGGGGGAGGTTCCATGTGCTGTGACTGTTGTGCGACGTATCACTTTGAGTTCAACTTAATTTGATGTGAGTGTGACATCAGGGAGCCCATTGCCGAATGTAGTTGAATGTATTTTTGCCATCTTGATTACTGCAACAGTGAGGCCTAGTAGGCAGACTATGGGAAGCAGCTAGGACAAGCGCAGGCTTAGACGGAGGATTCACCCTAAGTCTCTATCCAGACAGTGTGCTCTCTGCACTGAAAAGTGAGCCCAGAATCAATTAGTTTCTGGCGAGAACTTTCTCAGAAAGTGTAGTCATGCCGTGAAAAACAAACTGGAAAGCCGAGTTTGGCCTGGTGATGTGGTTAAGCGTCGTGTATTGGGTTCAGCTCTGATTGTGTCAAAATGGGACAGTGTCCAGCCAAGAGGTACATGTAAGTAGAGTAGAGAGCATGATATGGTTCAGGCTGGTTAGGAGAGGGGCTCTTTTGCCTTGATTCTTTGAGAATTTAATGTCCTAAATAAAATGATCTACATGTAACCTAATCTCATGTATTGCTTGTCAAATACATATATATTCAATACCCACTTTTCTGTTATTGATGTTATATTCAGTGATTATTTGATTCATTTTTTTTTTCACAGTGCATTGGATGTATGCACTTTTTAAAATCTTCTACGTGCAGGAGATTACCATGGATATCTTCATCTCACAGTCATTATGTATGTAGTCTCTGATAGTAAGTTAGCATGTTCAAGTTCTTTAAAACTTCCTTTATTTGAGGTGTGCTACTTGCATGATTATGGGACAGGCGGGGAAAAAAAAATATTGAGCTCTTTCTTTGACTAGGAGGTGAGACCTTTATAATGGACCAGACCTAGTTTTGTCAGTTTCAGTTTTATGGGCACAGAACTACATGTATGATGAATCCTAGACTCAAAGTATTTATAACCAGAATTCTGTGTTTTCAAGAGTAGAAGAAACAGTTGTGTGGTTTTTTCGCTCACTTAGATGATCTACCTGGTTTGAGGTGACCACAAGCCCTCCAGCAGACTCCCCATTGTTGTGCTGAACCTGACCAGCAGTCACCCACTGACCTGCATTAGAGACCCTAGCCATCACTTTAACCTCCTCTCAAATACCCTCCTCCCCCTCCCCTTTCACTTTTCATTGTGTGCCGAGGAGAGTGTTTCTGTTTTCCCTTTTTATTCTGTGTAAAACATGTTTGAAAGTGATTTCATTTTGAAAAGAAAGAGCATTCCAAGTACATGTGTCCCTGCTAAGGTTGACATTGTTTTTTACTCTGATTGACTGTAACATTGTGTGGCTTTACTGTACAATGCCATTCACACTTTTTTTGAAGCCCTTTTATGTCCAGAATGGACTTACAAATGTGTGGACCTTGTCCTGGAAGTTTTGGTTCAAATCGCACTCGAAGACTATAGAAAATATCCGTGACTAGAATAGACTGTCACATCACAGTGTGCAGTGTTGTTCTATAAAGGTCTCTGTTTCCCCTGTGGGCCTACATGTAGTCTATTTCAGAATTTCTTGCAGCGGAAAGTAGCCTCTTACCGCGAAAGAGCTATTCTTAGGGCCCAGGCTGTACGTGTTGTGTCAGAAGGGGTTCAGAGGTATAATATGACGCATAACAGCTACGTATCAAGAGTTTATGTTGTAGCAGAAACCCTGACTTCACTTCAGTGCGTAATACATATTTTGAATGTACCGTATCGCAGTTAAAAGCCTCATACTTTGTGGGTATTTGTTGTAGACTATCATATTTCATTCTTTCCTCTCAATTACAATCGTCATCATTAAAGTGCTATTTTTACTTCAAATTGCATTCACTGTTTGTCTGCCACTTACATTCAATCATTCCATGGCAGACAATGAATTACATGATTTTTAGTTTTTTAATTGAATGTCAGATAGAGAACAATGAGATTGCAGGGCTGATGTATTTTTTGTAAACCTAGACACATCTCCCAAGGATTTGAATAATGTAGTTCTGATTGTACTCAGTTGATGTGTATGAACACATAAACACTGCATAAGCTTCCAAAGTATGCGTTCAAACGGTGACAATGACATGTTTGTTCAGTGTATACAATGGTGCTACATGTATTATGGTTGACTCATAAGTGGTCTGTTCTGACTCAGAAAAGGAGAACTTGCTAGGTATGCCATGAAGTAAAAAGTCCACTCTGTGTTCAAATATACTTAAAAGTTTGATAACAGGACCATATTCATTAGAATTATGCTGTAGAGTATGTTTACAACATCTAAAATTGTCACATGCAAAGTATATTTGTATACATATGCTTAATAGAATAGTAATATCCCTCACATCTGCAAATATGTTGCTTTAGTCAGAGCATTACAATCTTCCCATTTACTTGTGTCCAAATCTTCTCTAGATTTCACTCAATTTCCTTGGTAAACTAAAAGAAGCATTTGCTGTCCTGCGTATGAAATTGTTTCAACAATCTAGCGATGGCACCATCATCAGATAAAAGGGGGTTGTTACTGAATGACTGACTGCACTTTTCATCAGTCAACGTGAACATGGAGTGCAGTTTCCGTAGAAGGACATCATGAAATTTCTGTTTTCCCTACTTTCAGTATGATATCACTTGCATTTAGATCTTAAATCTTTGGATAGCATGGTGAAATGTGAGATCATTATGCCTTTTGCTTAGAGGGTGCCTGAGGCGTTATGTATTTGGGTTGTGAGGCCATCCATATGCCGCAGATTACGTCTATGTGATTAAAGATAAACCTTTGGTGGATTTGCGTAATACTCTTACTCCTAGTCTGCCCTATCAGGTTTAAATGTGTTCATATGAGTTTTGCCAAATCTCTCAAGGTCAAAGGACAAATATCAGTGAACTTATAAACAAGATTTTTGTCAAAATTCCTTGAGGTTAAAGGTCAATGAACATTTGCTAAAAATGTTGTTAAAAAGGCCACATCTCCAGGAAGGACTCTGTGCTGATGCTATTTGATAGAGAGAATTGGAATTGAAAAGTATTTGCACAGGGAAAAGCATACAGGTCAACGGTTACCAAACATTGACTAAATTGCCATTTCCAAATGTGTAAGTCCTAAGGGTATGATTTTGTAGGAAAGATGGAAATTAGTTGAATGAAATGATTAGGATATTAGCCAAAAAGTCAGGTCAGTTGTCACTGTTTTTTTGAACTAAAATGTCATTTTTAATTGTAGCTATCTCTAGGAACTTCCAGTGGTAACATAACTTGCTTGGAAGGATGGAATTAAAAAGTTTCATTTGAAATTAGATGAATGAAATGTCAAAGGTCAAGGTCAACAGTCATTGAAAGTTAGCTGAAAATATGATCTCTTGCCAGAATTTCTATCCAGAAGTCCAATGTTTAATGTTATTTGCCATAATGGTTCATAATTTAATGATGCATGGAGTGTCAAAGTTCAGTCCTCAAGGTCAATGGACAAGATTAGAGAATTAAAAAAAAACCCAAGAATGTAAATAAATGACCAAACCTATGAAGAGAATAGTCAATCGCATGTGAAGGTGGAGACGTCACAGTTAATGGCAAGCTGCAATCAAACTTAATTATTGTTATCATCATTATTATTATTACTGTTGTTTCTGCTAACATCAACACCATCATCATTACATCATGATCATCATTTGTAAACCACACACTTTTCTAAGTGTACATTGAAGGAAAACTTTACAGAAGTGAAGATGTATGGACAAAGAACTGTGCAAAATATACGAGACTCGTTTGAGTGCAAGTCACTATGTCTCACATGGCATTCACTCAGCCTCCCAAGTGTTACAAGAATGCACACGCTACAGACTGCATGCAGCGGTACACTGTCACTGTCAAAAGTCCTGTATGGCAGCATGAGCATGCCCATTAGATAAACGACTGGTAATCACTTCTGACCAAGTGCAGCCCTTCTTGAGAGGATGCAGCGTTGGAATTCCAAAGAAAAGCGTTCGGCACCATTATCATTTGATGGGCTAGGCATGATGGGAGCAGAGCTGCAAAATCCATCATTCAATCAGGGAGGAATTATAATCTTTATTAGCTCAGAGCTATGTGTGCATCCAGAGACACTGAGATAAGTGTCTGTGTGTATGTGTGTGTAAGGGGAATATATAGGTTGATAGATTGATGTGTATAGATAGATAGATAGATAGATAGATAGATAGATAGATAGATAGATAGAAATATAGAAAAAAAATGAGAGAGAGAAAGTGTGTGTGCCATGTGTGGTGTTTGATAAAGAGTATGACATAGAAGGGATGAGATATGAGTGATGTGTAAGATGCCTTTTGCCATAAATATTCCATGTAATCTTTGCATTGAACATGAGGTCAGGAACACACGAAAAACCTTCAGTGCACATTCACGTTAACAAGCATCATTGAGCAGTAAGTCTTGACATTCATATCAAACCTTTATAGCATTACACATTATGTATTTTGTTTTTGTTTGTTTGTTGTTGTTGTTGTTGTTGTTTTTAGAGAGAGATAGAGGTCTATATTTCATGATCAGTAATGCAATGAAGATACCAGTTCTAAGATTCAGGATATTCTTTGTCTCTGTATTGGAGATTGCGTGTAGCTATTTTTATGATGTTTTGGGGACTTACTGCTGACTTTGTGTGTGCACTGGCATTTGATAAGTTTGTACAATTTTTTAAGCAGTGTTTGATTCACCTGACAGGGTAATTCACTTTATATGTGAACATTTTTCTGTGTTTGGTAGTCATGCAAGTTTGGTATCAATACTCTGGAAATGAGGCAGAAGGGAGACAGTCACTAATCATGATAATCTTGTATGTTCTTTTTATTTTGTGCAGGAGTGGACAAGATAACTGTGGGCTTGGCGTTGTCAAGGGCGAGATTCCACCAGGAACGTGCAACTTTGACGACGATGGTCAGAGATCACCGGGGACACTAGCCACAAGATATGGACAGCTGGTTGTGCTTGGGTATGTGAAATAACATCACTTTTAATATAATGTAAGAAAATAAGACTAGAGGCACATGGTGTCACTTATTTCTAGTTGGATTGAATGAGGTAGCATATTGATAAAGCAGAATTACAGATAACTGAAAATGTATCAAATCGGTCTCACTTTTTATCAGATTGGGTTTTTTTTTCATATCTCCTTCTATGAAAGGTGTATATTTCCTTTGCAAGATTCAGAACGTAGTGATTTGCTTTTGTAGTGGTGTTGTATCACATTAAGGTTGCATGTTGATGTAATCATCCCTCAGTTTCCTCTCAGTATTTTCATCTCTTGGTTGCAACATGTCAGATTTGCCTATCAGAGCCCCCTGGCTTCGCTTCCAGACTATGAAAAAGTTGTGGTATTTCATCAAGGCTAGTTGCTGTTATAAGCTGCTGTTGTTTTATATGTAACTTCCCACAGTGCTTTGCAAACATGATTGCCATCAGTGTCTGTGGCTCTCAAACAGAGGCAGAGTTCACAGAAAAGTTCAGGGGTAGTTTAGTCATGTACTAGCTATTGTCAAAAATACACCCAGTCTTGCACATTTCCCATAAGGTGGCTGTGAAAAAGAAGAAAAAAAAGTCTACATGAAATGACACAATGAATGTTACTGCATATCATTGTTAATAAAAACCCCGACAACTACCACCTAAAGACATCTCGACATATACTAAACAAAGTATCATGTTCACCCCTTGTTTACTTCAGTATTTGAAGGTGTTTGTGATATTACATACATCGGAATGACAAGGCTAAAAAAAAAAAAAATGAACTTGTGGTAGAACAGATTATGGGCTATGTGTATCATCTTCCCACGTTTCTAACACGTTTCAATACCCACTATCGAAACATGTTTGCAAAGGCCTTTCGGATAGTGGGTTTTTTTTTTGGAGTTGTTGCATTTATCATCTTTATTTTGAGTCGAGAGGAAGACCTTGTCACTGTACAGCTCCATTGCATTGTTTGACCCGAGGAGCATGCTGCACATTGGTACTGTATGGATCTAGGTCCGAGCTACAAACACACTTCAAAACAACTTTTTTCTGGCTCAAACACATTTGAGATCGCACTCTTTTTGATGTTTCAGAAAGGCGTTTCAAATGCCATAATCAAAACAGCTTTTTTTTTAATCATCTGCCCAAACCTCCATGAAAGTTGTTTGGAAACCTTAATTCTATGCCAGAAGTGAGTCGATAAATGCATCCTTAGATACACGAGATAAGGTATCTGTGATCACAGATTGTAACTACTGAAAAGTATCGTGTATGTTCTCAGCAAGTTGGTAAGCAATTTTTTGTTTTTGTTTCAGAACAAGTTGTTTTACAGTCACTTGTTTACATATGTAAATCTTTATTTGTATGACCATGTCAAAAGTAAGGCTGTACAGTGAATTTGACCGTAGTCAGTTAAACTTTGGGCACACCATGATAGAGTTGCATAATCTTGGGCCATGTCATTTGCATCCAAAATTGAATTATCATAATAAAACAGATATTTTTTTCTCTACATACTTGTAGTTTGAGGTAAAAAAAAAAAGAGAAGAAAATCACATGTTGGTAATCTGTTTTGGAAACATACAAATGCGAAAGGGTCATCCAGGAATGTTGGTATGCACTAGCTTCATAAATGCAAAGTGCACATGTGTATGTATCTGTGGGTATCTTTGTAAGTGTTCAAAGCAGTGCAAAGACAATGTATCCTTTTTGGCCCATGCACAACTCTGTCCTGGGGTGGCCAAGTCCATGATGCTATTTGACATTGGCTCTTTGCATCATGTGTACTTAAAGATGGCAGCTGGAGTGACAGCCCTTTTCACGCTTCAGTCCAACTCGCTACATCCATTATTCAAAGGGTGTCTGTGAATGCTTTACGGTGCTCGTCACTGAATCTATGCAGGCTGTAAATTAGCTCTTGCCCTGCCACTGGCGGACTGAGGGGTAATGCGAGAACCGAAAATGTCACCAACACTTAGACGTGCTGCATCCGATGATTGTAAATGCAGGGAAGATGCTATGTTGCATTTCACAGCCAGAAATTGTTTAAATGCTCAGTGTGACATGAGTCAGTGAAAAGAAAAGCCATCAGTGAGCTTTCGGTGTACTGGTGAACTAATTGTCCTTCCAGTTTTGGTTCTGGGATCTCGTCTATACTCCTGCAAATATTAGCATAGTTTGCATTACTGACTTTCAGCTATTTGTTCCTGTTTCACAAGAGGCTAATGTACTCATTTACTCGAAGTGAGGGGTAATGACAAATGTCTGCATGTGGAGTGAGTAGTTCTTCAGAGGAAATTTGATTAATCGGAATCGGGAATCGGGAGACTGCAGCATTCAGTCTCACCTCCCTGGTTTCAGCAGCTCGGCACTGCAAACAAAGAGGCATGGGATAAAGAGGCACATTACACAAGAGACTGGATGCAAGTTTGAACTCGTTTCTGTTTCATGGGAATTCTTCCCTATGGTTGACGTAGCATAACCTGAGTGCACACAGGAACTATCTATTTAGGAAGCAGTGTTGGTGGTTACCCAAATGAAAGAAGACAATCGCTGCTATTGACAAGCCGCGCTAGGGGCCCCCATGTGTGATGCTAGGCATCTGTTCTCACTGCATAAGTGGGAAAAATGAGAGGCTGAAAGCTTTAGACACATGGGACAAGGTCTTCGTCTTTATTTTTGAAGTACATTCTAACATTATGGGATAGATTGATTAAGAAAAGTGATCTCTCAATTAGCTTTCATTTGTGATTATTTCTTTTGTGTGAATTCAGGTACTAGTAGTAGATTGTTTACTCTGTACACAATGATATTTAAATGACATTCACTTGGAATATCTGATTAGTCTCGTCTTCATCCTATTGTTAAGTCAGAGGGCAGTTAGTAACCTGTAGCTTGTAAGGTCATACTCAGTCAAGCTACAGGGCAGTGCTCTACCGTCCGCTTCCCCAACCAGCCGTCCATACCAGGGCCGTCAGGATATCCCATGATTCATCAGAATTGGAGATGTCTTGTGGGAAGGGACAGTCAACCCATTATGCATGGACTGGCAGGCGAATGTGTTTAGATTTACAGGTAGTTGCTAGGACATACATCATAATACTATGCAGCTCAGCCTCATAAAGCAGGATGATAAATCTTTATGGGTGAAGTAGACAGGGATAACAGAGTAGGACAACCTGAATATATATGTTTTTTTACTGCCCCAAAGCCCACCCCCCCCCCACACACACACACACACTTCTCAAAAACTTATTTGATATGCATGAAAATTACGTGTTTTAATGTTTTTTATTTTTTTTTTACATTTTTTATGCCTCTGTTATTTTCTTAAATTTATGTCATACTAAGATGATGAAGCGTGATTCTTTTCCCCCTCATCCCAGGTACAATGGCGTGCTTCCGGCTGGCAATCGTGGTAGGAGGCGTAGCACGTTTGGTCTGTTCAAGCGAGACGCAGCCAATGGCGTGAAGCCTGACAAACAGTATGAGATCAACGCTGCTAAGCAGGGGGAGGTAAATAGAAACACACCTTCACTGATTGGTAGATGAAGATGGAAAGTTTAATTTATGAGAAATGAGTTATTCTAATTTTGTGTTTTGCCTAACGTTGTCTTCTGTATCTAGCATTGCTTGGGTAGGTTTTGATAAGAGTGACAACTCTCATTGTAGGAACTAGGGCTGAAGACCATAAACGTTGTTTGTGCTGTACTGAAATAAAAACTTTTGTATCTGCAAATACATCATTCCTAATTTTTTAGTCTATCTTTTCTTCATTAAAGAGTAGCTTAAAGGGTGTATACAGTTCTGGTCGAGGTGTAGATTTAGCTTTTAAAATTTTGTGAGATATTCAGAAACCACTCTATGAGATATCAAAGAGCATGCAGTTCTAAGGGGTATCAAAAGTTTATTCGATGAAAATTGGTTTTGAAATGGCTGAGATATCCAAAAACAAGGTGAAACAAAGAGATCCTAATAAAGTTGTGGCATGTCGCCTTTTATTATTAGCACTGTTTTGGATATCTCAGCCATTTAAAAACCAATTTTCATCAAATAAACGTTGAATCCTTCTTAAAATTACATGCTCTTTCATATTTCATAAGAGGCTTTTCATTATCTCACTTAGGAATGTTCTAAACATGAATCCCTACCTCAACCAGTACTGTACAGTCCCTTTAAGTTGTCAATAAACAAAACAAAATATAGAGTTATTTCATCTATGTACTTTCCATCAAGCAGGCCTCTTGTGAGAGCTCATTTGATTTTAAATGGAATAATTTTGAGACAGATCTTGATTTTGGAGTTCTTCAGAAGTATTGTTTTCCTACACATGCCAGACATTAGGAAGCAAAGCAGAAATACCATTGATAGATTCAGCTGCATTTGTTTATTGTTTCACGATCAACAATGAAATTACATGGCATGGAATAGGATCATCAACTCGGTGTAAGTCAGTCTAATAAAGCCCAGCCAGTTGTCATTGTTACATGGACGTCAGTTTCATTAGAGGGGATATATTCCAAAGAGGGCTAATTAGTTTTATCTGCTGATTTATTAGGGGAGAATGTCTGCTGGACAAGATTACTCATGTAACCAGGCAGACGGATATTAAGGTAGCAGGCAGGTTTGTCATCCCTCTGACGTTTGCATTAAACTGCTGATGTCAGAGTTAGGATATGTCATAATGTGTGAATGAAGACTTGGGTAAAACTGCCACAGACAATTAATGCAAGTTGGCATCAGCTGTTAGTTTGAGGCACAGTTCATCATGTGGTACTGATCGGTGCAATCTGTTGCTTCTAGTTACAACATTAAAGACAGGTTTAGTATTGGATAAACATGTTGCAAAAGGACATTTGAAGGCGCTTTTACATGTGTGACAGTGTATCACTTATAACTAGTCTGTATATGAGTCGGGTATATAGGGAAAAATACATCATGTTCACAACATAAATTTAGCTCTTTTTCTGAGGGAGATTATTGTATGTTATTGAATTGGAGTAGTGAGTACAACAGGGGCATATCAATAAATGCTATAGTGTCCCAGCATGCCGTGAAATGTAATGATGGAGCACGATCACAATTGATAGCAGTGTTATGCCTGCAGGGCTTGAATGGTTTGACCTAATATGCTGCACTTCCCTGGCATAACACCAAGGAAGACTTAACATATGATGCACGATATGTAGAGGTCATACATTTCTCATCATATTATATATATGTACATTGTATGTGATGATAATACAGATGATGGAAAAATAGATTTGTGTTCCATATGTTGTGGCCACAATATTGTCACTCCCATTTGTGTGCTTCATCTCTCTTGTCCTAAAGCGGAAAATCCAGTCCAAATATAATTTAGTCTGATAAAATAGAGTAAAATCTTACGAGTTCAACGGTAAAAATTTGACTGAATTTGATGAAAAATAAGGAAGTTATGGCATTATGAAGTTTTGCTAATTTCTGCAAAACAGTTCTTGTACAGTGGATATGAATATGCAAAAGAGTGAGCTATCCGTATCATAACCTCACAATTTTTCATTGATCGTGTACAAAAAAAAAAAAGACAAAACTTCACTATTTCTGTCATTGAAGTCTGAAACATGATGTTATTCCTGGTTGAAGAATAGTGATCAGTTAGATATACGAGGATTTCAGCCTTGGGCATAACTGCATTTGAATGAAAAACTGGAAATTTCAAAATTTTATGTACAAAGTATATTATGGCAAGTTGTGAGGGGATGACATGCTCACTTTCCCATTTGCATAGGCCTATATTCATATTGACTGTTCAAGAACTGTTTCCTGAAAAATTAGCAAAACTTCAAAATGCCATAACTTCCGTATTTTTCATCTGATTTTGATAAAAATAATACTGGGTTGAACTTGTAGTATTTACTCTTTCTTATGAGACTAAGTTATATTTGGTCTGGATTTCCCCTTTAACCTTTTGTCTTTATAACGTAGTAAACATGTTTGTTGCTTTACCTTGTTTATGTGATTCTTTGTAGGTAAGGAGTAGTAAACAAGAGTCACCTGTAATCAAGAAGGTAAACAGACTGACAGTAGGAATGTGAAAGCTGTTTTCATGACTAACAGATCCTAACTTGCTGTTAACTGATGGGAGTAAAGTATGGAAAAAGTCAAAACGTTATTTATGTACACACTGCCTTGTATAAGGAGCACAACCAGGTTGTAGTATTGTATACAGTGTATATTATGCAGAAGTCTCTTTACCATGGTCCTTGAAAAGAAGTTTTGTGATGCCGTTAGCTTTAGGTCACTAAACGCAATGCATTCTAACCAGCATGTATAATGAATTACTGATATACATTGTAATAGCATGGCTTGTATGATTTGTCGTATCTTTGATGATTTATTTTGGTATAGTTTACTAGTTCTTAGAGGATATCTCAGCGAGTATCACTTCATCACTGATGATGTGCTTTCTCTTAGACAGTAGTCCAGATGTACTGGAAATGCTTGTCATATCCAGTCAGCCTTCATGCAGTGCAAGATAGCTATGAATGTTTAACAAGCTGCTCACATAGACTTGACGTCATTGCATTCATATCAATCATGAAACATCTAATGTAATAACTGTTTTGTTTGACATGGGAGGAATCATTTTGCATCAAGCTAGGAAGATATGGATGTCTGATTAGGTCTTATTCAGCCAACATTCACTTAGTTCTCTAGGGAGTGTTTTATTTCAGTTCAGAGATGCAGTAAGTCATCTGTCATTCTGGTACAGCTGATTATAACATAGGCCCTGCCTCCTCCATCTCACTGACTTGTTGAGCCCCGCAGTAACAATGCTTACAACCTGCCACTTGCAGCCTTAGTAAGGCTTGTGGTGTTAGAGCAGTGTTTTTTATGTGGAGTAGTCTCAGTAGGCTCTCAAAGGTTGACTGTAAGTTCCCATGTACTTTGAATGGTTGGATTGTAAAATTGTAAATTAGTGGAAAATTGAGCAAAGAAAATGGGATTCCATCGGGATAAAATTATAAACATACATTTATGTGGGACTATCATCTATGAAAAAAAATGCTTCCTAGTTAGACTCATGCATGTGTACATGTCTGCATTAACAATTAAGAATAATTATGTGTACATGTATGTATGTATTCATTCTGTAAAGGAAATTAGAACATTTTGGTCTCAAATTTGGCTGCATGGGTCGAGGGCAATTACCCCCTGGGCAATTACCTCAGACCTTTTCCCTGACCCTAATCATAAAAATCCTGAACCTAAACCTAACCCTAAACCTAATCTTTACCCTAACCTTATCACTAACCAGTATACCAGTAAGGGGGGGGGGGGGGGGGGGGTAATTGCCCTCGGGGGATAACTGCCCTGATATGGGCTGCATTCATGTTATTTCAGTATCTTCTGTTTTAACAAGTGTGAAATAAAAACCATACTTTTGTCTTGTTTCCCCATATAGTATGAGGCTTTGGTATCACCTCATAAATTGAGACCTCTTAGAACCCAACCTGCTCTATTCGATGCATGTAAGCTGGAGCAGTGGGATCTCATAAAAGGTTCATGTGAGGTGTCATAGGCACGCGACTAGATCATGAACCTTGAGTCGTGCATGGTTGATTTATGCGTATGTAGGCTAATTTAATTACTTGGCTGAGTTTAGCATCTTTTCCCAGCACTATTTTATTTATCATTGTGTGTGTGTGTGTGTGGTGGGGACTGGAGGGAGGGATTACAAATGATTTGATTAGTGGACCAGAGTAAACTAAAAGTGTTACGAAATGGAGCTTCATTACAGAAGAAAGAAGCTACTCTATTAATTTGTTGTCATATTGTGCAGTGGCTGAACAGAAAAAACTTTATGTGTATCCAGGGAGGTATTACACACATGTGTGATGCAGGTACCCCCTTGGTGTAATTTCATATTTCGGTCATTGTGACAACTGACCCAGTTTATACTTTAAATATTTTACTATATGATAATGTATTAAAATTTTCTACAATGACTGCATCCATTTTCTCCTTCCAGGAAGTTATTATTAAGAAGATGACATGGGAATCCATAGTGTTTGACTCGTGATGCTACAATGTAATTCTCTCTTCTTTTTCACACCTGATTCTCTTCAGGAATCGTAGGCAGATATGAACACTATATGACAATTGTTTGTTTGGGCGTTCTTTTGTACCTTTATGATCATAGCACTGCTGCCCGAGAATTCCAAGAATTTTGTGTCAGTTTTGTGGCGTGTATTCATGAACATGTGATTGGTCTTCTCTTTAACACAGGCCCTCAAGACGAGTAATAGCAAGCACACGATAGCATACACTCTGTCTAGGCATCAAACAGTTGTGGTAGAATACTCCAGTGATGCAACAACAGACATGTTTCAGGTGAGACATTTGTAGTCTGCACACCTTTGCTTCATATGGAAACAGAAGAGTAGTCATGTATGGAAAGTGCTGTTCAAGATATATTTTGGACTTTGTTGAAATCAAAGCAGTGATTTAATCATTTTCCTACTGTTGAGTGCTGATTATTCGTCTGCAGTTTGAAAGGCATTTCCAAATAGCAGATAGCAATATTAATCATAAGTGTACATTACTTTCATGTGAAGTGATATCAATTATTTTTATTATTTTTTTTTTTGCAGTGATATAGTGCCACTTGATTTTAGCATGCTAAAATTCTACGTTTTAATGCTGAAATTACACTTTTTCTCCATACCTTGAAGGTTATTCAACGCATAAAGGTAATAAAACTAGGCATATGGTTTATACGTAATGCATAAATACTGCACAATGAGTCTGTAGGGAAAGAGTTTGGCTGTGAGATCAAAGGACAAGTGAATGTGCTAAAATCCCCGAATACCCGCTCTCTTAAACAATTTAGCCATCCATTTTAATTGAACCTAATTCAAGGAAAGTAAACAGTTGACACATGTTTGACAAACATGTTTTAATTTGATGCCAGTAAGGTGAAACTGTTGTTGCACATTGACAAGACGTACTATAGACCTGTTTGGAGAACAATGCATTATGGCAGAGGCATACCGGTCGCTGTATTTCTAGTTATTATTTGTGTTAATGTGTTAATTGAACTGTGTAACAATTCACTTTTGACCATGAACATTCACTGGCCTGGATTCTTTGTGAGCATTTTGGCATCTCTCTGTACAGGTAACTGAATAAAAAAGCTCCATTTCCACAAATGCTGTATATTGTTACTTTCTCCACAGATTGGCAGATCAACAGAACCCGTCATCGACTTTGTTGTCATGGATACGGTGCCGGGTGCCAAGACGCAGAAGGATTGTGTTGTCTCAGAAAGCACAATATCACGCTTTGCGTGTCGCATCATTGTTGAGCGGAGTCCCCCACACACGTCAAGGATCTATGCAGCAGGCTTCAACTCAACAAATAACATATTTCTTGGGGTAAGGCTGGAGTTCACCCTAATTTTCTGTACAATTATGTTTGCGAATGTGCCGTTATGCAAACTAAATGTGTAGCAACAAAATTGTCCAGAATTTACATTCAATGTTTTTTTTCCCGTGGCATTTTATATGAGGTTACAGATTATGAAGCTGACAATGCCTAAAGCCATGGTCAAACAGTCTCACTGTCATCAATGATAGGCAAATTAGTTTCTTGTTGTGAGCTACATTTGCACTGTGCTGATCATTGATAATATGACTGGTAGATAGCTAACGATGAGCTATGCTGGACAATAATAAATATCTGGAAGTGCAACATGTATACCAGCATCTTTCACCCTTTTCTCTTGAGTTCACAGGCAGTCACAACTGCACGGAAGTTGTTATATGTTTTTTGTCTATCCAACAATGCAGAGTCCTTTTTTTTTTCTTTCATTAGATATGCTATTATTATTTGTAAGGAAACAACTAAAGCTTACCATGAGAAAATTTTGAAACAAAAAGTTTATCTATATTCAGAACTCCCAATTTGATTTTAGAAAATTGTAAAAAAAAAATCAATTTTTGAAAATTGTTGTTAAATCCTCTCTATAGCCCAGACATAGTGCAGGACCAGTATTTTCTACCCATACATCATCAAGATACCAAAATCTGCTGCTGTTATTTTCAAGTTGTCCCTGCATTATCACAAAAGTATAATATGTACAGACCATGAGGGGGATACAACATTTATTGGGTGAACTAGACTAGACTCGTGCAATACGATTCTATAGTGAGGGCAATTAATGTCATATCTCCTGAAAGTAGCCAGTCCCTGTTATTAACAAAATCAGACATCTGCAGGGAACTTGAAAATATTGACAATTAGTACATGCACTAGTAATCACATCTTAACCCATTGGAGACTAGTCCCGAGAATACTTGGGGAGGTGTCTATGGAAAATGCGTGTTATAGCAAAATCAGCCCATCCTCAAAGAGTGGTAATGTATTTCAAAGAGGGAAAGACAGAAACATTAGGGCAACTTGTAATTACTGGATGCACGGTTACGGCTATCGTCGATATGTGAACACTTGCCAATTGTGCGAACATTTGTCAAGTACAGTGGACAAAATCTTTTGCAAGTTTACAATGTCTATCCAAATTCCCCTGGATGTCGGCTCAATCTTATTCTTGCGGTCGGCTACACATCACTTCCGGTTGACTGGAGTGAAAACAAACAGCTTGCAAGCGCGCTAAGCCTGGGGCTGCATATATAAATGCACATACTGCATGCTGTGCATGCATGTGCAACGCGTATTATGTGCAACTCTACGCAGACGTATATGGGGACTGTTTTTCATTATTCATTTTGTCATTTGTGCCATCATTCATGAGATACATGCATCATGTCTTGCCAGCAATATTCTAAAAATCTGGAAACTGTCGATCGATTGGTCCCGGTATTTTGCCAAGGTGAAGGCAGCCGGACTGGACCTGTGCCCGTATGAAATCGCGGCAGGACTCTGGATCAACGACCCGACAAAATGACCAGATGTGCAGTAGAATCTCTTTGAGTAGGCCATACCCCGATATCTACGCTTACTTAGTACCTCATAGAAGGTCTATAGGCCTAACGTTAGTACTGTAGTAGGCAAAGGGTAGGGCCTAATTTAGGGTAGGCCTAGCCTGCCTAGGTAGGGCCTAATCCTGCTGCCCGCACAGCTACAGCTTGTGCCAGCGCTATGCTCGCGGGGCGCCCCGGCAGAAAACATGTACAGCGTTACCACTCCAGGCTCACGCGACTATAGACTATGGTTTGTTTTCACTCCACCACTATCCATCACCCGTGACACGCAAAATACCCGGATGTCCGACCATGAGAATTGCCTGCTACTTTATGTGCATTTTTCTACTGACTTTTCTGAGGGGGCAAAAACAAAATATTGACTGGTCAATAATGATGACGGTCAAAACTTCAGCAGTAAAGAAATAAAATTGTCCTGTTTAGATGTCTGATATGGTTAATGATATTGAATATCAAGTCATCTTTAGGATGTGTAGAGCAGCAAGAAGTGTCTGTAGGATTTCATAGATATTATTTGTAGGACTGGTTGATTGATTGATTGATTGATTGATTGATTGATTGATTGATTGATTGATTGATTGAGTGATTGAGTGATTGTTTGATTGATTGATTGATTGATTGATTGATTGATTGATTGATTGATTGATTGATTGATTGATTGATTGATTGATTATAACTGAGGTCTTGTAATGCACTGTGCTATGGTCTTAAAACCCCTCAGCATGTCTTAAGGTCTGCAGACAACATCAGCAGAAAACCCAAAGCATGTCGAATGCTGAGAATTTGTGAAGTTTGATGCACTTGTGGTTCCTTTCAGTTATTACATAGCAAGTAAGAAGTGGCTAACTCATCAGGTAGTTTATGAAGTGCATGTCTTGAAGGATTAAGCAAAGTAATGGTAAGCATTTATCTCATAAATTCTTGAAATTTGTTTCTGTCTCCCCACAAGCCTCCCACACACCTTCATAATGTGGTAAATTTAAACATTCACTGGGATTTAAAGAGAATTGTAATGCTTGATAATTTTCAGAATGGGGTAGACTATTTCTATGCAGCGTTACATGTTTGATGGTCATTATGGACTTAATTGGAGACTATGAGGTTCCATTCAATCTTAGCCAACTGACGGGCCAGGAGCCTGTTAACTGTGGCCATTATTGTAAATTGGGGTGTTTATACCCGAGCTATATTTGTAGCGGCGTTCTAGTATGGCTTGACAAGGGAAGATAGAGAGAGCAAGAGATAGATAGAGTCAGAGGAACATGGGACTGTAATGGGTTGCACATCAAACACTGACAAGCCACATGCATCGCATTAGGCACACATTAATGCCCAGGGAGAATGCAGTGACGCGTTCTGGAGTGTGTAATTCAATTCCAGCACTCGCCACAGAATGCCGGTCCATGCCAAGCAGTGGATGTGATTCCTGTCATGCAGTGTCATTATGCCTCATTTTACATTCGTCACAAATCATTTCAGGATTTTTTTTTTTTCCATGTCAGTATGACAGGACCTTTGGGATAATATCTACTCTACTAAATTTTTATTGTGCATAATTGTGCAAAGATGCTGGGATGTTTTGCATGTATATAGAAACTGTGAATATTTATCATGTTTTGTCTTTACATTTGATTTTAGTGTAAACTCATGTAGTTAGGGCAGCCTGCTCTATTAAGTGACATTACAACATCAAGCATTTCTAACTGTTCCTTTGATTGTCTATTTTTTGTGAGACTATTATGTAATTCTTAAACTTGAACTGATTCTCTGATGTGAACGCACCTGTGTGTCTTCAGTCGTGGGAATGCGTTATTTCATGTCCAATGTCATGCTCTGTGTGAATTTCCAAGCCATGAACTGGTCCCAAGTTCAACCACACATTTGCGAAGCTCATGCATCGTATACTCCACCTCTGCCCACCCCCCCCCCCCCCCCCCCTCCAAAAGAAACAATATCTGTCAATGTACAATGGATGTTCATGCAGTGAAGCATTCAATGTGCTAGTGTACCATGAACAAGCAGAACACAAATCAAGCATAAGCTTTTCTCTACAAGCCTTCATGCACCAAGTGTTAGGTCTCTGCTGCTATGACCATCAGCTTCACGATGGGGCCTTTCTCTAACTTTTTTTTTTCCTTTCTCACATCATGGCAGCACCTGTTTGAGGGCTGTGAATAAAAGTTCAGTGAACCTACCATGGACAAAGTATTTTTCTCTTTCTCACGCCAAATCTAATCCTGGTTGGATGACCGTTAGTAACTCCCACCATTCCCACCAAGAGAAGATTGACATGATCAATTGACTTTAATTGTTCCCACTTGAGCTAATTAACTCATATGTCCCCTTGATATCAGTTGACATGAATCAGCTTACATTGTCATGTACTCTGGGACGTAAGTTTCAAAAGACACTAACAATCTATTAGATTGTTCTTTATGTGCAGTGATGATTTAAAAAGAAAAACCAACTTGATAGCCCTCAGATACATATTTTGCATGTGTAGAGTGTTCACTACAGAAACTACATGTAGCATTGGAAACAAGGGAATTCATGAACTGTTATATAATCGGTCTAAAATTTTAAAGTGAATTTAGACACCTCCTATTTCAATACTCACATCTCTAGGTAAAATAATAAGAATTTTGGAGGGATAAGAGCGGGTTACTCCTGTTGAAACTTGAAGTACATCTGTGCTTATAGTGACAACAGACTAACTGGAGAATTATTCCAGATTTGGTCAAAATGATTAATCAGCAGTAAGGCAGACCTTACATACAGTGTGAATGAAACTCAAGAAGTTGTACAGAGCTATGTGCAAGTAAAGCATTCAGCATGATATGGTATCTTGAATGACTAATGATGCTAAAAATCTCTTTAGGTTATGAAAGTGTGATTAAAGCCTTGTTATTACCCTATTGCATTATCAACAAGCCTGTGATTGTTCATAAAATCTCACTTTCACATAAAATATTGGTAATGTGTGTGACTATGCATAAAAGGGATATTTTGTCATTCTATTAGAAATTGAAGAAGAAAAAAAAAGGAAGGAGAAAATAAATCTTATAGTGTGAAACTGTAAGTGTGCCTCAAATGCAAGCATTCAATTTTGAACATGAAGAGATCTTATGATGTTTATGGATGATATCATGTGCAGGCTATTTTAAATGATGACTTTAGTCATAATAATCATGACAAATTTGAAGTTATTTCTTATGGTATGGTTGCATTTTAAGTTGGTATACTTTAAAACTGGAAATTTCTGTGTGCATGGCATGAAACTTTCACAAATTTTGTGAGGAGCAAAGATTTGTGAAAGTAAAATGCATGTGGAAAGTTTTTATCTGCATAAAGCATTGAGTTCCAGCCACCTTATTGTGAAAATTTCATGCCGCAATTGTTTTCTGGTTTTACAGTATGCTATTTACAACACTTGAGTGTGATGTCACTACATTTTTATTAGACCCCGTTTACAGTGCGGGGCTGGGCCGAGCCACGACCGAGCTGCGGCCGAGCCCAGCCTCAATTGTGGGGCTGCAATTTTGTCCGTTTACACTGCCGGGCTCGGCCGCACTTTTAATTAAAACCTTTTAATATTTTGTCGTAGACCACCTCCAGAGCGTGGCCAAATGCGCGGCCAATTTTGGCCCCGCATTTGGCCTTTTGCGTGTTTACACTGAAATGAAGGTGGGCTCAGCCGCGGCCTAGCAGAGGCCCAGCCCTGCACTGTAAACAGGGTCTAAGATTACTGGCAGACTTAAAGGACAACTTCACCTTAATGTACATGTGGAATGAGTGAATGCAACAATATCAGCAGAACACATCAATGAAAGTTTGAGGGAAAATCGGACAGTCCGTTCAAAAGTTATGAATTTTTGAGCTTTCCATGCTGCTAATGATAGATGAGAAGACTACTGCTGTTTGCAACATCACATGCATAGAACAACATAAAGAAAACATGAACTTGTCCTTTAATTGACAAAGAGTGCCTTCCTTTTAGTATCTAATGCTACTCTCAGTTGCATAATATAGGTATCAAAACAACATGAATGAAGGAATAGAAAGGGTACAGTGTATTTCTCTTCAGATTGTGTGCTTGTATACAATGTATTATACCTGTGGTATTTTGGTCAGTATGATACCATATGCATGTTTAAAGGACAAATTCAAAGGGCAAGGGGAATAATCTTACCCTAAACATAAGTTAGTAGCGAGTCAAGGGAATGTGCATTTTTTCAAAAACATGAAATTTTGTCAAATTCTCTTTATATTTCCTTATAAATATTGTTCTACGCATGTGACATCATATGCTGTAGTCTTCTCATTCAGCAGTAACTGCGTAAAAACTTGAAAAATTCATAACTTTTGAACAGATTGTCCGATGTTCCTCAAACTCTCACTGATATGTTCTACTAATATTGCTGCATTCACTCAATCCTTATGTATATGAAGGTGAACTTGTCCTTTAACTAATACCAGGTGTACTGATTAACCCATTTTGTGCCAGGGATTGTTTACTAAAGGACTTTCTTTATCAATCAACACTCAAAGCACAATAGGGGGTTAACAGGGTAGGAGGAGCAACCAACCAGAGTATTGTCCTCAATATCACCCTGTGTGTGTGATTGAGTAGTTTAGAGTGTTTTGAGGTTTGTTCATTTTGGGGTGTTTTTTTGTTTTGTTTGTTTTTTCAATGTACTGTGTAGGCCTACACACTGTGTACTCTAGTGTGACAGGCTTTGAGAAGTGTATAAAGGATTATTCATGCATGACAACCGAAAACAAAGTAAAGGTATGCCGTAGAAAATTGTGAGTGTGTCACCCGCACTGTAACTCAGGCAAGTAAAATGCCTCACTTATTCATGTTAGGCAAACATGGAAGTGTTACAGTGTAACATCCGTGTTGACACTGAACGTTAATTGTCTCACTCCCCTTGCCAAGTACTTTTTGTTTGTTTTTTTTTTCCCCTTACGGAGAACAGACTATGAACAGCTAATACAACATCATAAATTCATGCGCTCCAATTCCAGCTGCACATAGAGAGGAATCTAGTCTATACAGCAGACTCGGCAAACTATTGATAGCTGATAGTGAATATTTTATGTACTCCCATGTGTAATTGTCATGTATTGGAGACAATGGCGAAAGGGGTTTTACAGAGAAATCCTGCTGAAGCGTATTAAATTTCTGTTTCTGTATGAATCATGAGGCGTGACGGGTGATGAAAAAAGTGTGGCTCTGGTAGAAGCAAATCAAAGACAGTTTGTGTTTTGATACTAGGGCTGAAGCTGAAGGCTGTAACGGTATAGGAAGGGATGAAATGTGACTGAGTATGTGTGTACGTGTTGAAATGTGGGTCTCCTTCATGAGTGAAAATGAAGTGTTGATGTACAAATGTCTCATGGGGGAACCTTTTCCACAATGTGTCTTCATCCAGTAAATGTCTACCACTGTCAGAGCACTGTCTCCCTTTTTTAAAACCACATCCCATAGTTCTCAGAAATCCTTACATTGTAGTAGGTGCGTATGGTTTGCGTTCTTTTTATATTCCATATGTAACAGCAATTACAATGGACATTTTCATGTATCTCTGTCATTTCCATTGATTGTTTGGAGCGATATACCACATTTTTTATTTATTTATTTATTTTTAATCTGAATCCGGAATCGGATACATCTCTTATGTCAATGTGACGTTTTAAGAGGGGCTTATACCATACCAAGGAACTGTGGGAGTGTGTAGGATATATTTGTGTGTAATATGCTTAGAGGATGTTTTGATGAGTAACAGCTTGAAGTGGTTGTGGTTGCTACCAGACTCAGGAGTGGGTTAGCATAAACATTTTTTTTTTCTTTTTCGTGGTGCGTGCCAAGGTTTTAATGAAGACTGGGTGCGAAGGCTGTTTGCAATGTACAAATTGTTTGTGCCAGTGTTATTTTTGGGACTTTGTGAATATGCTGTCCTGGCAAAAAAGAAAGGATACAGTCACTGAGCATATTTACGGAGTATGATTTAGCATTGGAAGGGAGATTGAATACTGCTTACATTTTGCCATGTAGGCCTAGTGGGTGTCATAGATTTATGATATTTGTTTTCTGTCCAACCATGTTTGCAATTTGTACTTAATTCAATTATTTAGTGCACACATGTACAAAAGGGAACTTACCTTACAAGGCCTTTTTGGCTTTATTCAATTTCTCTCTTCATTTTCATAGTTACAATGTGTATATGTAAATGATTTATTTTTTTCCACTGTGTTGTAAACTTTCATACTGTTGTATTGTTTTATCAGGAAATGTGAATTCGTAAACAAATTGAATCGAACGGAATTGAATATCAATATATTGTATTTTGAAAGATGTCACTAGTTTTAGAGTTTCAATACAAGGAATTAACTCCAGTTCCTGTCATGAGAAGATGCCATTTTGTGAAAGAGAAATGAATACTTATGCCATCATGACCCATAAAAACAAACAAATTTCTGATTATTTTCGTCAGATGTGAATCAGATTTCAAACATGTTAATTAAGATGAGAGAGTCACGATGTATGAGAGTGAAACAGATAGATTTCAGTCTGTTAGGGTTCTTGCACTCTAAAAAGATGTCAATCAAAGTAACTGCAGATACGATGCACTGCAGAATGGTTCAAAAATTATGCATGTCACATGACACACTCTTGTCCAATCCAGGAGAAAGCCTGTAAGTGGAAGACAGAGTCCGGGATGGATGGCTTGACCACCAATGGGGTGCTCATCATGCGGCCGAAGGGCGGCTTCCAGTCGGACGCCACGCCGGGGGTCTGGAGGGAGGTATCCGTGTGCGGCAACATCTATTCACTCAGGGAAACGAGATCATCGCCACAGAGAGGCAAATTGGTGAGTGGTGAACCTAGCCCTATAGGGCTCACACCGGGAAATATTTCCCTATAGAGGCGTGTGTTAAAATTCAAAATTCAAACAATTCTGCAAAATAGCTGGGAGAAATGAGGTGTTTCATCTTCACTAACCTGAAAAAGTGAGATATACCCTTTCATCCATCAAATTTCCAATGGGGGTTCTGTCTAAGGTTTCACAAAGCCAGACTACGAGTTCTTTTTACTAAAAAAATCACCTATTTTCTGTACATGCACCCAATCAAATATAGTCCCTTCAAATTCCATACGAAAAGCTGTCATCTTCCAACTAAAATGCAAGTTTGTAGAGGAATTCATACTCAATGTATGCCGCTATTCAGTTTTTTGCCAAACTGCATTTCTGATTTTTAATTAATTTTTTTCTTCATGTATTTTAGTATCTTTGGCATGATTTTGGGACATTGCTGTCATATTTACAGGTGTGAGCCCTGTAGGAAGAGTGTTCAGACTCTTATTACACTGGAAGCCCTCATTTGCAAGGCATTCTGGGAGTTTGCTACTCAAATCTGTTGATGTCCTTAGTGTTTTATTTATCTCGTTATATTGTGAGATCTTTAGATGCAAAAATGTATTCACAAGATGACTTGACATACACCTGTGCTGCTCTGCCAAAAATCTGAAGGAAAATTCAAAGTGCATCAATACGTAGCTGAATTTGAATTTTGTTTGTGTTATTCACACCCTGCATTAAAATTTCTATTTTTAACATTACAAAGATTTACAGAACAGGACGAAGACTTATGAATTGAATTGAATTTCAATAAACATTTAAAATTTCTATTTTTTAACATTACAAAGATTTACAGAACAGGACGAAGACTTATGAATTGAATTGAATTTCAATAATATTTATTTGATTGTGTTGCAGCTCTGACAAAGACCACCACACAAACATAATGATTTTAACATAAATAATGAATTTTGAGATGAATAATGAAGTTTTAACATGAGACGTGGGATGAGATGTTTGATTTTCTTTTCCATTAACTATTTTTTCCAGAACATTTCATGATAGAATGTTGAATGTAGTAGCTTTTGTCATAGGTGGAGTCTTATCTTGCAGTGACTGTGTCACAATTTGTTATGAACATGCTGATAGTAACGTTTCACAAGAAACATTTTTTATTTCATAATATTACTGCAAGATTGTCATGTTTGCTGTGGCTTCTGATAGTCCACTTTGGTAGTCTTGTTAGGCAGTATTGATTATTTATTATCTGGTTTAAGAATAACATATTAGCATAATCTTATTAGCAGAATGTATTGGCATAATCATTCAATGATACTTCAAAAGTCTGTGACCCACTTACTGACCAGCACATGATCAAGGTGAAGCTGGGTTCGTACAGTATTGGTAGAGATGAGAATTGGGCTTTAAACTTTTTGCGAGATACCAAGAAAACACTTATGATATAGTACAAAACATACCATTTTAAGAGGAATTCAAAGTCTATTTGATGAAAATCGGGTTTGGAATGACTGAAACATCCAAAAACAAAGTAAAACAAAGCAATCGTAATAAAGTGTGGGTCCCACACTTTATTAGAATCGCTCTTTTTTGGATATCTCAGCCATATCAAAACCAATTTTCATCAAATAAACATTGAATTCCTCATAGAATTACATGCTCTTTCATATTTCACAAGAGGTTTCTCATTATCTCACCAAAAAATGTTAGAAACCTGAAATTAAGTCTCAACCAAAACTATACGATCCCTTCAATGCTGTAGCATTGACAACTAAAAATCCCAGAGTTAAATAGTATGTATAAAGATCAAGAGTTCAACACAAATTTCAGAATAAATCCCAATACAGATAATTTTTCTTCTTGACTAGCATTCATTTCAAGAATTACCTATTTTGTGTTATTTAGATATTGTAACATGGAGTGTTTGGTTCAAGGGTTTGTATGCTAGAGTGGTAAAGTCAAAATATGATGTTTCTGAGACACTTAGATTTGCTCAACTACATCATGGGTTTGATTTGTATTCAGCAGCATGAGGAGAGTTAGTTTTTTTTTTCCAGTCAACAATCGGCTGAAACCCCCTGCTGCAAGCCTTCGTGACTGGCCTCCATGTGATGTGGTATTCTTAGCAGCGTTCTCTTCCCACTAATAGCAGAAAGGCCAGCTTTAGGTCACATCCAGTAACAGGCTTGAAGGGTTACTCCCTTGAGGGGGTGTATCTGTAGAAAATTCTCTGTACTCTACTGGATTAGCTTGAGCCAAAGAAGATCATAGGCTGTTTTCACACGGGTCGAGAAATGCAATTGCAGTGCTGAAATATAATTACGATTTGAAGTATCATCCGTACCCACAATTTCGCGGATTCTGCAGTTTTTAATTTCAGAGCAAGGAGGGGAGGTGTGGCTTATTTCTGACTTCCCATCAATTACCCTTGAGTGATTTAAGTAGTGTGCGCTTTGACTGCAGTGCAAGCATTTGAGAAGCATGTTTTTTTCTGCGAAAGTGGTTGAAAGGTCACTGTAAGCTCCGCCCCTTCTTCCGAAACACAGTGAGGAGGTCAATCCATACACACGGTTGTTTTGTTTCATAATTTTGGAGAATCGTAATTCTGGACCACCAATTGAATTACGATTCAAATCACCCTCCGCGATTCCAATTTGTATCAACACATCCAAAATTTGTCATTTGAATCATGATTCTAGTATTTAATGATCGGTTACACACGAGAGAAAATTCGTAACTTGAATCATCATTGTAATGATGATTGCAATTCGTCTTTAGAATTATAGGACCTTACACACGCTCGCTCGAAAACTGTGATTAGAATTCGAATTCTCGAGCTAAGGCATTACGTTATCCTTGGTGACTTGTCAATCAAAACATACGATCGAGTGCATGCATGCGGCGCGCGTATTATCTACGGAAGTGCTTGAAAGGTCACGTAAGCTCCGCCCCTCAAAAGATGTTTTGGAGGTCGAGCATTACACATGCAAATTTCGCACCGTAATTTGAGTGAAACTTCACTGGAATTCACCTCCGGACTAGAATTTGAATTCATGATTGTGATTAGCATTCGTGATTCTAATTTGCTTCCACACGTGCTAAAAATTCGTCATTAGAATTATTTTTCACTGGAATCATCATTCAAATGACGAATTCTTGACCGTGTGTAACCGCTCAATGCATCATTAAAATTGTGATTCAAATTACGCACTCTTGGCACGTGTGAAAATGGCCATGGTTTAATTTCTACTTCTGTAGTTTGTAGTCTTCTGCCATGGATGTGAATTATCTCTTTTAGCTGCTGTCCAGGATGCAAACATTACATGCAAAATTTGACATTTGTTTGCACTGATATGAATAGAATAAAATGTATTTCATGAAGATGTATCAGTGATACACAGTACCTGTTTGTTGTCTTCTATATGATTCTGGATATTTGCAGATTTAAAGTGCAAATTTTTCCTGGCATTGATTGTGATTCCTAATAATTATTGAATGAAAATCGGTCCTAATAAAGGGTGGGTCCCTTTTATTAGGACAACTTTGTTATACTCTGTTTTTTTTTTTTCTATATCTTGGTCATTTCAAACCGATTTCATTAAATGAATGTTTAATTCTTTAAATTGTATTCTCTTAAATATCTCAAATTAGTCTTTTCCAATATTCTTGTATGAAGTTAAAACCTGAATCCCCGTCTCAACAGAAACTACAATGTATACCATCCCTTTAAGGGGCAAGAGCTTATCCTCGAAGTTTAATAGCTCACCTTGAAGTTTAGGATCACCGCCTGAACGTAACTTAACTCACACACTTTTTATAGTGTCTTCCCATATTGACATATGAATTTATGTGTTTGTTTTTTTAATGCTGTGCATTCATTTTCTTCTCCCAAACCATTCCACCATGCCAAGTAGACAGCAATGTTGGACACTGATTAATGAAGCCATCTCGTGTAAGATTTATGTGTGTATATTACTATGCACATTCACGTCTCTGTTCGATCTCATAAATGTGTGGGCCTCCCGGACTGATTATTGTACGTGATCAAGATCATATTCTAGATGTGTTTTGTCGAGTCGGCGGATGATTGATGAGAAATTCAAGCTATGATTGCAATGAGAATTAAAGTATTATGTATTAAAATTCAGGGAAATCTTCTGCTGCCATGATAGTGCTTGCATCAAATATGGCTGAATTCCACATAATGAATACACTGTAACAAAGCATTGGCAAGAATGTGCTGCAACAGTTCAGTGCTATGTCCGATGCTCACATCACCATGCTGGTGATGTGATTTTCCCATTACCATACCCCCTTTCCTGTCCTTGCGGTGAACCTTGTAATGAGCCAATTTAGCGAGAATGCGGGTGTGAAAGTCTCCCTGACTGCAGTGCTGAGAAATCTGGTGTGGGATGCTGAGTGGATGGGTATTCTCCAGTAACATGGGGAGGCATCGGTCCTGCACATGCTCTCTGTAAACAAGATTTTTTGAGTACTTTTCAGCAGATCTGTTCCACCTTGGTTTTACTGGGCAATAAACTTGTCTGGCAGATGATCGAGAGTTTTGAGGGATCTCTTATCGTGTGACATTTATATAGGCCTACTGGTGTAGATTCAAGCATTGAAATAAATCTCATCAGTTTCCCTTGATAATGGCATAAAATCAATGGTGACAGCCACCTTTTGGCAAGGTGTAAGGCAGTAAGCTGTAAATAGACATCTTTGCATGGTAACCACCAACAGATACACTGTTCCACAATGCTTCTTCCTTTGGGCCTACGCCAAGATTACCAGCAATTAATTTTGAAGTCTTCCTGCCTTCAGGATTGATACCATGTAAACAATGTCCCTGGGAAATGGAGAGGTAATACTTTCTCAGAATTAGAATTATAATATGCTGTTATATACTAGCACGTTTGGAGAGGGATGGTGGTGGGGAGAATAGACAACATCAGGCATTATTACCTATATAAGGTAGTTTTGCTGGGCAATTGTAGTAGGTATTTTGATTGGTCGGGAAACCACCAGTTTCCAGCGGGCAATATTAGTGGGTATTTTTCTTCTTCTGGGTTTCGCCATTAACTTTACATGTCAATGAATTTCTCTCAGATTTTGATATGTTGTAGCTGAGATTTTAGGCTATCGTGAATGTATCCTTCGTTTTTTCATACGATGTCGGGATTACGTTAAAAAACTTGGTTGAATTTAAAGTTTATCTGTAATGTATTGAGATGTTTCTTTCTTTCTGCAACTTTCTCTGCAATAACTCAAGAAAAACAATTTCTATCACCCTCAAATTTTGCACATGCTTAGTTCATGTCACATACATTATTTCATAAAATAACAACTTTTTGATTAGACACTATTTTGGGTATGTAAACTAGGGTCAAAGGTTATAAATGTTTCATCCTGTATCTTAGTGAATACATGTCCTATCTCTTTCATATGTTTTACATTGATATAGCTGATTCTGGGTGCATGCACTGGTAGGTGAGGAAGGTCTCGAGCCTCGGTGATTAAGTTTGCCTTTTCCTCCCCTGGCAACCAGCAGCATGCACCTGGAACCACCACAATTTTTATATCATGTATTTACGATTTTCTGTTTGTATTTTATGTCAGCTTGTATTGTATATTGTATATTGAATTGCCGAATAAATAATAATAATAATAATAATAAACACTCCAGTCAATCACCAAGAGAAAATACGCACTTCATATGCCGTACACACTCAGCAAGTACAAGCGCGTACTTTAGTCACTCATTTCTGTAGACAACTTCAACCAATCAGTTTCGCGTACGTACGTGTACACACGATGACTGACTGTGACTGTGCGGCTTCTCATTCGTCTTTCGCAGAAAATGGTCACCATTTCTGTGCTAAATTCAAGAATCTGTGTGGACCACATCTGTTGACGTTCGAGGTGTTGTATAAAACAAAGTGATAGTGTATGGTCTTTTATGCTCGTGAAATGGAACAAGATTTCGCACTCGGTGAAAGATGAGACGCACTTCATAGTTACATGATGGTGATAATTTACAGGTAGGCCTAAGTCAAATGTAGCTAAGCTAGATCTATAAAGAGACTCTAGTGTGTTCACATACAGTAGGCCTTGGCCTATTTGCTTAATTTATCTGGGGGATAGGTAATGATTATGATATTGACTGGCCTTTCTTTCAGGAGATACCACAAAATATTGCCCGACTGAAACCATATTGCCCTCATCTTCGATTTGGGCGATATTCTTGCAGTTTGGGCAATATTTTCTGGTATCTCCCTCAAGGCCAGTCAATATTATATAATTAATGACATTCATTGATATACCCTTTGATACAAAATACACCCTAAAGTGGTATATTGAATGCTTTAGACTCAAGCTTCTGTAGGTGAAATGCCTCTCATTAGGGAGATGAGCCTCCCTGCTCTCCACCATACAGTCTGTTTCCTGCTTCGGTCCTCTACGTGGTGCTAATTTACATGCAACCAGTCTGTAGCCAGGTATTTATTCTCTTCACCCAAGGACACCCGCTTTGGATGAGAGGTCTGTTTCAGGAATTCTGACGGGAGAAAGTGCCCCTTTCGTGTGTTTCTGCTCTGTGGAGTCTGCGGAAAGGGATCTTAATGATTAATTCATCAATTGTACAACTGTAAAGCAGAAAGACCTTACTCTGTGCATGTTGAATATCTTAAATTCCTCTTCTATTGGCAAATGATGATTCCACTGTAATTTGTATATTCTGTGTTATGCAGATATCAGTTACCCTCTAGCAGTTTGTTCGTATGAAATGTTCATGATTTACAGTGCTCTACTGTTGCATGACTTTGCATGGTCTCGATGAATCTTCTTTCATGACTGTAAAGAACCAATTTATAGTTTGGGTTGCAGAGTAAAACAAGTACCTGGGTACCATTGTATGTGTATCAAACTCAGGCTAATGTGTCATATTGTGATTTGAAGCTTACAATCTAACATATCCTCGAGGCCTCCAGTGGCCTCAATGCCACAGAAAATTCCCTTGCAGAGAAATTCAGTGTGTGACGGCTGCCAATAGCAACCTTTGTCTAAGCTGAAAACAGCATGCATTAGAGTTTGCACCATTTGATGAAAGATTAGACAGTTTAAGCTAGGCACATGAAACATTAAGAAGATTATGTTATGTATTATAGACTGCAGATATGGCTGACATATGAACTGCACTAGGTCTCTTTGGAGGAGATACAAACTTTGTGCTTATGTGTAGCTCCCTTTTTGGAGTGCCATAATTGCCACTAGTGTGTTCTTCAATTGTACACGCTATGTCAGCATAATCTTAAGTAATTATTTATTCCCCCACCACATACATGTAGTTCATGAATTGTGTTCAATATACCCCTAGTTTTATTGGATCCAATTAACTTTCCTATAATGATGGCATGTCGCAGTGATGCTGTTTCATCTCTTAGGTGAACATTTATCAACTCTTACAACAGTTGGGCATTAAACAATAATAATCCTGTTCAAGTTCAAATGACCAGCAACCTGCTTGCAGTGATCCCCTTTCTTCAGTGGCCACTTTATATCAATCTATAAACAACAGAAAATGCTCATGATAACAATCAGCACTAAAGCTAATGATTCAGTTTACAGGGCCCCCTGGAAAACAGTACTTGATTACTGATGGGGCCACCCTGTATAAATAAAACGACATTATAGTAATGATAATGATAATAATAATAATAACTATGTTTATTAGCATTTTTCCTTTCTGTGTAGGTTTTGTGTTGTTCCTTGGTTTTATCTTTATATTTTTCAGCTCAGTGACTATGTCAGAGTAAAAGAGCAGTTTAAGTTCTGTGATCAACTCAGACACCATTGTTAACCCAGTGTTGCAGTGGTTCAAGGAAATATAGTGAATGCTACCATATCACCTTTTGCAATCTAGACAGCTTTCAAATTTACTTGGCTTCAAACCGTGGATTGGATGAATGGAATAGACTGCTATATAAACCCCTCAGATTTGTGCCAGCCATGTAGAATTCTGGCAAAGTCTTGCCAGCAAAATTGTTGACTTTTTGTTGTAATACAGGAGACATTCCATTTAACAGTTTCCATTATATCAATGGCAAGACATTGTGCTCAAAGCATTTTTTCTTTTCTTTTCAAGAAGAAGTAAAGCCGAGTGAACACAACAATGTGTCACCCAATGCAAATTTCCCATGCAATATTTGGCTATTCTGCCATGAGGGGGAAAAAAATGAAATGTCCTGTCTTGCTTAAAGCACACAAACTTCATAAATATTGCTAGGCTTGTCCTGCACTACACAATTGTACAGTCCTGGTTGAGGTGAAGATTTAGCTTTTAACGTTTTGTGAGATATTCAGAAACCACTCTATGAGATGTCAAAGAGCATGCAGTTCTAAGGGGTATCAAAAGTTTATTCAATGAAAATCGGTTTTGAAATGGCTGAGATATCCAAAAACAAGGTGAAACAAAGAGATACTAATAAAGTTAGGGCATGTCACTTTTATTATTAGCACTTTTTTGGATATCTCAGCCATTTGAAAACCAATTTTCATCAAATAAACGTTGAATCCTTCTTAAAATTACATGCTCTTTCATATTTCATAAGAGGCTTTTCATTATCTCACTTAGGAATGTTCAAAACATGAATCCTTACCTCAACCAGTACTGTACAGTCCCTTTAAATCTTCAAGGTTTTCTTAATTTTGTTAGCTTTATGTTCCTGTAATATTGTGCTCTCTCTATTTCTGTAATAGTGTACACTCTGTCTTTAGTCATGAATTTGTTGCAAAGAGGATCTATATACTGACATGATGCTGGGCTCAAATGAGATGATACCACAGAGAAGTGTGTGCTGCTGATGTCATTGAGTGTTTCTGGCAGGTGATAATTCCGCTTGCGAGTCCTTGAAGTCATTGCCGAATGAGTTGTCAGTGGTTGGATTTGGGGCTATCGATAGGCGGATGGTGGCTCAACGAGTTGTGAGGCTGAATCACCTGGAGGCTGATCTGAGAGCAACCCGCCCCTAGAGGGCTGGGGTACAGCAGCTCTGCAGACGACATTTTATATTCATGAGTGCAACATAATTATGTAGGGGACAGAGCATATACACTGTATATGAAAAATGAAAGGCCCCACCCCACTGTCTAACGTTTCCAGTTTTCATCCCTTATTTTCTTTTTCACTGTTATGAATAATGCTGTATGACTGTAATAGTTTGCTATGAGACAAAGTGTCTCAAGTTGACCATCCATTTCTGCCTATAAGCAAGTGTTTTTTTGCCTGTTTGATGAAATATCAAAATAAATCAATGTTTGTTTACTTTGTTTCTTGACTAGATTGAAGATGAAGATAACATTCTAGAGGATGGTACTTTGATTGATCTATGTGGAGCCACATTACTATGGAGATCAGCAGTTGGACTCCTCAACACTCCAGTAAGTTCAAACTATTTCAAACAGATTTCTCAATATTATTGCTGATGAAATTTTTTTGCTGATGAAAAGATTTTGAAAATGGTTGTATGTGCATTTTATTCATATTAGTATTCATTTCTGGTTGAAGAAAATGACTCGGTATTGTCACGTTAACATTGACTCAATGCGCAGAAAACTCCTTTGATGTACTGAGAAAGCAACCTACCATCCGAGTTTATTTTGAAAGCTGTGCTCATTGTACATGACGTAGAATGTGAGTTTTCATGGCTTAGGTTATATGTAGCAAAGTCATGAGACGTCATGGGAGGCAGACATGGTGAACATACTAGAAGTCAACTTGAAATGGAACATGAGACTGGCATGTCCTGCTGCATGTGGGAATATAAATATCTCGTCCATGGTCAGGTGTGATGTAGCTTAGCACACAGATAGCCATTTATGTGTAGATTAAGCAATTAGTGTTTTTAGAGGTAGCAACATTTATTTTGATGTGTCATTGGGCCATGAACATTATTGACTCATATGATAATAAGTTGTTTGCTCAATTCTCGGTGTTGATGTGATATTTACATGGAAAGTGGACATGTTCACTATGAGTAGTCAGAAAACGTGTTAGCATTCAAAGGATATTGTAATGTTGACACTGCCTAATGTTGAGGAGGTGTTGGTCGCTAATGGGGGATATTCCGTTTCAATGCAAATTACTTCATACAAATGAGATTCTGTGCAACGGTGAGATACCAAAAAATGTCTGACACGTTTGAGTTTATTCCAGTGGGTTGGGTGTTGTAATGTTCCATTATAAAAATGGAGTACATTTTGTTTGCTGAATATTACCATATATGAGAAACTCATTTCTAGGAATGCTTACTTGCAGTCTCGTATGCAGAGTAGACTCTTCCAGGGAGTTCGTTAAAGGAAACCCAAACCTAAATATAAATGTGGATTCAGTGAAAGCAGCAATAGTAGTAGAATACATAGGTGAAAGTTTGAGGAATATCAGAATTTTTAAAGTTTTGGTGCCGTCATTGCTAGATAAGGAGACTCCTACACTTCATGATGTCATTATGGACAAAAATATAAAGAAAATATAAAGAAAATTCAACACATTTCACTTTTCTACCATAATGAAAGAACATTTGACTTATATCTTTCAGAAAGCTGGGGAATAATATTACACTTAATATATGTCAGTTACAAGTCAAGGGAATGTATACTTTTCACAGAAAATGAAATTTTGCGGAATGCTTCTTATATTTTCTTTATATTGTTGTCCATAATGATGTCATGAACTGTAGTAGTCTTCTTATGTAGCGTTGACAGCACCAAAACACTAAAAATTCATAACTTTTGAATTGGTTGTCAGATTTTCTTCAAACTTTCACTGATGTTCACTGATGTGTTCAACTAGTTTTGCTGCTTTCACTCAATCCACAGTTATATTTGGGCTTTAGTTTCCTTTAAAAGGCACAACACTGTCCCTCGGATAGGCCATTGAATGGAGGATCTGTGTGTGATGGAGTCACGACTCACACATGCAAAGATCTCACTTCACTTCCTCGCAAAGAGCAGGGTGCTAATCCTGTGAAATGGTCTGTCTGACACACCTACACCAGAAAATGGGTGAATGATGCTGACACCCTTGTGGTCCGTGACTAGCAATAGTCAGCAACTGGGCACATTGCGCCATATGAAGAAGAAAAAAAGAGAGAAAAAGAAGGAGATTATATCATGGCTAATATTAAATGATCAGAATGGAGTATAAACCGGTGTATAAATGGGGTATAAACCACATCGATTCAAAAAAATTGGGGAGTTGATGGCTTTACCAGTTCACAAAAAGGAGGTCTGTTTGCTCTTTCAATACCCAGATGGCTTAATGCCTCAAGTAATGTAAAAGTGGAAATTTTCGCGGTGAAGAAATTTTCGACCAGAAACCAGCGCAAAAATAAAAACATGCGAATTTTTTGCATTCCATATGTTTCACTAATAAATGTCTTGATTCTGTGGAATTAAAAAGAAGCGAAATTCATCTCACCCAGCCAAGCATGAAAAATTACTCACGTGAAAATAACCACTTTTACAGTACTTGCCCAATTTTGAAAGTCCCCTGCCAAAACCCACCCTTGCATCCCCCACCCTCAAAATATTAGTATGTTGCTGAAAATATGCACCACACACAGTCTTGGCTGCTTTTTGCTATGCAGCTTTTGTGATATGTTCTCAAAAGTCCATGTTTAAACACTGATTTCACCTCTTGGCAAGTACCCTCACACTTGTTTGTTTGGTTGGTTTTTTTTTTCAAAATTGAGTTTGAGTTACCTTAGATCAGCTGAAGAAAAGATTTGTAATATTTCAGAGTTGTGCAATGAAATCTCCCATTGATTCTTACTCTCACAGCATTTGAATGTTTAAAACAAAACTCTTATCACAGATTGATCTGAGAAGTCCTTGGTAGTTGCAATGGGGAGGTACATTCCTTTTTGTTGAACATTTTTGTCTATCTAATTATCTATTTATTTATTTATGTTTGGTGTATGTGTGTGTGGATGGGGATGGAGTAGAAGTAAAGGATAATGTTGACAGCTTCCGTGAGGGAAGATCCTGGCATGTTATTCACGGTTCCCTGACTGAACATCCTGAATTATTGATGTCAATCTCATCATGATCACGTTTCCTTGGGAATTCTCTGTAAGAGGGATCCTTGAACCCATAGTTGGAAATCCTGGCATCCCGTTTCCTGGAGTCGACATGCCACCCCTTGTACGCTGCATCCCACGAATGCTCGCTGGCATTGTTTCTGTGTTAGGTATGACAAAAGCGAGGAGGAAGATTGCAGGGATATGACACCACATGTGTTTGCTGGAAAGTGAGATAAGAGGGAAAATATTTTTATTGCCCAATTTGTCGCTGACAGGGAGGTGATAACCCCACTCAACCCCTTTCCTGGTCAATCAAAACTAGTCATGAGTCTATCCAGCTCTGGTGTAGGACAGGCCCCCTGTTCAGACGCAAGACAGTTTATACCAAGACTCGATAAAGAAACGACGTATAAAGAATCATTGTATAGCTGACAGACCGTTCAGATGCTAATCTCGACTGTTCTAGAAAATGTCAAATAGATGTGCAGTTTCCCACTGGGCATGCATTTGTGGTCAATGAGTGACAGCTATGGGGCCACCTTCTGTGCGCGCTCCCATTAAGCCCTGCCCAGTTATACCGCTCTGTGGTTGACATACATTCAGACGCATAATGGACATGATGGAATGCTGATTCGTTATCGAGTTCTAGTCCGAAACGATGCTCTGACCATCTTGTCGTTATACGTCGTTTCGTTATACGTCACTTCATTAGTCAGTGTTCAGACGTATAAATTCAACGTATAGGTATACCGTTTTGGTATAGCTATACCGTTCTAGTATAATTTTTTTTTTTTTTTTGCGTCTGAACACCCTGAGAGAATGTGTGACAGGGATGATGATCATTGACACTTGGTTTTCCTCTGTTTTCTAACTTTCCAGAGACAAATCAGTGCCATGACGTAGGACAGATCAGATATATCCATGTTGTTTATTAAAGGCCATGCCAGACCTATAATTTGTATTGTGACTTCTGAATTGTGATTCTGCACGTCCGTATTGTTTACCAGAAATACATTCATTTGGTATCAGCGTACATGTTCACTCACACTTTGACTGTATCAATATCCTGTTTTTTGTGATTGCTTGTATGGAGTGGCTATGTTTATACTTTTGCTAGATAGTTTCCTTCAAATACAAATAGGTATAATCCTCTTTTACATCCAGAATATTGTCTACAGACAAACAGAATATGTATTCATCTGTTATGAATGTGAACAGAGTTCTAGAAAGCTATTCCGTATGTTAAACGTAATTGCTCCCTGGATTTCGAAGATAGAGAAATCTTCCATTGATTTTACAAGACAAGCAAAAATAAATAATTATGATGATAATAATGTTCAAATGGAAATGAACCATTTCATTTCTTCCATGTTCCCACTTTAAATTTTGCCACAAACATAGTACTTCATGGCTATCCGTCTGGATTATTTTGAATGATGACTCAAAACACTTTGATTAGAGTGTTATACAATCAAACCTCAGAAGGGTTGTATAGTGATAAGACAGTTTTGCCACCAACATTATGAGTGAAATGAAGCTATGCTTTGGGTCAAATGTAACATTTTGCAGACACAGTACATTCATTTGTACACAGCTGAAATATATGAAATATGAAAGATCAGTTAACTCTGGTCTAGGGCAGAATCTCTGTAGGGTCAGGGGTCAAAGGATCACATTAAAAATATTCCATTTTTTGTTTCAAGATATTTTTTCCAAGTGCTGACTTGGTATGATATCACTTCTATCTGATCAGATTTACGTCACAATGAAAGGGTCAGGTCAGATTTTGACTCAAATACTTGTTTAATTTTGATTTGATATCGATATCACAAAACATTTATCAAACCTCCTACGTGATGAATTCATGACAGCATCATAACAAGATAATCAATTAGATTTGTTGCAAACTCTATTGAGAAAATTACGTTTGGAACGTCAGTTTATGCTGTGAACTGGAGTTGATTAGTAATTGGCGTGTATCTGACATAATATCATCAGAAATGTAATGTGTCCTTGTATTGCAAGATTATGACTAATTATGTTTTTGAGTCAGTAGGAGATACTATATACCATACACTTAAAGCCACATAGGTCACTATTACAGCATGGAATGTGAAGACATGATTATCATTGTACATAGTGCTGTCAGATAGCAGGACACGTCTAGTATTGAGCAAAACTGAATTGCCCGTATACATTCTGAAACGAAAAGCCCTCACACCATGGAATGTCATTTGACATTGTCCATTTGGTGGCAAGTGATGCGTCGGTGTTATTGTTTTGAAATTCAGGTTTAGACCTGTCACAAGCCAGTCATATCTGAGTCAATCCTTGTTATGTCCTCAAACTAGAATCAGACCATCGTCAGTGTCTGATTTCCTTCCACAGCGTCAGATTGTGTTCTTGGCTGTCACTTCCTCTGTGGAATCGGCTGTCATTTTACCTCACAACTATTGTCAGGAATCGCATGTCATTTTCCCTCAGAGCTATTGCGAGAAATCGTGTCTGTTTTACTTGTTCGTTTTTTGTTGTTGTTGTTGTTGAGATAATGGAGAGTCATTTAAAGTCATATGAAAATTCAAAATATTATGCCATTTCATATGAATGCCAATTGTATTATTTGACTTGTTTAATAGGTGATTTCTAATCATTCCCTGTATTCATTTTGTATCGTTCCAAGCTGTTTTTCATGAGAAATCTAAGTCTGCTATCAGTACAGAAGTTTAGATCTAAAGGACTATGAGCTCAAGCACAGTGGTTTCCTTTACCCTGTTTATTTGAAGGAACCTTGGGAGAGTGTGATATTAGATTATTACCAGTAGTTTTATTCATATCCCTTAAGAACACAGCCATACAATAGCTATACATTAGAGACTGTTTTGTATATGAATTTGAATTTTTGAATGTTAATATTCAAACTTCATATTTTACAACACAACACAATACATATCAATACTTGAAAAAGAGTATCAAAATACAATGGAAAGCATAAAAACCGATTACTAAAATAGATGCAGTGCTGCATGGATAGGTAAATAAAACATGGCTCATATTTAGACCAATGAAGAAACCAAAGCTTGGAGTCCATAACAAAAGAAACTGAAACAATGGATGTGGCGAGAGTCCATTGTATGCCACTGAAAGATTGGAATTTGAGACTTTGTGTGTGTGTGTGTGTGTGTGTGTGTGTGAGTGTGTGGGTTAGGGGTTTACAGTTATGAGCCTATCTGTCATATTGCTTTGTAATCATTGTTATTTGATTGTTCTCACTTACAGACACAAAGACATCTAGAGAGACTACGACAAGACATCAATGATACGAGACCTCAGTGTCCTATTGGTTTCAACACTCTAGTCTTACCCAAGTATCGCCAGCATTCAAAGGTAAGTTTCTCTCAAAGGAAACATCCATGTACATCACCCCCAGTCATGCGTGTATTCTGAGAAGGAAGGAATTGAACACCTCTCAGTAGTAACTCAATAACACTAAATACAATGGCAACAAGCACATGATATCTATGAAGTTTTTGGCTGTTACTTATATAGTTTCTGTTATGATAAGTTTCTGTCATTGTAAGCAATAGGGTTCTGATCACTGATGAATTACAAGCTGAGAATTCCTGTCTGACAAATGCAAAGTGTTTCTATATTGAGGTTGTCATTAACCATTACAACTGGGTCTTTCTAATTCAGTTTGCATTTGTAAACATGGCCCTGTTCTGTTTACATCATATCAAACAAAGTGATTTTACAGTATATTGTTTTGTCAGTTCAGCTAATGCAGCAAGTGATACCAGGATACAAGTTATTGTAAAAGTGAAAGCTTACCCCAATCATTTCAGGAACTTTCACACACTTTGGTCAATTCATTGATATTAACCCGTTGAGGATGTACTGATTTTGCTACAACACGCATTTCCCTTAGACCCCAGCCCACATATACTACACAATGAGGTTGCTATAAAAGAACAAAGAGGTAGCACAGGTGCTCGTCCTCAACGGTTTAAGCATTTGTGACAATCAAGCAAACACTAAGAATAGCATAAGGAAAATCTGTATCTACTTTATGTTTACCCTCCATTGTTGGCAGACATCCCTTAGTACCATTAATGTATAAAGTTACATTTCTAAGTGTAATGTTCCCTCTTGCCAGTGGTATTAAAAGTCCTTTTTTTACCTTTGGGAGCAATGAATTGATTTTAAACAATGTTCAAGATATCACTTTTGATGCATATGTGTAGGTCAGTTGTATCACAAAACATCCTACCATGAAATATTATGCAATAAAGCCTAAAATATAAGGAGATAACACTATTTTTCTCATTAAGCCATAACTGTAGTCAGTTTAATCTGGAAAGATTTTTATTATAACTATTGTTCCCATTTTGTATATGTAACAATACTTAACATTGATTATACTGGTTCAAATTTTTAGAACTATTTTGAAGCACTAATGCTGGGGTTTTGTTTCATCTGCAAATGGTAAATTATGCCTTTTAATGCATTTGTATTCCTCTTTTAGATTATGGAAGAGAAGCAGCCATATGCCTACCTGAAATGTGGCCACGTGCACGGCTACCATGTGTGGAACAGCAAAGAGACACAGAAGAACACAGAGAGAATGTGTCCAATGTGTAGAGAAGTAAGGCTGAACATTTGTCAGTAGTGGAGAAATCATTATTTTTTTTGGTCTTATTTTGTATTGTTACGTTTTGTGCATTTTTCAGCCTTTATCTCGGCTCTTTCAAGGCCGATCTAAACTATGAACTAGTTAATTTCTCAGAATTACTGTCAAGAGTTTCCATGTGCATACTCAAGGTAGTGAATATCATTTGGTTTGTAGCAAGTAGTGTGAATTTATTGATGTGATGTGAGTGAAGTCTTGTCTTTTCATATCTGTACAGATATATTTCATTTTTCTGTGCCATATTGTTGAACCTTCTGTACGTCAAATTTTTCTCTGTAGTTTCAATGTGGGCATAATATAGTTTCATTGTGGGGGACAGTGGGGATAATATCTTTCTTAGAAATGCTTGTTACTCATCAATTATTTGGAAGACTCAAACAGAAACAGAAACAGAAAATTGGGTTAAATACACCAGGTTGTAGATGATAGTGACAGGAATACAGTTTTAAATATCTGTAAGAGAAGTGGACTTACAATGTAATGAGTAGATGACTTTATGCAAGGTTTGTAATACACCCCTGATGAGATGTGTTTTGATCCCCTTCCCCCAGGTGGGACAGTATGAGGCTCTCATCATGGGTAATGAAGCCAGCTTCTATGTGGACCAGGGAGCGTCCACTCACGCCTTCTGTCCTTGCGGCCATGTGTGCTCAGAGAAAACTGCCAAGTAAGTCCATATCTCACTCCCACACATTAACCCGTTCAGGACGAGTCCAAAGTACACTCGGGCAAGCATATATGGGAAATGGGAAATTAGTGTTGTAACAAAATCAAACCGTCCTCAACGGGTTAATATGTCAGTGTTTTTGGCATACAAGTTGTGTGCACACCCCATGTGCCTCGTGCATGGGTGTGTTCTAGTGTTCTGAGTGGTCTGATCAGAGGCTTATTACCTCCGCCAAGGGGGGAGGTTATGTTTTCGTTACCGTTGGTTTGTTAGTTAGTTTGTCCGTGTGCAAAATAACTCAAATATTAGTTAATGGATTGGAATGAAACTTGCAGGAAAGGTTGAGAATGACATGAGTAACAAACGATTAACTTTTGGTAGTGATCCGAAAATTTTGGGGGAATTTATGAAGGATTTTGATATTTTTTCAGGTAGGGTCAATGAACTTGAGGTTTGCATGCGCGCACTAAAGTGCGTGCTCTAGTTTCTGCTGGGGTGAGGCGCGCCGTGCAGCTGAGGGCTTATGACGTAACAAAGGCTTCTATATTGGGAAATCAGGCAACTTTCAGCACACAATGCTATAAGTACGTATGGGTGGAAATTACTGATATCTCTATGGAAGAACAAGATCAGTGGTGAAAATGATTTGCATGCTTGGCGGAGGTCTACGCTCTCAGAGTGCTTCTCTAGTTACTCTTCATTTCTAGCAATTCACACCCATAATGAGGATCTCCAAATCAAGTCATGAAATATGATCTGATGGTAAATTTAAATATAGAGTACAAGCTGTGATTCACTTTTTGCACATTGCAATCAAGGTTTCTCTACTTCCTGCATCTATGCAATCAACATACCAGTATTTATGACAGTGTCGTCACTTTATATCACATTGATAACCCTTGATTTCATATTGATAAAGTGTGATTAGGGAAAGAATGCTAATTTCATATGGCCGAAGCTACTGTAAATCAAAACTTTACCAAGTGGCATGTTTGAATTGCATTGTACCCACATGCGATGCTTTGAATGCCAAAACAAGGGTTTTAGTGAGGACTAACCGATGCTGTTGTCCATAAGGAACTTCTGGTATTCTGTACACCTCCCAACCATTCTGAATTTGGAGGAAAGAATCTGAATTTTTGCCATTCCCAGCTCTTGCTTCAATAGGAGTTTCCTATTTTTCTTAATAATTTTCCTACACACTCCTATGGGAACTGCTCTTTCTTTCCTACATTTGAGCCAAATCATACCTACTTTTCAGACAGAAAGGTTGGGAGGTCTGTTTAACTCGCAATGTACAATGGTGTATGTCATTTCTCAAATATGAGGGAAGGACTTTATGAATCATTTTATTTTTTTAGATTCAGATTATAGAATAATGGACTTCTGTCGGAGGACTTCAATGTAAGGTTCACTTCCTGTATGTTTTTCCCCCAATAAATTTCTCCAGATACTGGTCTCAAGTGCCCTTGCCCCACGGCACCCATGCATTCCAGGCTGCCTGTCCCTTCTGTGCCACTGCCCTCAGTGGTGACCAGGGCTACATCAAACTCATCTTCCAGGAAGCCATCGATTAGGCCCTCGTCAAGGCCCATCGTCCACCCCCGTCGTCTGGCTCCCACAGTCCCAGCGCCGAATGGTCCATCCACTGGTGACCAGATGGCCCTAACCTTGCCTCTCATCCTATCCACCGGACCAGTGCTCTGTGGCGGATCCTCTCACAGGAATGCACTGGACTTTGTTCTGTGACTAAACTTGTGACACTCTAAGAGTGTCTTTAGCAAGTGAACACTGAGGGCGCTATAATGCTTTTTGAGTGTGGCATTCCTCTGCGTGGAAGAGCCTCTCACCACAGTGGACTTATGCTCTCTTGGTCTACTACAGTGACTGGAGTAGCTGGTGAAAGATTTTTAGATGATACAGGGTGCCCTCAGTGAGGGAATTAATGTGGTAGGACATTGGATGGTGTAAACAAACTGCAGATGTGCAACTTCACTGCAAGAATATGTGTATCTCATGTGATTGCTGCAAGATTGTGTGTAAGTCTTGGGTAGGTAATTGATCTGGTGATTTGGAGGATCCTTTAGCAGATTGCATTAATAATTTGTTTATATTGATTAAGAGTTACATACTGACAGTGTGTACCTACTAAAATGAGACAAGCTTTCATTATATTTTGAAATCATTGCTGTGGAATGCATTCCAAGCTGTACTCGTTGATGTCATAATAGTGTTTTTTTCTTTCTTTCACAACCAAATCAAATGTCACTGACATAGTTTGATACCAGAACTAACACATCTCTTATAACAGCTTAGATGTAACCTACGATGCAGGATGACAATCAATGGTTGATGAGGCATAGAGTGTGTTCATACAACAAGAAATGATTTACTAGGGACAGAAAGGAAAATTGGGCTTTTGAAAATTCCTCTCTGAAAATAAAAAAATGAAATCCTAGTAAAGTTCTTCAAATTCAATGAGAATAGAGCAGGCATGAAATTCAAAGTCTGTTTCAAACAAGGCTCATTCTGACATGCTAGATATTAGCAAATCAGTGTTTTCCGCTAGTCTTGTAATCTCTTTTTCCATTGACTCTTTTCTTTCACTCTCCTATCAGTGCACTATGGTGTAGATAACCTAGTATTCCCCATGGACTTTTCACACACAGTGTGTTTTAAGCCATCTTCGTGATTGCATTCGCAATTGCTATGTTTTCCCCGTTCAGAGAGGAGAAGTGGAAATACAGAGACATTTGACATACATCAGAAGGAATTTCTTCAAGTTGCCTTGAGAGAAAGTGGTCATGCCTCAAAAGACCCTCATATGCTGATGAGTAACATACCAGGTGAAGGGGACACCATGGGGCCACACTGAGCTTAACACCTCGTCTCCATGGCTGCCGTGGGCATGGAGTTGGCAGCCAATCATAGGGCAGCTAATTGAAGCAATGTGGCAATCAGCCAATGAGAATGTTTCAAGTTACAAGTTGTGTGTTGTTGTTGTTGTTGTTTTAAAACATGCAGTTATGTGCAACTCATACATGCAACTGGACCTTCTCCTGTCTGCCATAATTTATTTGCAAAGGAGAGATGTTATCTTGAAATACAAGATGGACAAATTGATGTGTTTGTTGAAGAATAGTGGTGCTGAAAAAAAAGAAGAAGAAGAAAAGTTATCAGAAGATTTCCTTGGCACTGAGTGAGATTGCTGCAGTAAAGAGTTGAATTTGTCAATATATTTCTGGCTGAAATAAGAAGGGACCCCCTTGCAATGTTGGTATATGTGTTTTACGTGAGGATATAATGTGTGATATATGTTGGACACAAAGAACATGATGCATAATATACTTCTGTGTAACTTTGGAGTTGACATTAGCTTGCGTACAAACTACACTGAAATGGAGTGTGAAGCCAATTTGGGTGCTTAGGGAAAGAGTGACACTGGTTGAGACGGATGATGCTGTTGTGATTTGTAATTGACGATATTGCAGAGAAAGGGTTGGTTTTTTTAAACTTGCACAATTTTTCAGTGTATGGGACTATTGAAAAATGGCTTGAAGTGAGTCCAGGGCTGGTCCTTGTGAAAGCTACAAGTTGTTACGAGTATGTGTAGATGTGCTACACACACATTGCATTATTTGTCTGTATTTTTGGTCTCTGCGTAGTCCAAATGAAGTGAAATGAAGTTATATCTGGTCTCCGCAAGATAGTCCAAATTAAGTGAAATGAAGTTCTTGATGATATATGCAACAGAATACTGTAGAAGGTTACTGGATGAGATTTGCAATAAAGTTTGGTCCTCTTACATCAAATAATGTGATTGATCACAGAAAAAGACAAAATGACTATCAACATGTAAACTCAAGGGATATCAGCCAATCAGAACCATACATCTGTACACTAAAGAGCTTGAATTCTGTTGTCACAATCAATCAAACACATTTTCATGTAGCAAGGTCCTTTTTTGTAGCATTTTCGTTCTTCTCTCTATTTCAACTTGGCTACATGGTGTTAAATCATGAGTAATTCTTGCAAATGGCAAGAAAGTGTAAAATGGGAGACCCTTGTGATGGCAACTTACAACAATATCCAGATGGTGGCAGCTGTCATATTTCAATTTGCCATGCATGATTATCTATACGTTCACTTTTCTCATAATCTTAAATAACCCTCCTGAAAGCTACCGCTTATACAGCTCTCATTTTCTCATTCAGTAAAGGGAACTTCTCTGTACAATATTGTGCTGATAGTCTCCTTTAAGATTTTGTCATCTAGAAACTTGTCCAGGCTTGGGGTCAAGGATTTGACCCCCTAAGCAGCATTAAATACCACCAGAAGAACTTCTCAGTTGCTCCATTGTATGCCAGCAGGTCACTCTGTGGTACCATAAAACAGGATAGTAAGAAGGTTGTGTCCCATTTAGGGTTCCTGTGTGATCGGTCCCAAAGAGTCAGCCTATTGCTTTGTCTTCATGTCGTAACCAACTTTGTGTGCCTTTGCTCTACAAACTTCTGATGTCAATGCAAAACTATCCCTAACTGTTTATTGCAATTCCAACGTAGTGCATCAATTATAACTTATTGATTTATTTACCAAGGGTAGCATATCTTGATATGTGATTTCAAGTAAAATTGCTTAATTGGTGTAAATGTTCTAAAACTGAATATAGGTTAATATTGGACATTACATATGAAACAGACACACAGTTATTTGATAGCATCCATACCTCCACAGATAAAGAAACATATATGCATCAATTTTTGTTGAGTCCAACAGAGGATGTTTTTATCTCTGACTTGCCATACACCTCAGTGAGAGAATATTTGTTGCTTCTTGCTGCCTTCTCTATGATATTGTAGGGTTGAATGTGTGTTGGATGAATACATGTAGGTATTAATACCCTGCCTCTCACTAAAGAGATGGGGGGAAAGGGGGTTTGCCTCAGATATTGGGCCAATAAACTCTTGATGGTAAATTAGCATGAGAAAGACATGCCATGAATGTTATAGAGGTCATTGTGTACTCTCTCATTGTCTCAGCTGTGATTTATTCATTTTGCATTCACAAATACTTAATGTCAGTGATATTTTCCCAAAAAAAATATTGATTTTGAATTATTTCTCCAATTGCTTGAGTATTGCCAGTTTTCATTAATGGTTTTCTGAATAAGAGAATTTGAAAATGATTGAAAAACAAGATCTTTTGTCTAAAAATTGATGCAAAATTTGCTGCATGGAAAAAGCAAACAGTCAAAGATAAACTTGACTGCACAGACATATAACGGAGATACTTTGTACAGACTTTCCTCCTGTATGAAAAGGCTTCCCATCCATCCAGTGAACGAAGAAACCATCATTGCAGAACAGTATGTCGTCATTACAAACAGTGTGAATAGTGTCAAATATTACCCTATGGTCAGTCCAGAAATTCCCACCAGCTCCATTATCTGTGATTATAACCAATACTGATCATCTAGTTGCTTGACCATCACATTGTAGTTGTAATTAATGTCATATGATATGGAATACATACATCATCTCTATCTTCATCCAAACATGAAATCATTTTTGTTTGATAATTGTATCAATATACTTTCTGTCATCATTATGAAGGCATACACATTAGTTGTCTGCTTCGTGTTACATCACACAGTAACAAGGAAGTGAGTTTTACCAGGGTCCGTACAGGCTAAACTGCACGTAGCTGGATAATAGTTGTGTACTGTGTTTGTGTTTATCTTTCACAGGATTTATTTTCAGAGTTACAACAGAAAAAAACAACTCCAATTTGTAAATATAATGTATTGGACTTTTTCCAATTGTACATATGTCTTTTTTCAGTAGAGAATTTAGTATTTGTTGATGGAATTGTGCATCAAATGGAATGCTTCTACACATGTATGTATGTATGTATGAAGACTATTATATTATTGTCTTGCTGGAGCACTTTGTCTTATTTATTACAAATCACTGCTAACTTATTGTCATTGGAGCTACAAATACAGAGATTTTATCATCAAACATTACGTTCTAACTGTCATATGTTGTATTTGTAAATTGATTTCTACAGAGCAAGAGCCTGCCAACGTGTGCATATTGGAGTCTATATTTTTTCACAGAGTGGTAAGGAGCACAGACGTCACTTTCCTATAGGCAGTGGTCATTTGTGTCAGTATTATTTACTTTCATCCCAATTTGTGGGTTGTGCATCATCTGTCAAAAGTGATTTGATTTCTCATTGAATGTCTTCATTGAGAAGTGTCTGTGTCACATACAAAAATAACTTTGTGATGATGTCAATCTTCCAGGAGAGCACAATGGTAAGAAGACCACGTGTCATTGTATGTGACTGTGGTTACTTAGTGTTCATTGCAGACCAGGCGTTTAAAGTGGTAGTTCTGCCAATGCAATAATCTATTTTAAAAGGCCTGCCATGGGTTGATTATTCTATATGTGCTGTTTGCCATTAAAATGTGCATTGTGATGATGTATCTGTCCACCACCCGAGCAGGTTTTGCGCAGTTGCAGTCATATTGACGTATTCATATGTTCTTAATTTACCATGGTGTAACAAGAATTCGAAATCACCACGTAGAGTGTATGAATGTGTGTACATGTGCTCCGGGAAATTTAAATCGTGTATCTCAGTATAACTTTGCCCACCCAAGTACATTCCACATTCTAGGAGTGTCTAGCTGCTCATGTTGTCAAGGCACTGGTTTGTTGTCTGTCTACACAGAGTGATTTGTGGAAAACTATTGTGACAATTGGGCAAATATCTTCATGCTTAGTCACTTGATCGAGCATTCAATTGGACATTCTCCTCTCTGTCTTGCGGATTTTTAAGACCTGCTGAACAGATAAGAATTATGCCATGGATAGAAAGATGCAAGAAATACAGTGAGTATTTGCACAAATGTAGATGATTCTATGAACCAAACAAAGGGGTGAGTGTGATCTGAAAGTGAACTAATTGTAAGCAGCAGGTGCTCTCTCCTGTCACAGCTTAATACTTGTAGAGTGTGTGCTGTGTGAGCTGTGGTCTATTACTGCTTGTGTGCAGAATTGAGCTCAAATACACAAGTTTTAGACTTTTTTGAATTGTAATCATGCTCGAAGAAGTTGTTAAGTCAGTTTAACATCAATGTCAATGAAGTCAGCTCAACCATTTCAAGAATGGTAACCTTGTTGCCATGCTACTGCATACAAACAGGTTGCTAATACATGTACACGTAGTAGTTACAAAGATCATTTGATTGAACACCATCCCTTATTGGAAGATTTTTGAAGTCCCAGTTGTTTGCTCCTACATTCATTGCCGTAAGACAAAGAAATCACTGTTTAGCTAGCTGCCTCAAAGAAAGTGATAGTAATTTAAAAAGCTTTTGCAGAGATGAAAGAATGTATTTCTACAAAAATTTTAGAAAAGAGTGAAGTTTGTTAAAAATTAATTTTTGTCATTAATGACAGAGTTAAATGTGTGTTATCAGTAAAGTGTCAGAAATGACTTTTTTTTTGTGACAATTACCGGTACTTGTTCTCCCCAGTGAGGTTTATCATCTTGACTATCAGTCATTCAACGGATTTTGGCAAAGCAAGCTTTGCCCACAATAGAGATATGCTTGCAAATTGAAAGGTGCATTTGTGTGTTGTGGAGAAACGGAACTCTGCATACTCAGCTAGTATCCGCCTGACTGCCTATACAGAAACTGAACAGATATATGTGTATGCATTAGTGATTTGTATATTGTGGCACAATGTGAAATAAAAAGGAAACCTTTCCATTTTCAGAAAGTCGAATATGTCTCGTGTGAAGTGGATCTCTCAAGTGGCATAACTAAGGTAGCAATCAGCAAACAATGCTCTAGGGAGACATTATACAGTATGTCCCCCAAAAAGATTACAGTGAGATTTCTGCACTGATAACTTTCAATATGATTAAACTGTCTGAATGCTATTTCAGGGTCTAAAAATGTCACATCTTACCTATATGTTGCAGGAAACCCCATTCAATTTGGTTAAGTGGTCACAGAAAAATATGGATCATTGTAAAGCATGTCATGGGTCTGTTTCTTCCAAGTTTAACACTTGGATACCTTTGGAACTGCATATAAATGTGTGAACACAATGGACAGAACTTGGAAGGAAGGGAATCCTGACATGCTCTACGAGATCTTCATTTCTATTTGACCACTGACGCAAATCGGATGGTGTTTTCTGTAATATGTGGGTAAAAAGTTATAGTTTCATATTCTGAAATTGTATTTGGATTGATTCGCTATTAATTGTAAAGTTATGGTTGTGGAGGGTCCTGTTGTAATTTGGGGGGGGGGGGGGGGGGGGGACATACCATACAGTACAAGACGTAAATGCCAGCTGGACAGCCCTTGATAAGTTCACCTATGAGAAGAGTTATTTTATGAAAGAGTTGACTATTTTTGCATTTTTTCTTCAGTTTTGACAGCAAATATTCATATTTTAATCGTTATGTTAGTTTGTCTACACATGCCAGGAATAGCTGACTACATGCAGTAGTTTCCTTGATTATTCATTAAGAATTCAGACACCTGAAACATGTACGGTCACACATTCTTCAAGCATAGAAATTCACCATCATACTGCACACAGAAACACAGTTCATGCCCACAAGCCTTGAAGTTTACAAAATTTGCAATTTTATTATATCTTTGACATTTTCTCTCATCATATTTGCTATTATGATGCTGAGTACTCACAAGTAGCTGGAGTGAAGTGTGGGAGAAAGTACACAAAGATAAAACAATACCAGTTTACCAAGACTTCGCTCGCATAACCCTATCAATATAGTGGACTCACAGAAAGAAATGTCTACAAAACTGCCAGGTGTATTCATGATAACCTTGTCCACACAAGAGTCAAAAGAGTTTGCTTATATTTTCTTCATGTACATTTGTCCCCCTTTTCTCCCAACTTAATCATTCAAAATCTGACACACAGAAAATTGCACAAATTACTCAAATGTAGACTCTCAGTGAGAAAAGAGTAAATAATAGAACAAAACAAGGCAAGCTGTTTCTTTATGCCTATATGACGATAGACAAGTTGCAAGAACTGCACACATCTTTAGGAGGGGGGGTCCACAAGCATATCATGCAGGAAATAAGTAGAGCAAGACCAGTATCTCTCATCAGAGTTGAGAAGTCCGATCTTCAAAACTGGTATACACTGTATTTAAATACAAACCTAATAAAAAAAATTTGATTGGATGAAAACTGCAACAGAGCTCAAAGGCCAAGTTTGTAAGATTCTGTTTTCACTCCAACCATGGACAAGAATAAAAATATCAAATTTGAGGGATAATATCAATCTTATGGAAGTTTCTTATATTATAAGGGAGGATTGGGACACACACTTCATGTTTAGCAAAACCAAAGGAAGGTAAGTCTATTTCTTAAAGGAAAACCATTCCAGTACACTACTTGATCAATGAATGACAGGGATTTTGTGTAGGCAGTATTATAACCTTGTCTACAAAATGAAATTTATCACTCATTACAAACATTTCTGAACAGGATGTAATTCATTATAGTCCACAAACTGAAAGCATGTATAATTCCAAAACAGACATCAGATCAAATAGGTACTAGAGAAATACAAAATATAGATATATCACAGCTGAGTCCAATATTCATGTGTACCATTTGCCTGTTATGGTAAATCAATATACTGCATGACAACATCCATACAGGCACAAGAATCAAAAGCAACAAATACAGCATAAAAGCTTTACCAAAAATCAAACTGCTATCAGATAATGTTCATATATACACAGATATCTTTAAGATTATTTACAAATACTTCTCGGAAGATACATATATTTGCTGTCGATAAATCATTCTGCTGTACATCATCAGTAAAAATCATAATATGAATATTTCAGTATAGACATGTTTTGTGTTGTTTTGTATTCAAAAACTATAAACAAAAAAAGACCTATGTTACTACCAGCAAACCATATGAAATGACTGTAGTGAGGTGGGTGGGAGAAATGACCCTAACATCTGGCTGGACCTGATCATAAGAAGATTGATGCTGATATTTTTCTTATTGTGTTTCAAATCTGCACATGCATTCACTGAGAATGTGTCTGCCATTTCTGCGAAGACACTGAAACACTAGTATTACGACAGGAGATGGGATCGCATAGTTGTATCAGTTCCTGAGCTCGGCTAGTTATCCAAATTTGCTTAGCAGAGTATCCAATTTCTGTGGTGCTGTCCGCTTCACAACTTCAGAGAACAGATACGCGTAATCTGACATATAACAGGTCAATTAATGCAAATGGCATATCAGAAAAAGGTTTATCAAATTCCTGATTCAGATACCTGTTGTTACCAAAGTTGCACCATACTAACATATATGTGAGCAGTCAATGTATTGTTACCTCCCTCATCAAGCCCACTTAGAGTACAAAAACCATACTCTTTAGAAATACGTAACAAGAGAGAAATTTTGGGGGACATTTCCATCACCATGACAAAATATTAACTTGTGCAGCCATAGATTGATAAAATGAAGTATAATTCAGTAAAATTGGGGGGAAAAAATGAATAAATGAAAACAAAATATCTATGCAAACATGAGTAAGAGTAAAACATGCTGAGCATGCAGAAAATTCTTCTGGTCCAAATTGAGTCACCAAGTTGGGACAATATGAATTTCTGGACAGTTGGAATAGAAATGTACCTCATTCATTTCATACAAAGGCTGTTGACAGAGACAGCAAGATAATGATTAAACAATTATATAAATCTCCCTTATCTGTAGACACAGAGAACAATGCATAACAAGAAACTAAATGCTAATTTTCATCTCATCACTACTGCCTTTTACTTTTAGAGGAATCGTGATATATGCCTTGGGCTACAAGTGTGACTACAGTGTGATTTATAAAAATAATTTTTCTTCCCATAGTGCACTGCAAATTTTAGTACAACATATAATGCACACCACAGAGTGAGAAAGAGTGTGTACTTTAGATATCTCATTGCTCACTCTCAAAAACAGAACTACCAATATCCCAGGATGAAGACATGAAGTCATAGCTACTTCCCTCACCTATCTCAATATGATCACACATGAAAGGAAAACAGTGTCATTGACGCAGCTTTGTGTGTGTGTGTGTGTGTGTGTGTGTGTGTGTGTGTGTGTGTGTGTGTGTGTGTGTGTGTGTGTGTGTATGTCTAGCCTTGCTGCAAGTCACTAGTTCACGCCATCAAATCTGACTGAAGCCATTTGAAATAATGTTGACATTATCTCATGGCATGCAATGAAAATAAACCTAAAAATAGTTTATAATACTGTACATTGTACATGGAACTTCCTGGCAGTCATGAGATGATATGAATGCTGGATCATCTATCAGCATTTTCTCCACTTTGTAACAAATAATAGCTAAGATTAAAATAAATTGTGTTAACAATTAAAAAGGTACATAAAATCAGTAACATAGAAATGTTGCCTCAATAGGTAATATAGGAAACTCGATTGACTGATGATGGTCGCTACTTTCTTCTTCTTCTTCTTCTTCTTCTTTTTATGACCTCAGCTGCAAATTTCAAGTTATTCAGATCAAAAACATAAATATAAAGAAACTTTGCATCAGGCTAAGAAATCAATGATACTGAAAAGCTTTGTAAGCTATAGTTCATCAAACCTAGTTAACAGCATGAACACAACTACCTTGGATTCTGCAATTCTGCAATCCTCATCTTTCTTATTCTCTTCTTAGTATTATAAACTATTTTATCTTTGCACTTCTGAGCACATATAGATTGATTTAAAGTCACACACATAGCTGCATAATTACATTTAGATTCCTTCATACCTCACATAGGCAGATGCGGTTTAACACTGAAGACAATCTTAATATGATGGTAGACTAGCTTGCGATAAAGACACAAAGTAATGAATTCTGACATCACACATTCAACGCAGATACCACCATATGGTTGTGTTAAGCATACAGCAGAGTTGATCCCAACTTCGGTCAAAATAAGCTATCAGTAATTTTAGAATGGAATATTGGTCCTTCCTTTCTGCACCAACCAAAATTCACTTCCAATAGATGACTTTGGAAGAAGTAACCTGACAAAGGACATGTGTAGTGACTCCAAGTTGGAAAATATATTGGCCAACTGGAAATTCAACACATTTCTCTAATGTTTTGAGATATACATGTACTGATATGATTTATGCTGGAGTATTTACAAATACATGTTAAGGGAGGTGAAAAAGCATGACAATACTGATACACATGGAGCTACTTTTTTTGTTGTTCATTTGGTCACATCATTTTTCTCTCAGAGTCATGTAATCTCCTTCCAGCACACTATGTGAATGATACGGAATATCCATAAGTTGAAATAGCAGACTGATGATTATTGGTCTGAACAAAATACAACATACATGTCTGAATAATTACATCTGTGAACTATGTATTTTGCTTGTTTGGATTCTTTGCACCACAACAAAGCAACAATAACCTGTGTAACAGGTGGTCTGAAGTATTTAACTTTTTAATGCCACTGGAAAATATCAATGAGGGGGAAATAAATACAATTGTTGTACATAGTTTAATACACATCACCAGGCCACTGATGTGTACTGGCACTATGCATTGTAAAAGGTATGAGGACAGAAGGCGCAAAAGGGCAAGAATGGGATTTAACTACGCATTAGCTTACACAGGGGAGAGGGAGACATCTTCAAACAGATATCACAATATTTGTGGTCATTGTAGTTAAAGCTTTACACATGAAAGTGGACTACTGATACCTAACTTTGCATTGGCATGTCAACTTGGGCTGGAGAAAGAAAGTGTAGAGGAAGGAGGGGTGGAGAAAGGGGGGCTTGGGGAAGGAGAGCTGAAAGAAGAGCAGAAGGAAGAAGAGTTGGAGGATAGAGGACTAAGGGATGGAGAGCTGAAGGATAGAGGACTGAGGGATGGAGAGCTGAAGGAAGGAGAACTGACAGAAGAAAGGTGGGAGGAAGAAGGATTGAGGAAAGAAGAGGGTGAAATAGGACTGGAAGAAGAAGGGCTGAAGGAAGGAAGACTGAAAGAAGAAGGGCAGGAGGAAGAAGGACTGAGGGATGGAGAGCTGAAGGAAGGAAGGACTGACAGATGAAGGGCTGAAGGAAGGAGGATTGGAAGGAGGAGGACTGAAAGAAGGGCAGGAGGAAGGAAGACTGAAAGAAGAAGGGATGGAGAAAGAGTGGCAGGAGAAAGGAGAGCTGAGGGAAGAAGAGGTTGCAGAAGGGCTGGAGAAGAAGTGAGCAGTGTCATGAGTCGAGGCCGAAGAGCTCCACGATAAGGGGACTGAGGTCCTGCTCCTGGACCTTGACGGCCATGATCTCACTGAGGTGTAGGATGGACATGTCCCTCAGGGTGGTCAGTTTGGTGATGAGTTTGGTGAAGAGGAAGGGCTTATCAGCATGGAAGACCTTGGTGGCGGCCTGGAGGGCCAGCACCATCTCAAGCTGCATCTGCTCCACCATTTGGCGGTCCTTTAGGTCTGACCGGTCTGTGGGAGGGCGGGAAAAAGGACAGGGTTAAACACAGAAGAGCTGTCAGATGTTTTTATGATAGATACAGCAGCTTGGTGCGATGTGCATGAGGCAAAGCACACATTGGAAATACATTGCATCGCTCTATGCATAGACTATTCAAAGGCATACATTGTACATCTTGGTGCAAAAGACAATTATGGTGATAAGCTGAGACAATTGAAACCTATTCAAAGAGCTTTCACACTAAAGGAATATTCAATACATCAGGAATTGTCTGGTTTGACAGCAGCATTGCCCTTTAAATCACCAAATATTCAGAGGCATTATTTCATGGAGCTACATGTGAATCAGAGTAATTTAAACACTTTAATCTCAGAGATATACGGGTTAAACATATATATGCCCATGGGTGATGGTGACTGTTCAGAAAGGCTCCTAACATATGACATGGACTTCGACTGTGATCCTTTAAAGGCATTATTTACCATTTGCAGATGAAACAAAAACCTAGCTCTAGAGCTTCAAAATAGTTATAATTTGTGAGTTAGGGACAGAAACAACCAATGTAAAAATTTGACTCAGTATAATCAATGTAAGATATTGTTAAATATACAAAATGTGAACAATAGTTATGATAAAAATTTTTCTTGACTAAACAGTCTACAGTTATGGTTTTGTGGGAAAAATAGTGATATCTCCTTATATTTCAGGTGTTATTGCAAAATTTGTATATGGTAGGATGTTTTGTGATACAACTGACCTACACCTATGCATCAACTGCGATATCTCGAACATTTCTTAAATCACTGCTCCCAATGGTAAACACTAACTTTAGAGAATATCTGAAATATGGTTTTCTGTTCTTTTAAAATGCGGAAGTATCATCAATCAAAAACTACTGCTAACACTGAAAGTCCTTAGAAAATGCCGTTACAAAAGAGCAATCATTATTCAAAAACTTCATCAAAAGTTGCGATTGATTGGTTTATATCCTTAGTAACAATCCATCTTGCATGGCAGCTCCCTGTTTTTGTTTCTGGCCATTTTCTTCGGCTGCAATGAAAATGTGAAATGAATGTAACTTTGAACTCCATCATATCAAACTATCATTTCTAGACATATGATTCCTATCAAAACCCTTTATTTCTGAAGGAAACAACTGGGAGTTTGATCTAATGAATTGATGGAGAGAGAAAAGAGAATGGACAAGAAATGTCAGATGGATTAATATATTTTTGTAAGATTTTAATACCATGATGTTCCCATGGTAAATGAATTCAAGTTCAAGACATGATAAAGTGGGTAGGTTGATATCTCCATGCTTTACCTGGTGAAAGCAGAGCAGCTGCAGTGAAGAGTGCGTATTCAGCTGTGGTAAGTCCACAAGCTTTTGTGTCCCTCATGAACTCAAACACAACTTCTGGCAGAGTGGAGAATCCTAACTGGTACATCATATGCACATCAAACTTATCCCCATTGGTATCATTCACAAGGCAGTCTTTGTCCAAGGCATACGAATCTGCACACCTCAGCAGCAGCGCATCCACAATGCTGGATTTGATGAGGACAGCCTGGTCATCACACGAGAGTTTGGTGAAGCCAGGTATGCTCTTGGCAAAATGAATGGTCTGCTTGACCAGTACAGCAAACATGTCCATGGCTATATGAAGCATCTCCTTGTTGACAGTACGCTTGGCCTTGCCCGAAGACTTTGAGCCTGAGCCCATCTTGCCGCTGGTCAGAAAGGAGGTGACTCTCTGGAGAGACTGAAGAAAAGGGCTTGTCTTGACCTCATCCTCCCCGACATCGGTTGGCATGTAAAAGTTACTGCACGACGGCGACGATGCTTGCGAGGATGAGAAGGACATCATCTGTGGCTCGTCCTCACCCTTGAGGAGCGAGACAGCAGCACGTTTCACCATCTCTACAATTGTCTCCTTGTTCTGACTAGACGAAGCCATTGCTGCCAGCATGGCCAACGCCTCTGCAAGTCCACTGGAAGCTAGCCTTGCAACAGCAAGGTTATTGATGGATTCATCCTGTACAGCGGTTGGCACAGACTCGTTTCCATTTGCATCCTGACCCCCAGCAAGGACTCCCGGGACACTCTGAAGCAGCTGGGCATTGATGACATTGTCTGGGACTCCAAATGATCCATTCAAGTTCCCTGTGATACTACCCAGGATTGTGTCTGCGAGAGTGTCATTGAGCAGGCCTCCACCTGTTCCTATGATTTGGCCGACTAGCTTGGACAAACTGATAAGGGTGTCCAGGTTTTGTCCCTGGACCAGTGCACCTATGGTCTGGATGACTCGCATGCCTTGTTCCGACGATGCCAGCACGTTTAGAGCACTTGTGGGATCTTTGATTTGTCCATTAGTGGCAAATGAAGTCAGTTTGTAGATCACATCGATGCTTTGACCAGTAGCTGCAGACAAGATGGCCAAGGGGTCTGTCCCCACCATGGCCTTAGAGCTGGCATTAGCTGCTGCATCAGCTCCATTCATATTTGCCTGCTGATTTGAGTTTGTATTTGATATTGTGTCAGGGTCACTCATCAGTTTCATTTTCTTTGGATCAGATATGGCAATAACAAGTTCATCATCTTCATCCCCATCCTGTATGTCATTTGCACTTTCCTCTGAGCCTTTCAGTTTGCTCCAATACGTCTTTCTGAATAGAGGCACATCTTTCTGCAAGGATTGTATCAGAATACAATGGCATCAAGTGAATGAATACATTTCAAGTTACAGCTAAAAAAATATACATTTTTCTGGTTCATACAAATTTAAGCTCTGGTACAGGCATTGTCTCTAAACAGTCACTTACAAAGCTTGCAAAATAGATCAGAAAAACATATATGTTCTAAGTTATGTGAAGCATCACAAACTAAAACACTAAATTGGAACAAACACAATATTGTGCATTCTACTTTCTGGGGTTGTTTTATTCCTGTGAAAGCAGGGTGAAAGTAGTGAGTAGTGAGACTTTTGAAATCACTTTACAATGTACAATGAACTCCCCATCCCGTTTCTTACTACTATCCTTTGATTAAAATGAATATTAAGTGATTTCTTCATGACAGGTATTTCTCACCCCTACCTCCTAGCCATGTCCCAACATAAGATTTATACTAGAGCAAACTTTGCTTTTTTTCTTCAAATTGCAAGTGACATTTAGATGGTAAAGTATTGGCTGAGAAGGGGGCTTCAGGTTTCCAACTTCTTTGTGAGATAATTAGAAACCACTTATGAAATATTAAAGAACATATAATTCTCAGAGGAATTCAAAGTTTATCTGATGAAAATTGGTTTTGAAATGGCAAGATATTAAAAAAAACAAACAAAGAGGTCCTAATAAAAGGTGGAACCACTTTTTATTAGGATCACTTTGTTTTACTGTTTTTAGATACCTCAGCCACTTCAAAACTGATTTTCATCAAATGAACTTTAAATTCATCTGAGAATTGTATGTTCTTTAATATTTCATAAGTGGTTTCTAATTATCTCGTAAAAAGTTCAAATCTGAATCCGCCATCTCAACCACAACTATTCCATCCCTTTAAGTCCTCACTACATAGTAGCACACAGATATTTCCACAAGTCCAGCAGAAGCAATCTTACCGAGAGATGCTTGAGGACCTCTGTAGAGGCATTGTAGCCCCTCTCTAATGTCTGCATCAGCTGCTCCTGTGCTGGAGTTAGAACCAGACCTTGGGGTTGAGTGAAGACCATTTGAGTGGATGTACCAGGAGCTGTGTGGGTGGCAGGAGGCAAGTCCTTGAGTACAGCTGGGTTGGCTGTAGCAGTAGCCTCCAGGCTTGGGGGGATACTAGGGGCAGCGTTTGGTGGCTGGGAGACAGGAGTGACTGTTGGTGTGGAGGTCGGGATGGAAGGGCTGTTGGATCGCGTACTGGACGGTGAGGTGCTGAGAGACGCCTGTGCTCCAGATGGCAGGGGCTGAGGCTGGGGCGTGGGGGCTACTGATGCAGGGATGATGGAGACTGGTAAGGGACTGGCTGGAGGAATGCTTGCTGGGGCTGGAGGTTCCTGCACAACACCAGGCTGCTTCTTCTTCCGCTTTCTTCTGATGAGTGGCTTGCGTGTCTGCAGTCGATCCTTGTCCCACACTCCTATTATTGAGAAGATGACAATACATCCACACATTAAGATTACAATATATGTGACCCTGCACCTCAAAACAAACAAAAAGTCGCCAGACATGAATTTTCAGTTAAGACCATATTCTGAAAGAGCAGACTTTAAGCTTTAAAATGATGTATAACTCAAATCAAATGGACTCTCCTAACCTATCTAAATATCGGAAAGAAAGCACAAACTCAGGAAAAGTGTGAACTGAGAAAAGAGGCTCTGAAGTACAGTGTCTATTCAAGCGCTTAATCTTTACCAAACCGTGCTGGCTGTGCGATGAATGGGACAAAAAACAGGAAGTAAACCACCAGAGTAACAACAATGAAGGGATTATCAGATTAAACTGAAATTAAGCATGCCTCATTAACACATTCTGTCCATAATCAATGCCAACTTTCAAAGCAGTAGCACTATCCTTTCAAAAGTTATTAGAGTTGAAAGTGAAGAGTGTGGACAAGGTTTTTCAGAAATGAAAAAGGGATTCTAAAGACACACCTAATCACAATATTCTACCAAAAATGTTCGAGATAAACTGCTAAAAAAACACACTTTAATGCCCGTTTTAAGATACCAAATTTTAGCATAATGTAAAAGAAGACCCGCTCTTTCAGAAAATATAAAAAAGTTGAGTTCGGCTAGGTTGACCCATTTCACTTATTTTCAGTCCTTAACCAAAATAAGTGTGTGCGACTTTATGTTCCTTTTGAGGTGCACGGTCACATATTGATATTACATTTGTAGTAAATGTCAGGTACAGAATTTAATGCTGTCCTAATCAATGGGGACATTTCAGAGGAAATAACTTGATATTGAAATCTGAATTTTTACAACATATGTGACACTTAGCAATACTGTCTGATGTATCTTTTTCCAGTTTATCTTATTTGTGCATCTTTTGAAACCTTCCCAGAACTTCGGAGCTCTGTTTTACGGATAAAATCGACTTAATTGATGGCTGCAAGCCTTAAATCCAGTACTTCAAATCTGACTATGATAATGAGTGTTGCTCTGTTACTATACCATAGATTGTATCCAGAGGCACGAACTGGGACCACTGGGTTCCAGAGGACAACTTACTTTCAACTTTCATTCCCATCTCCAAACAGCGCTTCATCCGGCAAGCAGGACAGTGCCGCCGTGTGTACAGGTCCATGTTACAGTTTCCTCCCTGGGCACAGGTGAACGTTGCTCCAGAACGGTTGCTTCGCAAAAAGAAGCTTTTACAGCCCTCGCAGGAGAGGACATTGTAGTGCACGCCGTTGGCACGGTCCCCACAGATAAGGCAGAGTTTTTCCCCACTACTCACTGTCCCATTGCCAGAGTTATCATTGTTCACATTGGGTTTGCTTTCCACAACACTGGGGGAAGTAGACACACTGGGTGGTGCTTCACTTGGTACTGTCTGATGAATGGTAGTCATGACTGGCTCTGTGCTTGTATTTGGTGCAGGAATCTTTGGGAAAATATGGGAGAAATCAAATCACATTGAAGAGTATCTTCTATCAAAGAAGGTATCATGACATAATTAGCAATAGAAGAGAAATAAATCCATATGAGATGATTTTGGATACATTTACACATTAACCCATTAGTAACTGAACCGCCCGAAACAGCCCGTCAAGATTACTCCCTAAACCACCCGAAACCTCACATCTGCTTTTACATAGTTTTATGCTTTTTATTGTTTTCATACAATGTAAAAAGTAATTTTTCGCGCTTGGCTGGGTAAGAAGAGTTTCGCATGTTTTTAATTCCGCGAAATCAAGACACTAAGGACATGAACATATGGTAAGCAAAAATATTCGCGTGCTTTTATTTTCGCGCTAGTTTCTGGTTGCGCGAAATGTGCGAAAATTTCAACACGCGAAAATTTCCGCTTTTACAGTAGAATATATAATAATGTAATTTGAAAGCGATCGAAGGTCAACAAAAGCATGTCAGAATAATTTCTGTGACACACAAGTCTCTTGGTGAAGTCTTACTAGGCTTTCAAAACACATAACTTACAATATACGAAAATAAACATGCAGTGATCTATTTTGCGTACACATGTTTTAGACAGTTGTCGAAATGAGAGTAATATTGCTCTACTTCCCAAGGAACAACATGCCATTATGTATGAAATCTTCACTTGCTAAAGGGTAAAACATCAAAGAGCTCTTTGTAAATCACAATAAAATTCATAAAGAAGTAAAGAGAAGAATACAACTATGATTTTAAAGAAATAAAACATTTTCACAGCAAATAATTTCAACATTGTGTGAAGGTCTAAACTCAAACACCTAGCTCAATCAAATGAAGCAAGGATGACTTAAAATTGGCAAGAAATTGCGACAATGAGGTGTTTCTGAGAGTAAAGATGAATGAGGGAAAAGCCACCATTCTTCCACTGCTCAAAAAACCTCTGGCATCGTCTAGCTAAGGTTCAGACCTGACCATGGTCAGTGTCCAGACCTACTCACCGTTACAATCTGCATGACATGGCCTGGAGTCTGACCAAGCTGGGCCGCTGCTACGGCCGCTGCCTCTGCAACATCGGTCACGTTGAGCACCTGGACATAGGTCACTGTCCTGTCCATCTTTTGCTCTGAAGGAACCTCCATTGTAGTGGCTAGAAGTCATAAAAACTGTGAGAGAGAATAATACAAATATTAGCCATATTTCTCTCTTATTTTTAGATTCTTGGTATGACACTGTACTCATATCCTTTTATTCTGCCTGTTCAGTTGCACTTTTGACCATTAAAAACCCTACATATCCATCCAAAGAATCATTTTTGTATGATGTTTTACTCATATAAGGTACTGAATTATTTTGGAAGAAATTCTTTTTTACATTAGAATTTGATGATATCAGTTACATGACACATATATCTTCGCTGGCAACAGAGAGCTTAAAAAGGAATATAATGAATTAAGGTGTAGACATTCAAACTTTTTGATTTTGTAAGTAATCACAGCATACTCCTTTCTTCATGACAAGATCACATTAATGGCAAAAATATTTCCTGAATGGAATGATTTGGGATATCTCTCTGAAAGAAGTTTAAAAAAGTGTAAATGACCACTCTGTTCGATGGGCACTTAGCACTCTAATAACAATTCCAACACTCATAATGATCATAATTGGTCAAAAACATACAAGTTTGCAATGATGCACACCTTGTTCAATTACTATACTGCATTAACAGACATTACAGAGTCTCTGCATTCCCATATATTGAGGTTAAGCACTGAAGCACAAGTCTTCCATGACTGCTCCAGATCAGATAAGTTGAAAACTCTCATATTTCACAATTATTTGGATTATTTCTCCTTTACTTGTCAAAAGTAGGTTGTCCTAAAGACCCTCAAGACCATCTACTGTCATACGATACCAGGGTTACCAGGAATATGCCATGCAAAAATCATAAGGGATACGTTCGTGCCATAGTCCACCTGGAAATCTGAAACCCAACACTGTGAATCTCAAGTGGTAGTAATAGGCTCCATCTGACATGTACTTGTTACAAAACTGAAAATATTCCTCTCCAATTATTGCTCTAATCACATCTTTCAAAGCTGGTGAGCACAACAGTTATACAAGTATGACAAACAAACCAAATCTTACTTAGTCAACTTACTAAAAACATGCATTGAGAAGAGATGTTCACTGGTTAAAAGCAACCATTGTGTCATAAAGATTCTTGGTTGTCTTAAAACATTCTTTTGTGTTACCATATGTGAAAAGTACCATTGTGGCATCACAGCCTTCACACTGTCTCTATGGAAGTATGCAAATTTATACAATATGATAAACTTTCAAAAGTGATTCCTGTTTAGAAGCAACTGTTCTGATTTCTGAACAGCAATGCAAAGTTACGACAGACATATACAGCAGCTCATATCTGTGCAGAGCGAGTGGTAATGCACTTACCAAACATCAATAACACTGTGTGCTGTCTCACAATGCAGCAAATGAAATGGCTGATCCTTTAGCCCACCTCAGTGGATCCTGGGATTACATTGCAGCCCTGCAGAGCTGGGGGAAGCAGAAACGGAAAACATACAGACCAAACAATGTGAACGAATAGCTTAGGGCCTACAGTACTTTTATTCCAGCAGTTTTGTATACCATATTTATGCAACATCAGAAACATTGTGCTCCACCCCCCTCAAAAAAAAAAAAAAAAAAAAAAAAAAAAAAAAAATATATATATATATATATATATATATATATATATATATATATATTATATTTATTCATATAAATCAGGATCAGTGAAAGTGAAAGTGGTACTCAGAACAACAGGAAAGTCTGTGCTTTTTGGATGTATTCACAAAATGGTTGCATAGAAATGAAGAAAAAAAAGAACATGTCTACAAACATGCTATTGACAGTAGGGTAATAAGACTACATCTTGTAAATCAGTCACATGATTTTTAATGTTCAACTCATTACTGAAGCATGAATGCTATTTACAGTATATCAAAGTAAATTGCAAGATACCACTGACTTTTGATTCACAAAAGAATGAATGTATGGTCTGCATTGAGAGTATGTTTGTAAAAGACTAGAAGTACAGCAGCTTGCAATATATGTGTTTCAACATGTGATTCAGAGACTCGCATAATTTCCAAGAATGACATTTAAATGGTTTCCTGAGAAGAGTCAGAATGGCCGAGAGCTTATAAATGAACAATCTCATTAACAAACAGTGACTTAGACCACAACTTGCCACTAATTTTTGACATGAAGCGTTTTCAAAGCCAATAGCTGCTTCATTGCGAGTACATCCTTCCATGCACATGATCTATAATGAGTGACAGTATCACAGCTTTCATTGTAAGTATTACATTACAATGACTGAATGCCTTGTAATCTATCATGGTTATGTATAGGGGTTGGGGCCTTTGGCCAAGTAGTAATGCGTCTTTTATGTAATTAACAGGTTGGGTACATGTTTGTCACAGTAACGAAAGCTCAGCAATGTTATGTGTTTTCATGGTCACTCCTATGCTACTGTATGTCTACACCATGTTCCCCATGTCAAAGCAATCACGTTTCAGGCCACTGCAGATAAAACGGGATGGACATGATACAACATTACAGACGGGAAGGGTAAACGTGACAGGCAATGATTGCCTGATAAACTGTCAAAATATTTGCTACCCTGTCACAGCACTGATGAAAAACCTAGTAGGTCTTAGCAAAACAGGGTGAATGCAACAAAATGTGACAGCACGCAATAGGCCGCAACAAAGCTTGACGGCAATCCACAGAAGGATGTGACAGAAAATATGTGTAGTCTACATTATGTAGCCTGATCAGACGCCGTGAGTATGGTATGGTGTCTGACAGATATGTGTGCATAGGAGCAAAGACTGGAACGAACAAGACTAGAACGTGGAGGGGAAAATCAGTAGAATATTCCACAGACCCACGGGGCAGTATGTTTTGGGAAAATGGGGCTGCCATGAACATAGTGTAGATGTAGGCCTAATGTAGCATTTAAGAGGCCCAATGCTGCATCCCTCATGAAATGAAGGTTCCCTGTGTATCTACAGACTTAACAGGGGTCGCACTCAACCTTTTTTTCAACTAGCCAGGCGGACTACTTAGAATCAATTTTGACACTGAAGCAATATTTTGGCTAGCCAGACGGACTAGTAACTTCAGAATTTTATGATTTTTAGCTAGTCCGACGTGATTTCGGGTGGCCAATGGCCAGCGGACCATCGCCAATTTCGAACCCTGCTTAAAACTTAAGACAAAGAGTCCACTTTACTTCTGCTCCCAAAGAGTAGGGGTACCTACTTTAAGAGGACTGCTTCATCCCACACAGACTGGAAAATGGGCAAATGATACTCACACATTATGGCTTGCCCCAGGAAACTAGTGCAATAGTCACCTAGCAGTATCATTACCACACATAAAGTCACATGAATGACTGAATAGATGGTTACATACTTACAAGCATGTACCTCAAATGCAATGACAGCATCCAATCAAAATTTAGAATTGTCCCTGAAGTTTGAACTTCAGATTAATATGAAAAATTCAACATCCATGTAAGTGGAAAAAATTGTGATTTTAAACTTTCCTCTTGGCATCAGTCATGTACAACACTTTCCTCTTGTATTTCTATCCACACAGTAAGACAGCAATATACTTTTTGTCATTCATCCATTGGTTTCCTCAATGCAAATGTTACAGTCAGGACTAATGCCCTAATGGCACAACAGAGTAGGATACATACGCATCAAACACAACACTAGTGACAGGTATAAACTTAGTAGCCCTCCTCTTTATTTCACATATGAAGCTCTACAATGTTCTCCCTCCCTATACCTTTCTGGTGAAATGAAGCAATGCCATAAAGACTGCTACAATACATAATCATCACGGTTAAACAAAAAGACAGAAACAAAACAAATTTTTGTTCACTGTTCTGATCTTGTAAAGAGTACAGTACAAATACCTGTACATAGCCTGAGGTGCTGAGGTCCTATGGAGGATTAGCAGGGAATAATCCTTGATTCATCATCAAGCTGGGAAGCACATGTTGGTTTACCAGCCTGTCTCTTTCCTTCAAATGGCTAAAATAAAGGCACCTGTTGAAATTACATTCTCCCCCCCCCCCCCCCCCCCCCCTCTGAAACATCTATGTTTGGGTCAGTGCTTACTTATTAATGTCTTACACATCTAATGCACAAGTTTTGGATGTAAAATGTACATTTGCCTATCAAAGACTGTATGATTTGTGACAGACCATACAAAACTAGCAGCTTCTCATTTTCCCCAAATGATGGGTAAGCTCATTTTCTTCATACGTAAGAAATGACATCGAAGTCCATACTCAGAACAATTGACAATTTCATTGCCATTTGGTGAGCTTATACCGTGGTACCTTAAGATATTGAAAAAGATTATTCATTAATTCAAGTGATCAAATACAAATTATTTCAGGATGATATACCTTCCTACAATGAACAGTGACTCAATGTACACACAATTATCTTATGCAAATATCTAATTGCCAATCTGTAACAATCTACCAGACATGGAATAAGCCAGTTTGGTCCACTTTGCGCATGTGCTGACGAAAGGTCATTTGTACCAACAGGGCATATTGGTTTTAAATTCACTGAGATTTAAGTACTGTGATATGATAATTCATGTAATCCATAAAATATGATGGTGCTTGCCAACACATCCAACTTGAGAGTAAGCCTTGTATTTGGCAATATTAATAGAAAAATACTGTATGTCAATATATTCAATGCAAAATGATAAAAAGGATGCATCCCCAACTGCTAAATGACTGACATTCTGGTCACCTCATAAAAGCTGAGATCAAACATACTTTAGAAAACCAAATAAGTCTGTGAAAAATCAATTCTGATTGGCTGATCCTACACTTAAGTTTGATTTTCTGACTCATTCAAACTTCAGGATCTGGGCCGGTATTCAAATCCATACTTAAGTCAAATACTTATACTTAAATCAAGTATTTTACTTAAGAAAAGTAATTTGTTTAAAAATGCGATTCAGTTCCCGCTAAGTATTATACTTGGCTAAGACAGATTTTGTCGCAATTTTATTACTTAAGTATTTTACTTAAAGTAATAAAATTGCAGAGTGACGTCATTCATGTTAAGTATTATACTTAAGATAAGAAATGCTCGTAGGTTACTTAAGATAAGAAATGCTGGTAGGTTGTTTGCCACTTGGCAATTGGATTTGAGCTGGGGAAGACGTGGCCATGGCAGCTCTTCTCCATCTCCATGAGAACTACCAATTGGGAAGGGAGAGAATACACAGACGACTTCATCCGTTGCAAATCTACAATGACGTTGAATTAATCAAGCGCTACAGATTCAACGGGGAGGGTATCCACTACATTACTAATCTTATCCGACACGACATCACACCGAAAGGAAATAACAACCATCCTATTGACCCAATAGACAAAGTTTGCATAGCCCTTCATGTTTTAGCCACTGGATGTTTCCAGAGAACAGACGGAGACACGCTTGGAATCTCTCAGGCGTCTGTATCACGGATTGTCCAGACAGTCTGCACGGCACTTACCGACAGGTTACCACACTTTGTTCGCCTTCCTCAAGGACATGAGCAAGTGGAGAACATGATGAAGTTTTATCAGATAGCAAGGTTTCCTGGCGTGATCGGGTTGATCGACGGAACTCATGTCAAGATACAAGCACCAACTGAGGATGAGCACCAATTTGTTAATCGCAAACGTTTTCACAGCATCAACGTTCAGGTAGTGCTAGACGCAGATGCAAAGATCATCAATCTGAATGCACAATGGCCAGGAAGTGTTCATGATTCGAGGTAATAAAAATCATCTATCTTTCAAATTTAATTAATCATTGTGATTCGATTTTGTTTAAAACATGTGTCACTGTGGTATATGGGACATTCTCACATAAAGTGTTAGTTCAATTTCAGTCAGAGTGAAACCCCGAAATCAGCAACAAAATAATGAGTCAAAACTTGTCTTCATATACGTGCACAAACAATAATAGATGCCGGGTATTCAACAGAAAAAAAAAAAAAAAAGGACAGTAGATTCTCAACGCATTAAGGGCATGAACAATGTAACATTGGCACGTAATTGTGAACACAGTGCTCTATGAAACCATAAAACAGATACGTAACCGAAATTTATAACTGATTAACTCCATAATATTTGTAGTTTGAACCAGATGTTACACAAGAGTAAGGCATTCCATACTTGCACTTTTCGCTGTATTGATTGATGAGTTAAGTCTAAATAGTTATAATTTCTTAGTGGAAAAGTAAGCAAAGAAAATGGGATTCCATCGGGAGTCGAACCCGAGACCTCCGGATTGCTAGACCGGTGCTCTACCGACTGAGCTATAGAAAGCCTATAGTAGTTATAATTTCCAAACATTTTATTATATCCACGCCAAACGAAGTTTGAAGCGGGTATACATATATATATATATATATATATATATATATATATATATATATATATATATAATGTATGTATTATGTATATTATTATATATATATGTATATGTATATATATATATATATATATATATATATATATACATAATATATGAAGCGGTGTGATGGCAGGCGGTGGTTGGTCCGTTGCAAAATCTTGCGTCGCGAAGTCCTACAGTTTTGAATCAATGTAAATGAAAGTTTAGAGGAAGTTATGATATTGAGGAATATATGTGTAAGATAGGATTTTTGTGTTCGTCTGTAAATGCGTTGCCATGGTAACCACTTGCATTTATTCCACAATATTCAAGCAATTAAGAACAAAATTAGTATCTCGGAAGATGATAGCACAGGCGAAGTAAAGCTTTACTGAAGACATTTTGCTTTAACTCGCTATAGCAGGTTTGATTGGCTTTGTTTTTCTTTGTTTTTCCAGAAAATAGAAGTAACAATGCCGTTATTCGCTTAATTTTCATGTTTTGAAACTAATTTCCCCTAAAAAGTGGGGGTATATTTGTTCTGGCCATCCCCCTCCCCCTCCATCATAAGTAGGGGGGGGGGGGGGTGCATACCCCCATTCCCCAAATCAGCCACTGGTTGGGGAAACATATTTTCAGTTTTTGAAAGCTTAAGCTGATTATGGCCATAGTTTATATCCATACAAAAAAAAAACACACACACACACATTTTCTGATTTATTGATTTAGCAGACGTAATCAACTTTTTTTTCTTCTTGAGAGGAGTGTAAAATTAATTGATAAGTCGAAAATTATTCATTTTAGGGTGCTTCGCGAGAGTGGACTACAGGAGGTACTGCAGGACAGTGAAGGACACCTCCTAGGAGACAGTGGCTATCCTCTCAAGTGCTGGCTTCTTACTCCAATCGCTCGTCCATCGGATGATGCAGAAGAAAGGTATAAATTCCATAAAACCACACTCATGAAGAATAATTGCATTAATTTGAGGTTTCATAAAAAGTTAGGTATCTTGAGAAGCTTGTAAAATCGAAGTTTAGTCAAAATTGGACTCATTGGAGCAAAGTTATGCCAGTTTTTAAAGCGTTACGGACGGACGGACGTTTAACAAATGGCACGCAAAATTAGAGTGGACAGGGACGTGAGCAACTACCCACAAGTGCAATTTAAGAATGACTATCCCCATTATGTTTAAATGCATTTTTATGCCTGTCCAAGTGGTAATCCGACATAATATGCTCCGGCGACAGTTGCTCCGGCGAAATCTCTCATCCGAGAGAATTAGGGTTATGATTATGAAAGGGTTTTTGGTTGAAGATAGGGACTGGGCTAGGGTTAGGTTCAGGGTTAGCATTGTGATTCCCGTGGGAGCTATTATTGCATATGCCAGAGCATAAGTCGGGCATTCTTACAAGTGTGCAAATACATAATATGAGAATGGATTGTGTGTTTGTGTCATTATTGCCTTACACATTACTGTACTTGATTCGAAATACACGTGATTGCACGAGTGTGTGTGTGTGTGTGTGTGTGTGTGAGTGTGTGTGTGCGTGTGTGCGTGTGTGGGTGTGTTGGTGATGCTGATAGCTTTGTTACTGGTGTAGTAAGTTGTAAAGATGCACGAAGAAATTTTCTCATCTTCGAAATCTTCAATTAGAAAAAAAAAATACCATTGTGAAGCAGTAAAATTTACCTTGGATATATATTTCAACAAAATGAACACTAGTCTTGGTCCTGTTTGTTGAACCAAGAATATGAGGCATAACCACATATGAGGTATTATGTGAATGCTTTCCTCCATTGTTACCACAGATACAACTTGGCACATAAGCGAACACGCTGTCTCGTGGAGAGAGGAATTGGTCAACTGAAGAGAAGGTTTCATTGCCTTCATGGTGAATTAAGGTAAAAAATAGAACTAAAAGATCTATTCAAATATTCTGCACAAATAGTGGATGACAGCACACTATCAATATATCTAAGCTTTAAAAATATCATATTAATAAATAACTGGCATATTGTATTGACATTATATAAAAAGAAATTTTGCTTTAGTCATGAAATGGCAACTGCACAGTGATAATTTTTGGGGTAAAATCCATCAAATAAGAAAGTTAAGAAAGTTGTAAGTGCAGTACAGTTTCAAGAAAATTGAAAATACATACATATTTCAAGGGGTGTAATTTTCACAGTGGGGCCTGTTTTAAAATTGTCGTAAAGCATGTTGGACGTACGCGCGGGACAGAATTTCGTTTTGATTTGGCTGTCATTTTTTAATCGGAGATACATTTATTAAATCAATATCATTGTACTTCAATATATAAGAATATCTTCAAAATTATCCTTTTTCAATTTGTGCAGTGCTGCAAAAACCGACCATGTCGTACCTTTTAAAATGATATTCTATAAAAAGTTTGGCTTTTACAGATGATGAAACATGTGAAGGGAATTTATATTTTATCAATGAGGACATGTGATACCTCCCTAAAAAGTGAATATCGTGTCCGAGAAAACTGTGAAAATTAGTTTGGTTTTGAGGGGTGACCAATTAGAAACACGCCCAGTGGCACTTTCACCTTCTCCCTCTCCGACAACTCCCTAATCAATTAAGAAATCCCTAATTTTCTTTTTTTTTTTTAAGGTTAAGTCTGATTGTTATTCTATACATGATGTATCATACATTCCAGGATGAGTGAAGTTAAAATATTATTAGAAAGGCTGGATATACATGTATATATTTTTAATTAGATCGTCTACTTGACAAATCGTTGCTGAGGGGATCACAACACTAATATTGATATTGTGCAAGTTCAATAACATTGTGAGCCATATCACTGCTATATGAATTTACACCAACTTCAAACTTCCACAACTTTCGTATTATTGGCGACTGAAAAACAGTGCACAATATACATTTTCAAGCTCTTAAAAAGGGTTATTCGCCAGTGGAAAATATGAGAGAAATAGATATTAATGGGTTTTTTTTTTGGGGGGGGGGGGAGCTGAAAAATAAAGTTTCAAATTTTTGCGAGCGAGCCTAAAATTTAGGTATTTCAGCTTAAGGGCACGGAATATTTGATTATCATGTTGTATAATTCTAATCAGGATATAGGGGAAATATATGACGTATATAGGAAACACATGATTCTCTTCAATATTTGGTTGATAATTTAAGTAATTATTAATATTGTGATGATGACTGGCTTTATGAATCACTTATATTGAATAACTGAAAAATTGACAAAGCATACGAGTTTGTGTAAGCAAGTTCAGCGAGGCATTTGCCCATATTTTTCTTCATATTTGCGCAGGTAGGAAATGATTAGACTTTTTTTCAGTTATGAGGGGGATGATGGAGGGGGGGGGGGGGGTGATAACGCTATGAACACCGTCCCCCACCTCTTTTTTTCTTGGGGGGGGGGGGGGAGGGGGAATCATGATATATACCCCTTCAAAAATAAGCATTTAAATACAAAGGTTTCCCCTTTTTTCTTTTTCCTTTTTCTGCGCCCTCCTGAAGTGGCGCCCGAGGCATATGCCCCCCCCTTGCCCCCCGCTAGATACGCCACTGATTTAAGTCAATCTTTCACTGTCAGATTTGTGGATTCATACCCTCTCAATCATATCGACTTGTAAATTGTGTGTAGATGCTCTTCTTTACCAAGTAGATGGCGAAAATTTCAATAATAAATTTTTCCATAATTCCTTTTTTTTTTTTTTTTTTTTTGTTATAGAGCTTTATGAGAGCTTTGCACATCCATCTACATTATAGGTACAAACCTGAGAAAGCCAGCTGCATAGTAGCAGCATGTGCCATTCTACACAACCTTGCCAAAGACATGAGGATTCCACTCATTGCCGAGGACATCCAGGGATATGATCAACCCGATCAGGAACTACATCAAGGAATGAATCACAACGTTCCACGGGCCTACAGACGTCACATAGTAGAATCCCACTTTTAGTTAGAATGCACACAATTATGGAATAATTATGTGGATGGATACATCTATGTGGCTGGATAATTTCGTAAAAAGATATATCCTTTTGCAGGCTCTAAATTAATGTTGATCACGCCTCCTCGTGAAGTATGTAATTATCACTCACAATCTAATACCATGATGAACGTATTGTACAATCCTTGTTACCTAGGCAACTGTTAAACTATTACTTGCAGCTGAAAAGTATAAGAATACAAGTGAAATAGACACAACAGTTAGCTCATTTGTACCGAAAAGATCACTGTATCGCCAATGGTATGCTGTACTGTTATGTCTAAAATTTTGAGGGGCAGAGTTTTGAATTTTCTTTTGTTTAGTCACATTGCAAGTTGATAGCATGTTATATATTTGAATGATTTTACTGGTACAGTTGTTACACTGTTATCAGAACGAGCTAAGGAAATATTCATCATTTGACATCATGAAGGAAAGCTCCCCATCAAAACCCAAAGCCATGATTATTTCACCCATTTTCTATATTGGTACTTGCATCTCAAAAACAAGGAGTATTCTGTGTTCTTACTAAGATAATTTGCAAGTACAATTATAGAATATGCTGTTGTAATTATCAGCAGGCATTGTATATAATATTGTATACCAAATTGTAATACAGTTTATCATTACAAGCATGCATAAATACCTGCTGACAAGACGCAAATATACAGAATTGTGAAAGATTGCGAGCGGCACAAGCAAATTTATAAAATTTTAAAGTTTTAAACTACCAAAGAGGAAAATTTTTCGATAATTTTCTTGGTTACTTTTAATACTATTTCGTCCTTACATTGGCTCTATATGTCGGTTCGCATGTAACAATAAAACACAGAAAAAACATTATGGGGGGGGGGGAGGTAAGGGTTAATTTTCCTTTTGGCCCCCCTTTGGCTACCCTCTTTATATCATGTAGTCAATAGATATATTCAACAATATTAATACTTATGAAATCGTATACCAGTTTTAAATTCTTTCCAAAGAGAAGGATAAAAATGCGACTATTTCTTCTGCTCATGAACAATCCCTGAAATTTATCAAAGAATCTGAAAAAATTACTTTGTGTGTCTGTGATAAATTGACATGGGTTGCCATTATGCGTCATTTACCACAGGTAAACCCCATTACATCAAGGTCATTGGGACTGCCAATTTTTCCTTGTTACAACCTGTACCTCGTTATAAACATTATATGCATCTTTTTAACATTTCAATATGTCCAATTGAAAATTGGACTGGTAAAATATCCTCGTTAAAGACGGTATCTCGTTATATCGCACCTCATTATTACGGGGTTTTCCTGTACATGTAATTATTGCTAAATTCCATTTCATTGGAAACTCGTTATAGGGAGGTCATTGGAACCTAAAATTTTTACGCGCTATTTTCCATTGTATCTCGTAAAAAATAACAATTATTAATAAACAAGACAATGCAAAGCAAATATTGTCAGTGGGACCTGAACAATTACGTTGTTACAGAAGACTCATATTATCACGAAGTCCTTCGGGACCGGCACTTTTATTGTTAAAAATAATTTTTGTTATAACTGGGAATATTTGCTTTTCTCTTATCTGTTGGGATGGGAATGGCTACGTTTGAACTGAAATCTGGTTATACACGTACCTGTGTTTGTTATAACGCGAGTCCCCTGTATATGGGTATTCATTCATATTAGATCTCCTTATATCGAGTTTCCAATGTATTTTCATTACTATTGTTATTATCATTATTACATATACTATTGTCACTGTAATCATTATCATTATTATTGTCATCATTATTATTACCTTCATTATTATCATTATTATCATCCCCATCACTGAAGGTTAGATTTCACTTTAAGGGGAAACTTAATTAAACCGAACAATGGACTTTAATCCATCAACCTAGAAATCTGTTTAAGGGGAAAATGCCCTACAATATGCTGAAAGTTGTGCTCCCATGGACAATGATAGAAGACAGAAACTTTCCCCTTAACACTGGAAATAGAGTTGTTGTTGTTGTTATACAGGGCGTGTTTCAATAAATTATCTTCCCTAACAAGTCATAACCAACATATTTCAAAAATTTTCTTGCAAACGATGTAAGTTCTCACTTTAGGGAAGTATCACAGCTGCTACTTGATTTAACATGCAGTCCTGGCAACAAATAATTTCATTAGAATAATGGAACCTTTCAGAATATTCCTGAATATACTCAAATATTAGGGAATGTGCATTTGGAAAATGGTATGCTGAATCGATGTTATTTCATGATCTGTATTATACGTAATTGATTGAATAGAATATGAACATAAAAGGTGAAATAAGGTTATTTTTGTTGACTCCATCTGACATGATCATTTCTTGTAGCCTGCGACAAATTTAGAAAAAATTACTTTTGGGGAGATGCTCTTACATTTTACAAAACACATGCATGCTCTCACTATGCATACAGAAGAATGTAAGCTAATACAGTGGAAACTCAATATAACGAGATGGTCGGGACCGAGTCATTTTCCTCGTTACAGCCGATATCTCGTTATATCAGTAGGCATAAAAGAAAGCATAACATAAAGACATTAATTTGCACATGTGGGACTACCCATCATATTTCAATCAATACTAATAACTTGATATTGTTTGTGAGGGAATTACTCACCTTTATGGGTAAGAAGATGTTTTTTGCCAAGGAAATCCAATATCAATAATGTGTTTCTTAATTATAGATGTTTGAATTTGTAAATTTGTATAGCTTGCGATTGTATCATGCAAGATCGTCTGTGGATTGGTATGTGGTTATAGTATGGGTGTGTGTTGTATGGAAAGCTTGAATATGGTCTAAACAATGCTGTGTGTTTGTGTGACACATTCTGTATACGTACATTATGACTGCGTGTGTGTGAAGATGGGGAATTCCCCACGTAGAAAGCCAATCACAGCATCAGATTTCCTCACACCTGCTAAACGTCATGATGATGTGATGTATACATATGGCTGTCCCACCACATTTTTTGCATGCATCAGTGTGCGCGCACACACACACTTACACGTACAACATGCAGTGCTAGCTGGAGTGCACTGAAGGAAAATAATGATGTGTGTACAAGACAGTTTTCGGCACATCAAGCTTTACAATCTCGGAAGATGATAGCACAGGCGAAGTAAAGCTTTACTGAAGACATTTTGCTTTAACTCGCTATAGCAGGTTTGATTGGCTTTGTTTTTCTTTGTTTGGAAGTCAGAAATTTATCTCATTATAGCAGTTATTTCGTTATAGCCGATCTCGCTATAAGAGTAGCATTTTACATAGACTTGTGTGGAGGAAATTTGGGATCGGGAAAATTTCTTCATTATAACCGATATCTCGTTATAGCAGTGTTCGTTATACCGAGTTTCCCCTGTAGCTACCTACTCCAGGATCAAAAATGAGAGGCACATTTGCCATAAAATTCAATCCAAAAAGGAGTTGGTTTCAATCACATTCTTAAATACATTCTAGTTACATTCAATTACATTTTCAATGACATTCCAGGATTAGCCAGAGCAATTCTTAAAGGTACATGCAGGGGATCCCATTTGCAACTTGCAAGCCACTGAAAATCTTTCCCAAATTTCTTCTACAGATGGCTTCTGACCCCAGAACAACATCTGTGAAGTTTAAACTAACAATATTTCATAGAACAGGAATAGGAAGCAAAAATATATCCTAGATTTTCCTTAATTGTCCCCGCCGAACGAGTTCGAGCAGGGCTCCGTACGTGTGTGTGTCCGTCCGTCCGTCTGTCCGTCCGTCCGTCCGTCTGTGCGTCCGTGTGTGATCAAACTGTTCAATTTGCTACTTCTCTGTCATTTATGAGCCAATTTTGATTCTGTTTGCTTTATGTGATAGCACTACATGGGAGCTTTGAAACTTCTACACAAAATTTCAGTTGTGACCTTTGACCTTGACCATTGACCTATATTGTACATTTTGCTTCAAAATGCTACTCCTTCGCCATTTCTAACCCGATTTTGATTCCGTTTGCTTTATGTGATGGCACTAGGTGAGGGCTTCAAAACTTCTACATAGAATTTTGACCTTTGACTTCTTTGACGTTTGACCTTGGTTTTTTACCTATATTGTACATTGAATACAAAATGCTACTCCTTCGCCATTTCTAACCCGATTTCGATTCCGTTTGCTTGGTGATGGCACTAGGTGAGGGCTTCAAAACTTCTACACAGAATTTTGACCTTTGACTTCTTTGACCTTGATTTTTTACCTATATTGTACATTTTGCCACTAAATGCTACTTCCGGCGGGGACATATGTTACGCATCGCGTAATTTCTACTTTTCCTTGTTTTGAATTCGGAGTTAACCCCACATGAAATTAAATATCAATCAATTATCATAAATTACATTATTATTACAATAACTTAATACATTAAATGTATGATGGTTCTCTATCGATATTTACTTTAAAATGGCACTAAGTTTGCAAATTATCAGGCTTTAAACCTGCAAATGGGATCCTCTATCATTAACAGGACAATAGGTTACAATGTAGCTTTGCTTTGGCAGGATATTGTAATGACTATTAGTCTTTTAAGTCCTTGAATCATCTCTGGAATGTAATCAGAAATGTAACTTGAATGTAATTGAGCCCACCCATGATCCCAAAGGATATAAATCAACAATTTTGAAACATGCCCAGGTGTGGTGGAAGAGGGAGCATACTTACATACACATCTTTCAACATGAGAGTACATATGCAAAACCATAAATGAGACTGGGCTCATACATTCTAGATTTCAATAGTGACACCCCTGCCAGGCCAAGGTACAGAGGTCATTTATTTAATGATGACCAAATGAACAAGATATATCAATTGGCAGTAGGTGATACACATTTCAAGCGTCTACGCAAAAGGCCACCCCCCAAAAAAATATGTTTGCTTGACCTTATTAAAAAGTACAAATTACCAAAATCCAAGAGGGTCGGTATTTTGTTGTTTTCTTTCATCTGTTTTTCTTTAGGTATTTATGTTTTTAAACACATTTTTCATTTTGCGTTAAAAATAGATCACAAATTTGTAGAAGATGAAAACTGTGGGAAAAAAAATTGAAATAGTATAAAATAAATAAATAAAAAACCCGAGCCAAAATTTCCAGGATTTTCTGTTGGTCGCAAAGGGCATACAATTTTTTTTTTTTTTTTTTTTTTTGGGGGGGGGGGGGGGGGGGGGGGGCCTAACCATAGACTGCCACACCCTTGGCATCCTTACTGTTCAGTAAGAGACCGGAGAAAGTGTTCTCCATCAATGTCCATCTTCACCTTTTTTATTTTCAAGGTGAGCAGCTCCTTCTCTAGCTCCAACTTCGCCTGCTCCGCTTGAAGTTTCTTGAATTTCTCCTGAGAGCACTTTATCTCCCATTCCAGGTATGTGTTGTAGAGTTGGCCCTCTGACTTACGCCTCTTGTTTGACTTCCCAGGCAGTGAGGCAACAGCTGCTGCCGGTTGCAAGGGGTCTCTAGCTGCTGATGGTTGTGGTGGGGCTCCAGCTGCTGCCAGTGGCAGGGGGGCTCTAGCTGCTGCCAGTTGTGGTGGGGCTCCAGCTGCTGCTGGTGGAAGGGGGGCTCTACCTGCTGCCCGTTGCAAGGAGGCACCAGGTACTGTAGGTGGCAGGGGGGCTCTAGCTGCTGATGGTTGTGGTGGGGCTCCAGCTGCTGCCGCCAGTGGCAAGGGGGCTCTTGCTGCTGCCGGTTGTGGTGGGGCTCCAGCTGCTGCTGGTGGCAGGGGGGCTCTTGCTGCTGCTCGTTGTAAGGAGGCTCCAGGTACTGTCGGTGGCAGGGGGGCTCTAGCTGTGAGAGGTTGCGTAGGGACTCCAGCTGCTGGTGGTGGCAAGGGGGCTCTAGCTGCAGCTGCCGGTTGCGGGGGGGCCCCAGCTGCTACCGGTGGCAGGGGGGCTCCAGCTTGTGGTAGTGGTGGTGGTGATGGTGGTGGGGCTCCAGCTGCTGGTGATGGGGCTCTCCTATGTGGTGGTGGGACTTCAGCTGATGATGCAGCTTGTCGGACTGGTATCAGTCCACGCCTGCAAGAAAAGTGAGAAATCACAAAATTGTTTTAATAATATTGCCATATTTCCACAAACAGTAAACTGTACAAGTTGTAGCTCTGAGAGCTTTTACAAGATTTGAATAATATAATGCCTATTTTGGGCGAATTGAGGGAAATTTAAAATGATTATTAATAAAAATACATAATTTTGAAAATTTACGTGGGGGGGGGGGGAATGCCCCCCCCCCCTTCCCCTGCTGCATACAGCCATGCTTTAATAGCGTGTACCTGATTCATAACTACACATATCCCATTGTTTATGTCATACGTCCCATTCAAGTTGTATGATCAAGGGAGCGGTGGTTATTGTTTCGGTTCTACATTCATTTTATTAATCATTTGACACAATTTTCAGGATTTCCACTTAATAATAGTAGTATTGACTGGCCTTCAAACAGCCAGACTATATCTTTACCCTCTCTGAAATCAAATTTTGCCCACAAATATTGCTTGGGCAATATTTGATTTCAAATCGGGCAATATAGTGTCCTATCTCTTACAGGCCAGTCAATATTATCATTAAAAAGGTACCATTAACAAGTCATTTTTTAAAAAGAAATTTCCCTTTATACAATAGGCCAACTATGACAAAAATCAAATCAATAAACTAGTACGGATATTTTTTAATTTCACATTTCATTAAATTTTATTAAAATACAATGATAGTTTTATTAAATTGGATATAATTTTTAAAAAGAAAATTAGATATTTGATGATTATAAAGGCAATTCATCAAGGAGTCATGATTTGCTTTGATACTGCTATTTTGTATCTAAAATGATTTAATTTTTATTTTTTTATTGTTCAGTGGGCCTTCCCCAAAAAATGAGCGTTATCTGCACTTTGCAAGTTCTAATTATTATCAATTTGTTACATTGTAATTCTTATTTGAGTTCCAAGCGTGAAAGTTGTTACAAATATTTATTTGAAAGAGCTTTATCAAATACTGAACAAGTTTTATTTTTTTGAAGTTAACTTACCAAAACCATTTCTGTGCTTTAACCCTTCCTTATGAATATTCGAATGAGTTGGTTATATCATAGCAACACAATTTGTAATACCATCATTACAATGTGTTAGCAGGAAATGCTCCCCCCAGAATGTGACATATTAAAATTTCATTTATAAATGTTTATTAAATTTTCATACATGTATTCCCCTAAAAAAAAAATTCTGTAGATCTTATACATCTTGTACATTAAATTTTGAATCACTTTGTACTGATACAGTGCAAATTCAATAGAAAGAGATTTGACATAACAAAATATCGGATAAAGAAATATATATACACCTATATTTCTGAGATAAAAATGAAATTATTATTTTTTTTTAATTATTTCTTGAATACTGATATAATGTAAAACATGATATATTCGCGGCATGAATTTTTCGCAAATTGGAGCCGACAGCCTTTTTCATGGCATTAAATATTCTCCAAGTGCCACAGGCATTCAATGCATATAGTGTAAACAAGGACTTTCGCGTGCATTTTAATTTCGCGAATCTTGGCGCTCGTGAAATTAAAGAGCACGCGAAAATTCCTCGTTTTACAGTACACTGTAACAGAATATTAATACAATAACCCAAATTTCCTTGTTAAGAGGTCCTTGTTATAAAGACTTTACACAATATCATACTCATTGATGATTGGATTTTATTTTTTACATAACAAAACAAGAAACTCAGGTTCACTCCAAGAGATTTGGTTGAAAAATAACTTACAAGGAATTTGCTCCATTGAGGATGCCAATCAAGGCTGCTGAGTTGGCTCCAATGGCATTCTCAACTCTCTCGTCAATGTCAGTCATTACACAGACCGGTCCTCCACCACCTCAAATCAACATGAGAAAAACAGAAGACACAGGTGACGATAACTTTGTAAACATATAGTCTACGTCCTGCCGATTTCAGATGAGAATCACTTCATAACAAGCTCTTGAGCTAAGTTTGCATGTGCGTGTGTGTGTGTGTGTGTGTTTGTGCGTGTGACATTACTTTTTAGACAAGGCAGATACCTCCTCTCATTATTGCATTGGCCCCCAGGTTATAAGGAAATTTTAAAATGTCTAGTAAAATAAGCCAGTTCAGAGCTCCAGTTTGAGCATGAGCAGAAAAAGGTCATTTGTACCGAGAGACAAGCTGGTTTTTTATTTCACTGAGATAAGCAAATGTAATGTTATGATTATTCGTGGAATCCTTATAAATAGTGCCTGACAGTACATCCACCTGACAGCAAGCCTGGTATTTGGCAATGTTAACAGAAAAAGATTGTTAATGTATTCAAAACAGCACAATGAAATAGATGCTTCCCAAAGTGTTGATTGACAAACCATCCTGGTCACTTCATCTACACAGGTTCATTCTTTGTTAGAATACGAGTTCCATAAATTGCTACGTTGGGCAAGCTGCTGCATTATGTCACTTTGAATTTAGTTAAGTGCCTAACCAACTGCGAAAAATGAAAGGTCATTTGTACCCATGTGCACATGAGCTTTCTCCGAACTGGCTTATTAATTTAATGTCCTCAAATATATGTTGATCAGCTATAAATTTGACTGGCTGGAGTCTGGCCATTATATATTATGCATGAAGATCTTTTTCCTTAACACCATACACTTGTTATTTGCAAATATTCAAATTTTTGGCCCAAGCCTATATCCAAATACTTTAAACTGACATTCTAGCTTGCGAAACAATTCATTGACGATCACATGAACCGACGAATCCATCAAAAATGGTCAACATATTGGATTTTCACTTTTTCCCATTTTTACATAGTTCAAACAAAAGACTATTCTGTTTCAATTTTTAAAGTCATAATATAATGTCAATTAAGATAAAATTGCAAGTACAATTTGGCCCTGACCGTGAATCGAAACATGTGTATGTACTATGTGTGCGTGCCTCCAAACCTGCATCATAAACATAATATACACACACATGCTCGCCCACACACACACACACGCACACACATGCATATACATTGTACGTATATTACTATATACAAACACAAACACACACTAATACACGCACAAAAACATACACATACACATACACATTCACACAACCACACATATACACACACTCAGACACACTCATACACATATATACACATACATGTATATGCACACACACATACAAACACTCGAACACACACACAAACTAAACACTAACACACACACATGTAGAACTCACCATACACACAGACACACATGTACACACACTGTATACGCACACGTACACATGCATAAATGCACACGCATCAGACACAAATGCACACACATACACACATGGACACAAACACACACGTATCATATACACTTGTAAGCACACTAACAGACACATACACACATACACATACTGACACACACACACACAAACACACACACACATACACTGAAACACATACACATACACACATATGCATATAAACACACAAATGTATACACTCACACGTAAACATTCACACAAACACAGAAACGCTCATAAGTATGTTAGACGAGCGATTTCACCTTTGTGACGGCACGCACTAAACTGCGATCGGGCGTCTGACGATGAGCAAGACTAAAGACTGGAAAGTAGGTTAGGGTTAATGTTACGGTTACGGTTAGGGTATAGGGTAGGGTTAGGGCACGTGTACACTGTTGGCTATTATGTACAACCATGGACCTACTATACATGGACTAGAAACGAAGGTCTTTTTTTGATCCCATCATCACCGCTGCCACCTGATTATGTGCATCTTAATGCGTACATTCAGGTGCTGGGATAATGACGCTTGTGCAATCGTGCATGGTCATTGACAAAAGAACCATTTCCCTCATTGCAGTCTTATTTTGCTGAGGTACCTTTTCTGACTCAACTGCCTTTGAATAAATACCGATGAAAGGGAGCAGCAAACCCGAAAACATGACAGTTTTCCTGCCACAAAATTGAAAATTACTGAAGTGGACACTTGTGGACAAGCATGAAACATGGCTTAATGACAAGACATACATGTCATCTACGGTTACTGTCCATGTTTACTCTGGAACAATGTGCGAAAAATGAGGGAAATTAGATTACAAATCACAATCAACCTGTCAAAATAATTGCTTTCTCTTGTAAAGTACGCGCATTTCACAAATGAAATTACTTGAGCGATAATTCCCCAATGTACACTACAACTGCACATGCATTTTTCTTGATTTAAGAGAATTACTATCTTCTGCGCATCAGTTTTTAGATTTATCAAAGCGTCGTCTTGTTTTTATCCAGGCTGGTTGTCGGCGGTGATGGTAAGATCAAAGCAGGAAAGCACGCTTAAAATGTTTTTGTGACGCTTTTGACAGAAACAGGTGCATGAATTACTTAACGAGTGATGAATGTCCATTTGTAGTAGGTCCATGGTACAACTGTGTGGTACACAGCACAGGTGGGACTGAGAAAAATGGAAAAAAACAAATCTGTGAATTCTCTCCAAGTGAAAATGCCATTGATATTTGATTTTACCAAATGAAGTTGATGTCCGAGGTACACCCAAACACTGTTATTTCTGTTCCTGCTTTTCTACTTTTATTTGACTAAAAACATACCAGTTACAAAAAATATCTGACAATACAGTCCAAAACCTTTTACAAACCAAATCATTCTTGACTTATACTGCTTCACATTTATCTTAAGTTTTATTGAAATTGAAACATTGAATATGTCAATGACTGCTTTTTTAAGGAAAAAGCAGAATTTCTTTTTCTTTTTTCATTCAGTATTAGTTCACTACAGAACTTAATGCCAAGCAGCCATAGGTGTAATGCAATTATACCTATGCCTGCAGAGGTGGGGTTAGGGATAGGGTTAGGGCTAGCATTTGCCACTTTTACATGTAGTCTCTAGTCTCGCTCATCATTTGCTATCCAATGCAATCTTAGTGATTCGACGGTTCGAAGATCATGCACATTAACTTCCCGGTCTGTAAACCATTGAATCATTACATTTACCACAGTGCATGTAACGAGGTTCACTTTACATTGCTGAAGTAATCAAATTTTTGACTGTATAAGGTTTATACTACCATCATAGTAAGCAGCAGAATTCAGGCTTTCTTACAAGGGATATTCTTTATAGCATACAGTTCATTTTATATGTACAAAACAAATACGAAACCCGCCCAAACTTTATCCTCCTTTTCCTCGAAATTGTGTTTGCGCCCAACAGGGACCAATTTGTTGGTTCGTGTGATTGTCAATGAATTAATGGTGATAAATACATACACCATTCCATGTCTATATGATGCACATCACAACACAATGTATATGTGATCCTGTCATCACTGCCACTTGAGTCTTGACCAGGGGGGTCAAGCCCTGCCATTTTGTAAAAATAAATTGAACGCACAAATAGAGGGTCACTGAATAATTCATTTTGTTAGATGATACGCGCAATAACTGTTTTAATTACTGCGACGCAATTTGAAAAACTGTTGGGTCAGCGAACTGCGAATGCTCACGTGATCACAGGTAAAGAAAATAGGTCACAGGTTTATATCGAATTTGTAAACAAATTATCATTCATGATTACAAATTACACACACACAAAACTAACCAATGTCATTACTGAATGCCTGAGCCTCGTTCTTGATACGTGCTGGTCTTATTGTTGTGCGCCACACACAACGCAGCTACATGTATGCCCGTGACGTCACCACCGTCCACTAACAATGAATTATTCAGCTATTCAGTGACCCTCTATATGTGCGTTCAATTGATTCCAGTGGGCCGGTCCGAGAACAATGCTTAACATGCTGACGTATCACAAAGCTTTCCGTCTAGTAATTTTAATTGATATGTCTATGGGCTTGACCAATAAATATGTCAGATTCGATTAGTCAGGGAACTTCACTTTTTTCATTGACATTTGTTGGTCAGGAGGGGAATTGTGAACGAGGGCTGTGGATATTTACAATCTGTATCAGTACAATTTACAAACTACAATTGTACATTGCCTCACAACGTGGAATTGGGACCTAAAGAAATGCTTCAGGGCCCTGCTGTGGTAGGAAATGAAGAACTATTGTCAATACCGGAAAAAAAAAGTGAAATTCCTCGACCAATTCGACATATTTATCGGTCAACACTGCCACGCCACTAACTTCAGGCTATACCGGCTAACCCTAAATCTAACTTAGACAGTATATTATTAAACTCTTACAAATACCGTACATCTACATGTCCCAGTTTCCGTTCAGCAGTTTGTAGTTGTAAAGTGATACATACCGAAGAAAACGTGCATAATTTAATTTGCATAATATGTGCAGTATGCGGTCAATGTGCACATACAAAAATATTTAGAAGTTCATCAATCACACATCCAAAATACTCTGTGAATCTTAAGATTGAGATCTAACGGTCACTAGTTCTAGACCTAATTCTAACTTGTTAAACTGTGATTCCTCAATTACACTGTAGAAAATACAAAAATCACATTTGTTTGAAAATGGAATCGAACAAGCTGCATTGATCATTTAGAAAGTATTCCTGAAACAGATATTCAAAAATGAATGGAAGCACCACACATTACTTCATTACCGATTACCCTTGACTTGTATTTGGCCATTTTGTGCATGCATAGGCTAACAATACTAGATCTATAGCCCGTTACATATTCAATGTTGAAAAAAAAAATCAAATGTAGAATGAAAACTTAGCTTTATTTCTTTGCTGAACGAGATCCGAAGAACCCTCAAACTAGTATCACTCAGAACAGGAGACTAGAGTCTACTAGTATGTGGGTTACATGTACTGTAGTTTAATCACAGCATGCAGCTGCACAGGAGCAACTGATGATGCATGATGCAGAGGCTTTCACCGAACACCCTATGAACCCAACTGGGGCAGCGCTGCCAGTGGCCCGCGTGCAGGATGACTGACAGAGTGATGGTTGAATTGCGCCTTGAGCCCGAGCTGTACTGACAAATCCAACAATCGAAAGATAAGCTGATACAAATCGTCCTCGCTTGCTGGAAGTTTTGACGGAGTAGTCTAGACCTAACTTGTCTTTAAAAGTAAAATTGATACTGTATGCAGCCGACAAAAACCGTGATTTGTGAGCAGTTTCACAGACAGCGCAGAGCTTCAGGTCGATCGTGAAAAGGGCTAAAATTGCTGTGCGCAAGCGCAAGATTTGACCCAATTTTGACCTTTTCTTGTTATTCTTACTGCGCCATCTACGATTTGTTCCATATGTTCCTCTCTACATTCACGTAACATATTACTTATATATCACCTCATTATTCCAATAAATCAAATAAATCAACATACCTGTCTTTGACATCTCCTGTCTTTCCTGGTAACGGTGCTCTTTCATAGTGCTGGAAAGGTTGTTCCATTTTTTTTTAATCTCGGGCACCGACCTCCTCACCCTTGATACAGCATTCACCCTGCTGGTGATTGCCGCCCAGGCCCGTTCTTTATCTTTATGTGTCACGGTCTGGCCAAGTTTAGGTTTTAGGACGGCCTCGAACTCCCTATACCCCTCCACCAGCTCATATTTCTCCACTTCACTGAAATTCTTTTTTCTTCTCTCGTCGCCTTCCATCATCTTCGATAGCTATGATCTCCGAGTAGGAATACATACGTTAGACAAGGTTTGTGCGAAAAACAATTAACACGTAATTTCCCATAGGAAATCGTCGCACAGCGCAGCGGTGATCGTCTGCCCATTTTGGCCAAGACATCGCGCAAAAATTGTGACGTCATAAGTAAAAAACTTATTTTCGGGCGATGTCATCGATCTTCGCTAAGTTTAAGCCAAATCTTTGCTCAGCATTTGAATACGACTTAAGTAAACTACTTAGCCAAGTAAAATCCTAAGCTCAATAACAGACTTAACTTAAGTATGGATTTGAATACCGGCCCTGATTACCTTTACCTTTAGAGGAAAATGTATCATACACTTATTCATCTGGAATTATCTATATCTGAAGAAAAACAAAAACATTTGGCTTAGTGAAAATTTGAGTAAAACCTGGCGAACTTTTGAATGCCGAGGCCATTTGAATGTCAGACAGTCAATAACATGATGTCATGTGGATATCTGAAAATAACATGTGATTTTGACCTTGCTTACTTTTGTCCAGAATGCCAATGAGCACTACCATGACTCTACATAACATTTTTCCTGTGTCTCAGCTCGAGGCATACATAGAGCTCTTTCCCCAGGTTTCTCCACAGACAAAGGATGTGAACATCATCTTCAACAAACATTCTACAAAAATCTCATCATCTTCAACAAACATTCTACAAAAATCTCATCATCAGTGATTGTGTGTACAAAATAGTAAATGAGAATACCTTGCAAGACAATTACGGCTAGATGAGTAACTAGTATATGGTGACTTTTCTGGATCAGATGTTGTAGGTAATGAAGGAACATTCAAATGGTCACATTTTATACTCAGCTTTGCCCTCTACTAATCAGTTTTTTATGAATTTTATACTTTTCATTATACATGTTTTACTTTGTTCTGCTTTGTTATCTTTATGTGCTCTCCAATAAAGTATCACAGAAATTTGGATCTTCATATCAATTCTCAAATCAACCTGACATCTTATTTGAGTCTTAATTTGAGAAATTAAAGATACTGATTAGATTTGAAATGCGATCAACCATGAGCATTGACAGGCTTACATACAGTATATGGAAAGCACTACTTCTTCAATCCAACAGTTAACCCTGCTTGAAAGAGCGTCTTTTTTACATGTGAAGAAAAAAGTCAAAATGAAATTAGAAATTTAGCAAGAAACATTTATTTGATAAAATCATTGAACAAGTGTGACAGTACATCCATTGTGCTGTAGTAGAAGACTAATTGTCAGTGTTTCAACCATTAAAATTTCAATGCCCTTGAATTTGTGTATGTTTGCAGATCTACATATAAAATCAATATATTTGTTTCTGAAGTGCAGACATGCTATGAACTTGTGACCTTATGCATCAATTTCCTGCAGAGTTTTTAAATTGGGATACAGTATTCTTCAGTTTGCCTGCAAAGTATGTAAATTGCAACATGCTGAAGATTATGATTTCTATCAACTGTGCTGGTAGCAAGTTTCAAAATTTCCTATAAATCTCGAGATAACTCACTGATATTGATAACACACATTTAGAGCCACTGAGCAATTACCAGAATCTCCCTGACAAACTACAACATACTATCCAACACCTTTAACAGCACAAATAACACTTTCCATTGCAATTGATCTCCACGGAAGAATTTAATGAATTTGAAATAACACTATTCTTTGTGAGAATCAAGTCATATACACATGGCACTACTTCACTCAAACACACTGTATAAAAAGCAAACAATACTCTTCCTCAACACCAGTATGTGTAAAGAGAAACTAATATTACACACACACTGATAGGAATGAGCACAGTCACGTGCAGATGAGTCGGCCTCTGTTGCCTCCTGTCAGGTTTGACCTCCGAGGTCAATCTCTGGTATTGTCAGCTCTCCTACCAACCAGGAAACTGCTCTACACAAGGGAATCCACACAACTTTACAACCATTTGTGGAGTTTATTTTTCTTTTTTCGCAAGCTGGACTGAAAATGGAACGGTGAAATGGCGGACATAAAATGTCAAACAAGTTTATAGAGCAGTCTAAGAAGACATAAATATGGGATACTGAATATGGAACTGCAGTCACTCACTTTCCAAACAGCTAGCTGTACTAAGAAATCATACTGCTATACACTAGGGGCTAATTTTTATTCTCTGAACTGTTGTAATGCAGAGATGATATATTCATATATCTTTCACATTCATTTTTGCATGCAGTCAAGCTGACGTAGTTATAAAAATGTAGAAGAGAGCAAAACCTACATATTCTATGGAATCAGTTTACTCATAAAGTGCGTTGATCTTTGACCTTTTGAATACCCTTTAATTATTCTACATTTGTTCCCACCAAAGCACAGCAAAGAAGAGCTGTATGAGCATAGTCAGTACTTAACCTTTAGCAGATTTAACCTTTGGCAGGTTCTGTTTATATTCTATCATTCTCTGGATCATTTCCTAAATGATGGTATGTAGCTGACTTGCGTATATTGCCTAAATTTAAGCATAAATGATGATAAATTGTGACAACTGTCATTGGAGGAGACTTTTCAATTAACCTGTTGAGGATGAGCTGATTCTTCTATATCTATAGGTAAACTGGAGCTTTAGGACAACATTAATGTACTTCAGAAACAAATTCCTATCACCATGTCTACATTCCTTGCAGTGCATGCACCCCACACAATAGAAACCACTGCTGGATAAAAGCTGCAAGAGTAATGATATGCCATGTATATTTAGTTCTAGACAATGGAAGGGAATGTTCCTAATTGTGATATGGCAATTAATTGACAATGCACAGAATGAAAGCCAAAGCTAAATCATTTGACCAACTACATACCTCAAATCAAAACTTTTCTGACTGAATGATGATACTCATTTGGGATACTTTGCACGGTCAAATCTACCTTTTATGAGTCATCAAAAGTTCTCATCATGTAAACTGAGAGGCAATAGGGATTATCGAACTGAAATCATTTGCACCGAGCTGTTTCCCAAGCCTTATAACCATTTTAGTGACACTCAATTTTGTGGAGAACACTGCAAAGAGAAGTGGAAGAAAAACATGTCAACGGATGAAGGATGGAGAGTATGAAGATGTCCTTGACAACATGGGAAGTTACCCAGAAGTGAGCAGCACTCGGGGGCAGGAAGGAAGTGAGACTGAATATTAGTTTCATCTGTGGAGGAAAGGCATGCTTGCCTGTACCACTAACAACAGCCTGATCAACCCAAGAAGATTCAAGTGAGAACGTGAATGCAACTGGTACCTTGGTATGAAGAGCGCACCCTGTATCCAATTGCACTCTTCTTATAAAGCACTGGAAGCATTTCACATAATCAAATTTAATAACTTCACACCTCAATGATATATAACATTTATACATTAGATTTTGTTTCTTGGTTTTTTTTTTATGTATCATTTCTGGATTCCGCAAAATCCAGACGTGTATGTTGTCTTCTTTTTTTTTCTTTTTTTTTGGTGATGTTTGTTTGATTTTGACTATCATGGTTAGCTGCTTGAAGAGTGATGGAACAACAAACCTACAGGAATGGATAGGTTACAGTATGAACATAAACTATCCACTATGCACTTGACCAATGGCAGAGCTCTGCAAGAAGTATTCTATACCCCCCCCCCCCCCCCCCATCATCTCTTGCGGTGATCCAAAAGGACTCTGAATGCAGTAGATCATTTTGAGGTGTACAGGTACAGTACGTCAGCTTGGATGACACACACAAACACACACACACACACATTCAACCTTGAGTGGATCGACATAAGTTCCTGTCCTACATCACAGACTGACGGGATGCTGGTTCCTGGCCGTAAAGATGAAGAAGAGTCCTCAAACTATGTATCAAAAGAACAGCTTGACAGAGACTACACGTAGGTTCAATTTCTCGTTCTAATGCTTTGCGCATCCATGGACACGCAGCAATCACAGATACATATTGTATTTCTTCTGAGATATGACAAGTAGTGTGATAGAATTCTATGTGTAATGCATGCCATGATAAAGAGATATAACAAATAGCAACTGTAAATTTGGGGTGGGTAAGTATGGCGAAGCGCTGTAAATATAAGGTTGCAAGGAAAGTGAGATATTAAGATATTTCAGCCATTATGCCGAGATAATATAAATGTAGAGCTCTCTGAAATGATCATCTCTGACATAAGACTACAATCTGAGATCTACCATTACACGCCTATTCCATAATGTCAGAAACCACCTGATGGTCACACAGAATAACTTTGCAATATTTGTCTAATACAATATGATCAACTTTATCCCCATCTATGGTTGGGTCAACTTCTCATTTGTGAGGGGATGCCTTGACATCAGAAGTCAGAAAAGTTTCTCTCTCATCAAAGCACATACCAGCTTTAAGGTCTCCAAAATAACTAGGGAAAAAAGACTTGAAAGAACCTCTCATCATGTAACATCAAAATATCACAGCCACAAATTATGTCTAGTGAAATTTTTCAATGTACATTTGTTGTTTGTTTGTTTGTTTTTTTGCTATCTCCCTCCACTAAGCAGAGATACGACATAAGCTGGAAAATGTCATTAAATCAGACATCAGACAAATTAGACATTATACGACATAAACTGGAAAATGTCATTAAATCAGACATTAGATGGGGTTAGATTTGAGATGAAAATGTTTTGAGAATTAAAAGGGTCCTCCAAAGACAGTTTTCTCCTGCCCTCCCTAGAGAAAACACACATTGGTTGACATACCTCAAAGAAAATATGAGCACTGAATGGCCAGAAGTCCTCAAGCTGGTGCTTCCTTGACTCAGATCCTAGCACACTGCAAAGAATTGAAACAGAGGAAACTCTTTGTTAACACTGGCACAATTACTTCATCATTTTCTTAACCTTGTAAAAAACATTTTTTTTTTCTTTCATGCATCTACATGAATCAGTATGGTGCAATATACAGTATGGAACCATATCAAATACTGAGTGTTATCTATACTAACTAACAAAATGTACCTTAACCTACATTGGTAGTGGTGGAAAAGCAAGAGTAAAGCAAAAATTACCGGTAGATGGCAAAAATTATGAGCAGCCTAAATCAGAAAAATAAAAAGAAGGTAGCCTTTTATTTAATCTTAATCAGTTAACCTCTCACTTATTATTTCTTTTTCTTATTGGAAGAAAGTAGAAACTATGTTTGCTTTGTTTATTGATCATGAATGCACTATCTTGTAAGGAGCAGGAAACAAATAGCATTATTTTTAGAATCATCTCCACATGTTAGGTGACCAAATACAAAAGAAACAACAAAAAGCCTTAACTATGTGGCACAGTAGAATAAAATACCTATAATGTAACCATACACCATAGATTTCATCATGAGTATGATATTTCATAAATTGGGACCAGCATGATAATTTTGCGAGTGGTTTAATTCAGATTGAGAACCATGGGCAAGGAATGAAAATATCCTTTTGAAAGAGAAAAGTTAGTGATTTCCCAACTTGGAAAACATGTACAACATCAGACAATGCAGTTGTGTGACAGAAAGCAATATTTTCATGAGCTGTGAATTTTGTGAATAATGATCAGTCAACTCAAGAAATGTATAAACATAAAAACTTTTGTGAAATATACCGGTAATGTACATATAAACACTATGCAGTGCTATCATACCCTGATCACCACACTCTCTATGCACAATAAGTACAGATTCAAAGTGCTTGAGGACACAAATCACACATTCCAAGCTGGTGGTACCCTCAATCACATCCAAGTTTCAAGAGTTCCCACACTGGATTAGATCCATGTGCACATGCAAATGAATATTCCGTAACTCCTGCAGATATTTATCTGCCATGCTCCTATCAAAACAATGAGAGTGTATTCATCCACAGTTCCTATTGAGCAGCAACAATTCTGATGGTTTGACTGCTCTACGAGAAATGGAAATACAAATATTTGCTAGTTTAAGGACAGTTTTACAACTTCGGAGGTCTGGTATTTGACCCACATGTATACAATTCCTTCATAAATCTGCCACTGTCGGGATATCACTCAATCTTAGAATGTCTTTAAACCAGAATCTCTTCAGAATTTGTTTAAGTTACAGAATGTGGTAGGTCTATTCTTTTATTTGTACAGTAAAAAGATTTCACAGCAATCAGTTGTAAGTGTAATTACTAGTACTACTTTAAGAACATATCTTATGGCGAGGAAGAGAGTCTGAGCATGAGTAATGCTTTATCCCCAAAACTACATCATGATCACATTCAGGCTTTAATCTCAAACACACACACACACACAAAAATGGATTATCAGATTCTAAATGGTAATGGATTATAAAAAAATCACAATCACTAATGCCTATTTTGTGTACATGAAGTGTACATTGTGCATTATAAGTCTAAAATTGTAATTACACTGCATGTTAACTCCGCTAAATTACTTGTACGTGAGCAATGGAAATGTAATGAAATAAGAATAGATGAGACATTGTGTACAATGTAATGCACAGCAATCTCATCGCAAATGTACTAAGCCTCTAGATGTTTTCCTCTCTAGAAGCACTTTTCTCATATTACTGATGAAGGCAAATGTAATACACTTCCGGCACCAACACTTTGACACATTGATCCTGAAAGGGTTATAATCTAAGGTCTACAATACCAGAACATAATACTCCAATACTGAAAGTTCTCTGAGTTAAAGAACAGAGAGAAAGTACATGAGTAGTACTAGTATCGGTCAAATAAACCTTTCCTGATGAGGGGCAGCAAATGACGCTGTTAGGAAGTATTCTTTTGATGCAAACATGAATGACTCTATTCATCCCAAATCTGACTTTCATCTTTTACATATCAGACTGAGTGATGAAAAATTAAACATCAATAAAGTCTAAAAGAGGAGTAGACACTGTAATGTCCCACCATATTGAAAGAAAGAAGATGGCATATATTTGTAGTGTTCTTAGAGTCACAGAGTATACACTGCATTCCGTATCACCAATTTAAGGTACTAAATTTTGCGGAATATACTAAAATAATGCAAAATGTATCATATGAAAGATTTCTGAGAAAAATTGAACGGTTTGTTCAAAGCTTCCATGGCATATATTACATTTTTGTTCTTGATTGTTGCTTTCTTTTTTTCTTTCCCTAAGATGATGAATAACGTGACAAAAACCACTTGTGAAGTTTACCTGACTGATGACACATTGTTTGGACAAACTTTGCAATTTATCACAACCTTTCAAAGGCCAGCGCAAATCAACTATACGACTACAGAAAGCTGCAAACTTTTGATTCTGCATTGAGCTACACGTATATCAACAGCCAATGCTCCTTTATTCTCTATAGTGCAGGCAGGCTCTTATGATTGATCATAAAAAGTATTTAACCTCACTATTAGTGGACACAATTTTTATTCACTACCCACATGTTGTATGACCTTATCAATAGTTGCCAAGTCACAGAAATAAGAGTTTTCCACATTTATCCATGGCAATAGATACTACCTTACTGCTTAACTTAAAAGCTTAGGTGTTCAAAGACACACTTGCCTACAATAAATGATACCGCTTTTTGCTTCAGCCTTTAAATAACAAAAGACTGACTTTGAATCTCAAAATGACAATTAATAGTGAGTTGTAATTTCCATACTATCAACAAAGAAAAGTGTGAGATAAATATATCTAAGATGCTGCATGAAATATTAGTGCTTGAAGCGATACATTGTATCTATAACTTTACTGCTGCAAATCCCGGTGAATTCACACATCCGGGAAATACTACAAAGGAAAATGGAAGGGGGTAATCATTAATGCAGTCTTCATGTGAAAGTTTTGATAAAAGTCCTTTCATCTTCTAACCTGGCAAACTGTTAGTATCAAGCTGTGTGGATTCACATGAGACAACCATTGTGACCTCATTTTGTTCACCCTAAATCCACAAGGCACCTGCTACACTGTATGGTGCATGTACACACATCCACTTCCAACATACACCAGGCAAACTGAAAGATGTAAAGACTGACACATTACTCACCAATAAATCACAGCATCTCATGAACCACATTAAACATGGATATCAAAATCTGTTTCCAGTAACAGTAAGATTTCAGAAAGTTGTCGTCAGAATGAAGCAGGCTGATAAGAAAGCATGTTTTTGCTGTTGAACTTTGTCACACACATCAGGCCACAGCCATTGCCTAATTTAGGAGTACACATTGACACTACAAAGTCTGAAGTCCACTGATAATGCAGTTATCCATTCAACTGGAGTAATAGGGATCTAATATAAGAATAGAGCAATGTATAGACACAGCTGGTTAATGAAAAATCCAAATTACATGTACATGTCACTGCCCATCTTCTAACCTGCCTCTAGTCACAGAGACAAAGTTACCTGCATGTCACTACTGCTCTAGCCCACTTTGCCTAGCTGGGAAACCTTAGGGCATCCCAGCTCCTGATAATCACCAGGAATCTTGTACTAGTAATTACTTGAACCCTGAAATGGTCACTTCCATGTCTGCCTCCCTCATCACAGCAATAAGAACAAGAAAGGAGACACTGTCTACTGTAACCATTCACCTTTTCAATGCAAAAATGCACAAATAACATGTTGTTGTTTTTTCCAGGGGCCCGTTGCATAAAAGTTACTATTATGGTAACTTTGCCATCCAATGGTAACTTCCATGGAATTCTTGATTTTGATTGGCTGTTGGTCTTTTTTTTTTTTTTTTTTGGGGGGGGGGGGGGGGGGGGGTTACCACTAAATATCACGCCAATGCCTCACAATGACATCTACCCTCACCGGGTACAAATATTCAAATTTCCTGTACACCTGCTCCTGCTCTTTCATTTGACTGGCGGCTCATCGTTCACTGCTGCTTTAAGCTACGGTCACAAAGATTCGTACGAATGTCACTGTTCGTACAAATTCTGGAGTTCATACGGCCGCCTTACGAAGAGAGGGTTCGTACGAAGTTAAAAAAATCTTGGACAAGGCCATCGACCAGGCTACGAACTTATGAACGGTCTACGAATGGTCTACGAACGCTGGTTTCGTACAGCCTTCTTAATTAAGAAGATCTTACGAAATTGTCTAAAAATCGTTCGTACGATGTTCGTAGCAGTTCTTAATGGTATTTGTGAACAAGCCATAAATCTGCTTGATAACACATACATCACAAACTTCCTAGGTGCAGTAGTTACATCATCATTCTTGCACAATTTGTATACTGTTACTCACTGCAACCATTTTCCTACAGACATACAACTGTACTGCATAGATACACACATACTTGTAGTCATACACTTGTACAAAAATGTATGTACATAAATTGTATGGACTTGTATGTATGATTATCTTAATTGATCATAAAAATAATCATGCAAATTGTGGGCCATGGGGCTATCTCTCAACAAACACCAGCGATAAGACTTGGCTGAAAATGGAACACTTGAATGACCTTCCCGGCAAGGTCTCAATGACATCATCTACTTATGATGCTGAACATATAGTAACCTGGTACACTTTTAAACACAGACTCTGTGCCTTAAAATATGCACATCAGGTCCTAGGATTCTTTTTTATTTGTTTGTTTGTTTGTTTGTATGTTATATGAAAAAATGCATTATACTTGCATTTCTGTGCTGATACCTGATCTTGCCTACCAATTGCACAATTGCACCATGATGAAAGTTACCAATAACCATATGACTTCCTGCTACAGGGTCCACGGAGCATTTTTCAGTGTGTGTGTGTGCCAGCAGCCCCCCCCCCCCCCCCCACCCCCAACACTGAAAAATATTCTGCGGCCCCTGTAGCAGGATATCATTTTGGGGGTTTTGGTAACTTTCATTTTGGTACATTTGGAAGGCAAGACCAGGCATCGGCACAGAAATACAAGTATGCAAGGATTTTGTTTTAAAAACAAACAAACAAATGAAAAAAATTTAAAAAATCTTAGTTCCTGATGTGCATATTTCAAGCCCATCTATGGGGGGTTGACAGGAAGAATCTAAAGGAGGATTTTTTTTTTTTTGAAAATTTAAAGCCAAAACATAGTTCTGGTACACCTGCGAAAGTTGTCAAATTTAACTCCCAAATGTACATATATGCCTAAGAAATGTGTGGAATAACGCTGTGATAACAAGATATTCGATGGTTAACGACGAAAATGTGAAATAATAACCAAGAAGGTTCACCGGAGTCGCAGTCTCAGAACTTACCCGATCGGGGTCAGGCTAAACTCGGACTCAGGGACAACTCGGCCTCGCTTTGACGGCGGGACGAGTTGTCCCTCTGGATTGTACAGTGTTGTACTATGGGAGCGGCCTGTAGCACTTCGCGTTCTGGCTGGTCACAGTTATGGTCCGAGTTGATACCAAAGACGCTTAACTGAAAAGACAGGAAAGTGCACGCTAATCCTGTACAAAACAAATGGACAGCGCACGCGCGGTCCTCAAGCGTATTACGCACATCATCTGAGACGCGCTGTCTTTGAAGTTGTTTTGTTGTTTATCAAGCATCTTTGATTGTCTTTTCAGTATGGCGATCACGAACTGCGTGTAAATTGTCTGAAATACGGCCAAGTTTTCCCTGAGACCGAGTTAGTCTGGATCCTTCTGGAATAAAAGTCGGTATACCGACTCTTATTTTTGATCTTGAAATACTCCAAAACAACTCCTCATCCCGGCAAATCGCGTCAGCCAGGTAAGTTTCTTGGTAGACTCTTTCGATATACTGCATTATATCTTAGGATTTGTAGACGAGGCTTGTACCATTCTTATTTCAGGGATGGGATTAACTTACAGAATAAAGAGGGGTGGCGACTAAACCTACAACCCACTACATGAATACAGCGACTCACCCTAGAACTGGCGAAATGTACGCATATAGGTTTATACGTGATTTATTCAGCGTTACATGATGCGTGCGGTGCTGGATTTTGCCAAGTGTTGCATCTATTGTTAGACTTTGTTTTGAGTGCATTTTTTGTGAATATATAGTGTTCAGATGATGAAAGAATACTGAACCAAAATTATGACGAAACTGAAGACTTACTATTGTCTAGCAATCAATATAAACTTACTTTATCATTACTGTAAAGCCTGCATGATGTTTGTTTTTGTAGTTGATTTGCAATTATTCTAATAAAGGTAATTTGCCAATTTGATAGAGTGTATTTGTGCTTTTGTAACATAATGGAGTTACTGTCAGTTACCTGTGTGTGTGTGTGTGTGTGTGCACAGTGGTTTTCTTTTTTTTTTTTGGTGTTTTTTTTTGGGTTTTTTTTATGAAATTTGATTTCATTCTAGATTTGTATAATGGCTTTTTTTTGTCAATATTTTCTCATGAAGTGGGAATGATTCATAATCGAGTTATTCATGTTGAAGACAGTTTATTTGCAGTATAAATGGAAAATTGGATTTGTTTGTGTTTTGAATTGTATTTGTAAATTGTTTTTGTTCATGTTACACCCAGAATTGGTTGATTCATGACTGATTTGAATGAAATCAATAAATATCAAGGGAAAAAAGTGTCTATGTGGATGCGTGGACATGTCAAAAGGGGTGATTATTTCTATAAGCAGGGCTCCACACTAACTTTTATTTTTGGTGGCCCGATCGGGGCACCAAAATCATTGAGTTTTATTTTTTGGTGGCCCAAAAAAAATGAAGAAAAACATAAGAAAAACTAAATCGGTCCTACTAAACATAGAAAAACAACTATTAAGAATTACTGAAGTGCTACAGGTACCCACGTCTAAAATAAATGAATAGAAAATTCAGTCATCTTACCGTTATTCTGAGTTCTAAGATTTAGCAAATACGCTTTAGATTATTAGAAAAGTTGATGCCTATTTACAGTAGGTGGTCAAAATCTACGTTTGAAATGAGAAAGTGGGAGCATTTGCAGACATTATTTTGTAAACATCCGACATTTGTTTTAGCATTGTAAAGAGCTGAAACTTACCGTTAATTCTGATTGTAAAAGCAATCATCCAACATTTACTAGTATTTTAGCACCTTACAAAGCCGAATTTTACCGTTAATCATTTTCAAATGTAAAAGCAAACAATTGACATTCATTTTAGCATCTTACGGAGCTGAATGTTATCCTTATGCCCTATGATTTCTGAATGTGAAAGCAAACTTCCGCTATTTATCTTAGCATCTAACTGAGCCGATTGATACCGTCAATCATTTCCAAATGTAAAAGCAACAATCTGTTATATATTTTAGCATCGTATGGAGCAGATTACTGTTATTCATTTCCCACAACAGAATGTATACATTTCACAAGCAGGCACAGGATTTCAAGCCCAATGAGTACGATTTCTTTAGATGATACTACTATACAATGCTGCACAGATGCAAGGAACTTGGGTGTCATATTTGATCACAATCTGTCTTTGAAGACGTCATGTGAACAATGTGTGCAGATCAGCCTCATATTTGCCCTACACAAAATTGGCAGCATCCGCCAATTTCTGATGAAAAAGACAACCCAGAGACTCGCTCAGGCACTGGTTATGTCTCGCATTGACTTTTGCAACAGTCTCTTGTGTGGTCTGCCTGATGCGCAAATCAACAAACTGCAGAGAGTTCAAATTCAGCTGCCAGGCTTATTGCTAAACGTCGTTCACGTGAGTCGGTTACTTCACTACTGAGAGAACTGCATATGTTCAGAATCCGCGAACGAATAAACTTCAAGATTCTTTTGTTAACTTTTAAATGTTTGCAAAATATTGCACCGGTTTATCTTCAACAGTTGATAACTGAATACCTACCCTCCCGGAACTTGCGGTCTAACAACAAATCACTTTTAATACCTCCTCCTGTCAATACACAATCTTATGGTTTTAGAGCTTTTCAGTCAGCATCACCTCAACTCTGGAACAGTTTACCTGAATGCTTGAAACAAACAGACTCAGTAGACAAATTCAAATCCATGTTAAAAATGTATGTTTACTGAGTAGTATTATGACTGTGTCTCATGTCTTATGCCATTTCTGAAACTGTACCTTCTTCTTTCTCTCTTTTCTTTCCTCTTCTTCCCTTTCTATTGGTTTCTTTTTCCCATAGCGCTTAGAGACATTTTATGTAATAATGCGCTATATAAATGTTGTGAATCAAATTTAAAAGCAAACATCCGATATTTGTTTTATTACCATACGGGGCCGAATGTTACTGCTGTCCACTTCCGAAAGTGAAATGAATCATCTGACAATTATTTTAGCATCGTACATGTACGGAGCCGAATTTACTGTTTTTCATTTTTTAACGTCAAGGCAGACATCAGACATTTATTTTACCATCAAATGCAGCTGAATGTTACTGTTATTCATTTCGAAATGTAATAGCAAATATCCGACATTTATTTTAGCATCGTATGGAGCAGAATGTTACTGCTATTCACTTTCAAATGTAAAAGCAATCATCTGACATTTATTTTGGCATCTTCTGGAGCCAATTGTTATCGCTATTTACTTTCGAAAGTAAAAGCAAACATGCGACATTTATTTAATCATCATACGGAGTTGAATATTATTGTTATTCATTTCTGAACGTCAAAGGGATCATTCCGACATTTATTTTAGCATCTTCCAGAGTTGAATGTTATCGCTATTTACTTTCGAACGTAAAAGCAAACATCCGGCATTAATTTAATCATCGTAAGGAGTTGAATATTATCATTATTCATTATCGAACGTCAGCGCAAACATTCGACATTTATTTCAGCATCTTCCGGAGCTGAATTGCTCTTTATTTTCGAACGTAAAAGCAAACATCCGGCATTTACATAATCATCGTACGGAGTTGAATATTATCATTATTCATTTCCGAACATCAAAGCAAACATTCAACATTTATTTTAGCATCTTCCGGGGTAGAATGTTATCCTTATTCATTTCCGAATGCAAAATCAAATATCTGAAATTAATTCTAGCACCGTACAGAGCTGAATCTTAAAGTTATTCATTCCCAAAAGTATAAGAAAACATCCGACATTTATTTAATCATCGTACGGAGTTGAATATTATTATTATTCATTTCCGAATGTCAAAGCAAACATTTGATATTTATTTCAGCAACTTCCGGAGCCGAATGTTATCTTTATTCATTTCCGAACACCAAATCAAATATCTGACATTAATTTTAACTGTTAGCACCGTATGGAGCTGAATCTTACCGTTTTTCATAAAAATTTCCAAAATTACAAGTATAAGCAAACATTCCACATTTGTTTTAGAAATAGTATCATACGGAGTCAAATACACGTTATATTTAACTACAGATGGCGACTCAACAATTGCGCTCTGTTGGGTCGCCGACCCGGAGGTACGTAACTACCGACCTACTTGTACACAAACTTGTACACTATCGTGTGACCCGAGTTGTGGCTTTTATTCAATGTCAATTGGTGTTTGTGGTATGGTTGGGTGTTCATCACACCGACCAAATAACGTTTTTCTGTCAATAGAAACGTGAAAAATCTCACAATTTGCCTGAAATTTTACTCACGTGTGGAGAAAATACTCCGGATTCACAAGCGCGCACTGAAAATGCGATCTGAGGTACGCGCTCTAGATGGCGGCTTCGAACGCATGGGTTGTCATTTTTTCCGCACTCAGTTGCCCTGTACATTTAAACCGACCACCCTGACAATACGTATAAAGCACACTTAAATGCGTTTTTTCGACAAGCTGCTGTTTTTTCAGCCGTCATTTTTCCCCCAATGATATTTAAATATATTTTGAATCCTTCGATATTACTTTTGAAGGACTGTTTGATGAATTTGAATTGATTTTCATTAGGAAACTTTTCATCGTAATTGAAATAAATTAGATGAGTCGGTTTGTGTTTCACATTCATTTCTCGTTTCTGCTTCAACTCGTACGGTCGTAGCGGACGACAAAATAATTATGTCATGTGTATGTGTAACGTGTGTGTGTGTACGATCGTACACAAGCGGCGGAGTTTGAGAGAGCGGCATAATGACAATTTTGCGGTCAAAATCGTCAAATTTATTACGGAAGGATACTCTACATCCAACAACGAGTCAGCAAAGGTAGGCCTAGTTTAGTTATATGTAGTTACATGATAAATCTTATTCGATTTTGCTAAATTTCGGTAATTTAGAGGGAATACTTAATTTGTTTTCGCCTCATTTTACTCGGTAGCATATAGCCCAGTGAAGAATCGAACACCGTTGCGCATAGTCTTATGCGTACATTTTCTTTCTGTACGCGCAATGCCATTATAGAGCGCGGTCGGTTCATATGGACCCGGTCGGTGTGTTGAACACCTACCATACCGCTACCAGTAAGAGGAAATTTGATTTAAGCAGCACATTGATTTCAAGGTCGTAGGGTGGCGACTCAACAGTTATTGACGTTAGTGTTACAGTCAATTTCACAGTATCTGGTAGTGTTACAAATGGTCCATCAGTGTCCACGTCCATGGTGGTGTCTTGTTTGTGTTCCTGCTAAATTTAACGTTAATAATTTAGTTAATAGTTTGATGTCACACTTCTCAGACTCACACATTCCACACAAGATGGATAAACTTACGAATGTACTAAGACCGAGGCCGAAGTTAGACAGTGTGCTGAAAGTGACTCTTGATCTTCTACGTCCTGCAGGATACTTGGTTACGAATGTGAGAAATCCTCCATTGCTCCATTTCTCTGATGGAGCACCCGAGCACCCCTTCGAAACAGGGATGGTGAACACTCCGTGTAAACTTGTCACGAGATCTCACAGTTGATGTGTTGCATGCAGCTATATAGCGCTAGCTAGCTAGCTGTGTAGGACATGCAATGTAAAAACGTACATGTACCGTATGCAGCCAGCTTGCGATCTGTGGGTGCATACTGTACAGAAGCAGTGCTTGCTGCCAACATCACAGCAAAAACACTGCCCGTCGCACAAATTCGTATCCGAACTATCTTGTCGAAAAGCACATAATCAGGTATCCGAGCTAGTTACGCGTTTGTCATCGAGATCGAGACAATGCGAGTGTACTGTACAGGTGGGACAACACGCGTTACCGGCGGCATAGCACAGCATTGCTGCTACTGCTAGCTGCTGATCAAGCTGCTGATGGCCTGAGCTACCTGGGGGTAGGTGCGGAGCATCAGTGTTAAGACAGTGTTGTTGGGCTCAGCTATCTAACTGAGACAGACCAGCTGTAGAATCTGTTCTATGCCATGTTGTTTGTTGTTTTGTCTCCTGTTTGCACTAGTTTCAGATCACTTGTAACTCCAGCAGGAAGTGTAGCGGTTGTTCCACCCTATTCTAGTGCCTCTCACAGATCGGACAAACTGCAGTGTTGAGAAGTGTGCCTGTGAAAATATCCAATCCATCTCTGGGAGTCTGCGACTGAAAGGAAGGGTTGGAACTCTGATAGCTCTACAACAGCACAGCAGACAGTGTACTATCGACTAAATTTGCTTCTAGACTAATCTAGTCTAGACTTGTACTTGTCTAGAAGAGGTCTTGACCCTACTTCTCTCCATTATGTCGCATCAAGCCACGCAGGTGTACATAGGGACCAAAAAATCAAGGTGAGCCGCTAATTTTTCAAAGAGTTCTCTATTTTTTAGCGTTACTTAGATGTCTACGTATTATTACCAATATAAACAATTTTCAAGATTCAGACTTAAGATATTTTCTTTGTCATGTAAAAATATTTGTATCCATAAGATTTGTTTTCAGACATTTTTGTAGAGTGCATACAATGTGCGCTAGTGACAGTGTACCTTCGCACCTCCTATTCAATTGACAAATGATTTCGAAGCATGCACAAACTTGGACAGAAAGATCTGTCTGCCCGTCTGTCCGGAGGAGTCTTTTATTTTTTTGATGTTATCACTCTACTTCGGAGACATAGGAGGGGATCCGTGAAGCCAGACGCAGTGTCCGCGGAACATATCCCCAATGACCAGATACAGACTGATCTTTCGGTCAAGCACAAACTCACCCTAAATTACATGTACAGAGTTAACCTGTAGTTACATTGAGTAAATAGATAATACCGTAGTGTGCCCATGGTTCGACCACAACCCCATCCAAAATTTGACCACCTGCTGCATGTAGAAACGTATGTGCTTTTGTGCACGGTTGAACTTGGCTTGGGCATGGGGTGGGAGGTCGAACCTTGGTGTTGGTACCGATAATTGCATCTGAGACTGAGTCTCCACAAGACCAAAGTTGAATCAAAGTGCAGACAGTTTTAATTTAACACTTTTACAATTGTCAGAAAATCATGATCGCTTAAATGCTGCTTTGTACATTTGTACACAAGCAATCGGCACAGTACGAATACGTTCATCGCATCGCATGTACTGATGTAGCGCAGTACAGCTGTATAAGGGTCAGTTTGATCTGAATATAGAGATCATAGCAGCTTTTTCTATGGTATCTTTGAAAAGCTAAAAAATATTGTTTTTCCCTTTTCCTCAGCCAAGTCTTGCGGTAGCAGTTGTAGCTTCTCACACAAAGCAGTGGATCCGTGGAGTGCATGTGTGTGCAGGCTTAGGCCTAGGCAAGGTTAAACTTTTTCATATGTTTTTTCTTTTCTATCTTTTCTTCTTTCAATTTCAGGTAGGCCTATTCCTAACTTTCCCTTCCCTTCCCATTAATAATTTCTGTGTGGGTTTCCTCTTGTCTAGCTTTCTCTATAGATTTCCTATTCAATCTTACTTTCTGCCCAACTGTTCTTGGTTACCTTCATGAGTTATCTTTCCCTCTATATACCTTTTCTTTCTCTCAGGGACTCTCCAATAGGCACTTTATTTTTCTTATATTTCTTTGTGATGTATCCTTTTCTATATTTCCTTTTCAGCCTGTATGATTCTTTCTTTCCTTCCAGTTCCTCTTTGCTTTCGTCCAGTTTTGATTCATCTCTCATTCTATTATTCTACATCATGTTTTTTGTTTTCTATCTTTAATTCTTCTTTGCTTTCCACTATGCTTTTCAAAGATATCATTCTCTCCCTTGTTTTCCTTTATAATGCAAGTTTTTCTTTGTTCTTTCCTTCCATTATCTGTTGTTTATATTTTTGAAATGTACTTTTTATTTTGTAAACCTTTTGTTCCATTTTTTCCAGGTTTACCTTTTTTGCATTTTTTCATTCATTTCCTTCCCCCTTTTCATAACTTTTCTCTTATACTTCACCCTTGTCTTATAACCACATTTTTCACAATCTTCTTTCATTCACACACGACAAGAACAACAACCCCAAACCTCAGCAATCGCTGCCACAAGGCTCGGTACAAGCTGAGGGAATGGTGGAAAATCAGGTTTATCTTTTTAAAGATACCATAGAAGTACTTGTTGTAATCACTATTAGATGAGATCGCTATGTCCATTCAGATCAATCGCTGCACTTGCTGTTGTGCAATGAACATGTTTTGTAAACCGTGTTCCGCCGTCTGCTCCTGTGCAAAGCAGTTGTCGAAGAGTGAACCAGCTGCGATCATATTCTGACAAGTGTAAAAGTGTCAAAACAGCGAAAATTCCATATCTCCTGGACTTGGGTCTCACTCCGATGCAAATATTTAAGTTTGGGAATGTTTGGAGATCAATTGACGAGGTGCGAAAGTACCCTAGCACCCATACAATGTAGGTGTTACAAACAGAACGGTAATCAAAGTATACAGAACAACATGCAAATTAAAGTATCACTGTGTGGTTGTTTAAGTGTTGGTTAGCGGTGTAAAAACTAATGTAAAATTATTGCCCATACAATTGTATAGCATAGCTTGCATTTATCATTTACATCTTAGCAAGTTCATAAAACTAACAAGTTCTGTTTAAAGCAAGCTGCCCATAATCCTCCCAAATTTGACTGCCTGCAACATCCTGTAAAACCTAGTGGCTATGCTTTTGAGTGTTTTCAAATTTTGGCACGGGAGATCGAACCTCAGCGGAGGTTTTTTATCTTGCATTTTGTCTTTAGCTTCACACAAAAGAAACATAAATATTCTGCCACTAGATTTCTAAAATTTATAAAAATAGATGGGAACTAGAGAGAAGGCATTTGAGCTAGGGAGACATCTCATGTTTGAGTAGAAGTTTTAGAAAACAAAAGTGTGTCAACTCAAAATCGTAGAAGATGGTCATATGATAGTCCAGACATTGTCGAAAACTAAATACATCATATTGAACCACGCATGTAAATTTGAACCACATTTGATGACCGGTACAGGAAGTGTTGATTTCTGCCTGGATATTCAATTATTTTGCGCAGTATACTTTGTCACAATAGCAAGTGTGTAGACTGGGAGGTACATGACATGGATGTATTGAGAGATGGTATTGTCGGAGACTTCAATTTTAATATGATTTTTTGTCTTTAAGAAAACAGTGAAGATGTTATAAGTAAAATTAGGATAGGAAACAGAAAGAGGGACTTTTTTTTAAAAAATAGGTGAACACCTTACCATCAATGTAGTGTCTTATAATACAGTTTTTGTTTTTAAATGTTTTTATTTGGACTTAGCACTGACTTTGAGCAGTTCTACAAAGAGGCTCTGGAGAATGCATCCAATTTCAACTCACGAATGATGGCAGAGCGCAAGCTGAGGCTACCCTTCCTAGACTCACAGACTGGAGTGGCCCAAAATAACAGCTACCTCTGGTTCCAGAAGCGGCATCGTGGACAAGGCCAAGATGCCGGCCAGCTCTACACCTACCCCTCCCGCAGGTGGAGGAAGAAGCGCAAGATGCACCAACCCGTGTCTCTTGAGGTGGCTGAGAACAGGATTCTTGCTGAAGCCCTTGGAGCTGACCTTAGTATGTAAAGCTGAACTTTGTTTACTGTAATACAATGGTCTGTGGATCATAATCTCAATTTTGAAAGCAATAATCATGTTAACGAAAATTATTATCAATGTTCCTTATGCAAATGTAACTTAAAATGAATGTCTGAAGTACAGCAACATTTTGTGTTTAAAGGAGGTTAATTGCAATTGATGAATGCATTTTGATAGAAAAAATTTGAATCTTGCAGATATGTAAAAGTTTGAAACACTATTTGAAACTTTCAAAACATGACAGTTGGTAAGAATGAACTAAGTGTGTCTATGTTTGTGCAGGTGAATTATCTGGAGAGGTTGCTGTTGAGACAGCCCTGAATCCAGAACACGATCCCAGCCACTATGGGATCACCATCCACCCAGCCTTCCAGGAGCCAGATGACATCTTGAGGCAGTTGGAGGCAGAGGATGCTATCCCAGACGCTGGGGAGATCGACCGTGCTGACTCAGAAAGTGACGAAGACTACGAAGTGTCTGCGAGAAAGAGGAAGCAGAAAAAGGTTTGTTTCCTTTTTAGGAAGGAAATTGAAATAAGTGGTGGACAGCCCATGGCTTGTAACGTTCTTTGGATTGCCTGAGCATGTTTCCTGATATGTGGCTTTTCTTGTTGTTGAGGAGATATGATTTTGTAGACTTTAATGTATGATACAATTTGTAAGGAATTTTGTCCCAGGTATAGCTGTATAGATGTCAACATAATGAATGCACACAATTTGTACAAATAACAAGCATGATGGAGTGTGAAAACAATGTATGATTAATACCATGTTCGTAATGAGAGGTCATTTTACGTGTGCTGTATGATTGAGACTGAAGTCAAACTGAGATTAGCAGAAATGCCACAAGTACTTATGAAGTTACTACCAGTCCTGTCATGAAAATTTGCATGACTCCACAGGGCCGTGGTACCACTGGGCGGCGGTCTCGGGGACAGGATGCAGATATGCCTCAACTCACAGCAGAGGACAAGCCATTTGGATGTGAAGGTCAGTCCAGAAACCATGGAAAGAGGAAAGCTAACAAATTGGTTACCCCACTTGGTCATGTCACATGCATTCTGGAGTAGTTGTCTCTCCTTTTTCCTTTTTCAAGGCCTTTGTTTTTCAGACTTTTCAACTGAATGATAAAGATGTGTATGGCATTTGATCACATGAAGTGAGGTGTATAGCTTCCACAAGAACTCAACAGGTGAAACAATCTTATTCAAGACCTTACTAGAGTTGGTCTTAGCTGAATACCACTGAAAATGTGTGTAGTCATAAAATCAATTAATCTGCAGTGTGTTTTAAGAAGATGTGGAAAACATCAAATTTGAGGCTGTTGCATGCTTCAACCAATGTGTAAGTGCGCATGCACTTGCAAAGTATTGGCAAATAGTAATAAGAATGCAGACAGCAAATATGATAATGTGATTTGTAATAGAACTCTGCATATTGATTTTTTTTTTTCGCCCTCTCTCTTTCTTCATTATGGTTTCAGTGTGCAAGAAACGGTACAAGAATCGGCAGGGGCTGAGCTACCACATGCAGCATTCTCACAAGACCCCAGAGCAGACGATAGAGGAGGATCACTCCCAGCCCTCCCCCCTGGAGCCCGTTGAACCACGTAAGCAACCACAACCACCCTTCAAGAAGAGTTTGGACCCACAGGCAGCAGACCTTGCTGCCATTGCTGTGACAAGCGTGAACGAAAAGAGTCGTAAGTCACAGCCGGGCAGGGCACGATGACAAGGAATAAAAGTCCTTGAAGTGGTTGCACCTTGTCGTCTTAACATTTCACCTTTCCAGTGCCCTTCATTTACCCAACAAACAGTTTTAGATGCATGTGAATGTGTTTGAAGTCCAAAGGATGGAGTCTTTCTTGCGGAAAAAAAAGAGGGTTTTTTTAATGATATTTTACTATTTTTTTGTATTTCTCCTTATATTATTTCTGTGAGGAATTTGAGAGTGTTCTGGGAGTGGTGGTTACAAATGAAGTACAGTTTCCCTGAGTCTTGTTTCATTGCTTTGACAGATTGAACTTGATTTATTGACTTTGCATGGGTTGTAAGATTTCAGTTTTGGGGCAAAGACAAAAAAAGGGATAAGTCAGAAGACATTGATAAAACTTTAGCTGGATACAGTGATGCATGAATCCATGACAATGTATTGGGTGGGTTGTGAAAGGCATCTCCATATCTTTGTTTCACAAAACACCCGAGAAATAATGTTATCATCTATGGAAATCAAGTAGCAAACTTACCATATCATCTGCATTCCTTTTTTTGCATGCATATTTTTTTCTTTTTATTTTAACTCACTTTCAGTGATGCTACACAAATAGAAAGAGGATCAGAAATCTGCTCATCACCTACCTCATTTCATGTTTTATCGAAGGAAAAGGAGCCTCTCAAAGTGGTTTCATGATTAATGGAAAAGAAACATACAGTGCACATTGATGTATTGCATTTGCCATTTGGTCATAGTCTGGATATCTCTAAAGGAGCACCTATGATTTTATTACCTTTATAAGAAGAATATTGCACATAGCATCATCTGTGGTTGTTGTAAATCTCCATGGACAAGTTTGTTGGCATACCACTACTGACAGTTGCATGATTTCAACAGCTTGAAGATTAAAATATTATTGAAATAACCAACTTGCCAGGTTTTCATACACCTCCATTCAGTGCTACATATACAAAACCAAACTGTAGTCATTCTTATGATTTGTTGAATTCATATTGGTTAATTATTGTCAGCCTCGTCTGTTAAATGTAGGTCCGTTCTATTGACATTAGACAAGCGTTTACTTATAATCTTGTTCTTACGAACACAATGTAACATACCAACAGTATTGTTTGGAATATCAGCCGATCTTTTTTTATGACACCAGTTTTATTTATGCCTCCGCCAACGAAGTGGCCGGAGGCATTATGTTTTCGGGTCGTCCGTCCGTCCGTACGTACGTCTGTCCCGTTTTGTTTTTGTCAATATCTCAAGAACCGTGAGGTGGTTTTGCATCAAACTTGGTATGAGGGTATATCCTGGGGAGATAATACTTTGTTTGGATTTTAGGGTCACGGGGTCAAAGGTCAAAGGTCACAGGTTATTTTGTGAAAAAAAGGTTGAAATTTCATGTTTTTCTCCAGATCTCGCAAATGGTTCAAGGTATCTTCATGGAACTTAGTATATATGCATGTACCGATGGGCAGTAATTATCTAGGGAAGTTGGGGGTCATGGGTCAAAGGTCAGGGGGTCAAAGGTCAAGGTCAACTCCTCAAAATATCACTACTTTCCTTATATTTATGCAATGCCTGAAGAATTTTTTTTTTTAACTTGATGTATGCATGTATAACCCAATATATATTCTGTGGGAAGTTTCTTGCCAAAAGGTCAAAAGGTCAAAGTTCAAGTGAAAGTGCTAAATTGCACTTCCTCCATATCTCAAAAGTAACTCAAGGTATTATCATGAAACTTACATACATACATGTTCTACCTAACAGTGATTCTCTTTGGAACTGTGAGGTCAAAGGTCGAAGGCCAGGTTTAGATAATACTATTTTACCATTTGATACTGAAATTATACTTTTCTCAATACCTTGAAAATTACTCAGTGCATAAACTTATTAAAGGGTCAAAAGTCAAGTAAAAATCATCAGTTCCCCCAAATACCTGCACTCTGACGTTTTAATCATTCATCCAATTGAACCTAATTCTAGGAAAGTGAACATTCAGCACATTTGTGGCAAACCTGTCATTTTAATATTTTGCCAATTGTGTGAAACTGTCATCACACATTGTCAAGACATTGCACTATAGACCTATTAGGAGAACCATGCATTATTGCGGAGGCATACACCAGTCGCCGTAGCGACATTTCTAGTTTTTGCATATTACCTGTTGGAATGGAGGCCTAACAAAAAGAGTTCGTTTTGATGACTCTCCCCTGGACAGCAAAATTCTTTAGCCAGTTTAAAATCTTTGATGATTCATGACTTCACTCGTCCTTCTTGCAATAGCCGAACCCAGAGCCAAGAGTGGGGTGACAGAGCCGAACAACTACTGCGATTTCTGCCTGGGTGATTCCTCAGAGAACAAGAAGACCATGATGCCAGAGCCCCTCATCTCCTGCTCAGACTGTGGCCGATCAGGTGACCACAGAATATGAGCCATTCCTGGCAATGTGCTTCATTTTTATCAATATCGGTATTTATACATCGAATGTTGCTCATGAGACATGCAGTCATGTTGTCACACTCAGTAATCTTTCCATCTCATCTTTTGGTGTTCTATGGCAACTGGATGTATTTGCATGATTTCTACAATGAATGATTTATGGCATGAATGAAATATCACCTATATTGCAAAAGTTGGCAGCACTATAGAATATACGTTGTCAAATGCAGACTAATAAACTTGCTTTTTACTTGCCTTTTCACTAATGTCTGCATTACAAAAAAAACAAGTAATATACACATATTTGATCTGTAGATATGAACAAAAAATTTCTGTAGTTTTAGTTGTGTATTAAATATGTAAATAAAAGTGCAGAATATGACAATTGAAAAGCAGCTAGATACAGTCCATCGTTGTAGAACTTTTATATTGCTTGTAGTTTAATACCACATGTATTCACTTTAATACAGCCTCGATCACAACCCGCTGTACTTGCAAGTGCATGCTGTCTACGTACAAAAAATCGTGAGCAAAATTTGGGCATCCGTACATGGTAAGTACCGCCTCAGTGCGGACTTTGGAGCATGCAGACACGACATAGCACTTTTAGTGCATGCAGAACTTTCGCTGTGTTCGAGCTGCGGTCGGGCTACAGATTCACCCCCAGTACGGGTGACGCGCGTGCTCTGTACAGCCAACTTGCACGCACTTACAACATACTTGAACAGCACCAGTAAGTACATTATCGGTACGACAACGTGGCAGTCGCATGGAAATCGTATGTTGTAAGCAAGTTGTAAGCATGTACAACTTTCCTACCACGTGCGCAATGTATGATGGACGCGTCTGCTTATGGCACTTACTTACACCGTGCGCAACCGTGCGTGTGACGTACTCCCTTCCTGCTTTTGCCACTCCTTCCCCATGTTTTCAGAAAAACGTGGTGGCTGTAGCCTCCCCAAATAACATACAGACTAAAAACACACACGATGGGTTGTGACCGAGGCTTATGTACGTATTAAGTGGTATAGGATATGGGTATATTAAGGCAATTTAAACATGCTACACAGAAATAATTCCATGCTTCCATGAAAAAAGTCACATGAAACATTGCATCATTCACACTGTTCTGCATGAAAGACATCCTTGACATGATAAAACAAACATGTTGGTGTAGCTCGTGTGAGTTTGATGAGTCAATGTATGTGTGAGGGGATTACCATTATGGTCATTATTTGCAGATAAATATGTACATTTTAGACATGAGCCACTGTGATAATCTCCTAGTATGGATATGGATGTTGTATGAGAAATTAACAAGTCATGCAATGAAGTATGTCCATGTTATTTAGCCATTTTATATTCATCGTTCTCTGTATACCCTCTATGATTGAGTCTCTTGTCAACAATGCTCCAGTCCACATTTCCAGTCATGTCTGCTCTTGCTTCACTCTGCTGCCCTCTAGAGCCCATTCAGGTGCCACTTTGTGATGCAATCAATGCATTAGTGTTGCACAGTAGACGAAGAGCTGATTGTGTCACAAATTTGAAGCAATGTCTGTTTAGAGAGTAAGGGATTCCTGGCCATATTTTGTCAGTGCTGTGTTATTGCAGAGGAATGATGGGCACGTAGAAATATGTTTTTATCATTTTTAATATAAATATGGCAACAGCAATAGCACCAAGTTTAGAGCATGCATGTTTAGTGCCAGTTTAAAATCACCCTTTTTTGCACAAAATCGTTGAATGCTGTTGGATAACAGTACCCTTGTCATGTCCTTAAATGGCCCTGAAACAACCACAACCTGTATCCACAGATTTCCGTTAAAATACCAAATTAAGTCCTGTTGAGATGCAGTACGCGCTATTGCTTTGCTGTTATTTGATTCATTAAAGTGCACTTGATGGTCAAAGAAGAAAGCTGCATCTTACTCTAGACTCTTTTTGGTGTTAGTAATTTTCCTGTAGGAATAAAAGATGGCGCAGCTTTTCAAGTCTTCCACTGTTGTTTGCTAACCTCATACAGGGCATCCCTCCTGTCTTCAGTTCACGGAGACCATGATTCAGAAGGTCAAAGGTTATCACTGGCAGTGCATTGAGTGCAAGTCATGTGGACTGTGTGGCACTTCTGACAATGATGTGAGTATCTCAGGGCCACATGGTGTCACTGTCGGCTCTCACTCCGCCTCCCGTTGTACCTGTCATGTCCATCATCAGGCTGGGTGTCCATATCATGGGAATAAAGACTTCCGTGCATCGTGCTCACACCTCACTGCTCATGCTCACTTCTCTCACCCACTCGTCACCAAAGTATTCAAAACTGGAAATCCAGTCGAGATGAAGTGCTACAAGCAAACACTTATTTAGGCATTAGAAGACAGCTCACAGGAGACTGAAAATGGCATGGTTTGGAGCACTAGAATGGAAAATGTGCTTGTTTGCTTCCAATGGTCAGGGATTCAAATATATTGTTATTTGCACCTTAGAGAAAAACTAAAGACAACATCGTTTAAAGCACAGTAGGTTTGGATATTCTTGTACTTACTGCCAAATGAAAATCAGATGCATGTGCTTCACTGTAACCTTGTATGTGATCAACACTATGCCAGCTGATGTGTTGATGATTGTAGCAGCAACAGCTGTAGGTTTGTTAGGGGTTAGAATACACAATTTTTATATTGGTATTAAAATAGTAATGTGTAAGCATGTTTCAGAATAATTTTGCAAACAGCTATTTTCTCAGAATTCAAATGCAAAGGAAGTGGGTAATTTTTTTCCAGAAATCTGCATAAAATCTTCATGTATTACAAAAGTGTTATTCCCTAGGTACTGCTAGCACTCTGTCATACTCTACTAATTTCTGGTTTTCATTTATCTACTATTTAGGACCAGCTGCTGTTCTGTGATGACTGTGACAGGGGCTATCACATGTACTGCCTCAAGCCACCCATGTCTGCCCCACCAGAAGGTAAGCTCAGTTTTAGTGTCAGTAGAGGCGAACCTCGTTATAATGAATGAGGATACAAGATTTCATTAATGAGAGCAGACTTTACCAGTAACTCTGTCAGTTCCCTTCTTTTTTACTTTGTCTTTTTTATGCCTCCGCCACGAAGTGGTGCCGGAGGCATTATGTTTTCGGGTTGTCCGTCCGTCCGTCCGTCCGTACGTCCGTCTGTCCGCATTCGTTTACGTGATAACTTGAGAAATATTGACTGGAATTTTACCAAACTTGGTCCAAGTATAAAGTATGATAGGGCAATTACTTAATTAGATTTTGGGTGAAATCGGCCAAAGGTCAAAGGTCAAGGTCAAATCATGAAATTGTATCCGTTTACGCGATAACTCAAGACTGGATCGAGCAAATTTCACCAAACTTTGTCCGAGGATGATGTATGATGGGACAATTACATGATTAGTTTTTTTAGTGAAATCAGACAGAGGTCAAAGGTCAAAGATCAAGGTCAAATCCAAAAATTTATCTGTTTACGTGATAACTCAAAACTGGATGAAGCAGCTTTCACCAAACTTTGTCCAAGGATGTATGATGGGCAATTAGTTAAGGAGATTTTAGTGACATTGGCAAGAGGTCAAAGGTCAAAAGGTCAAGGTCAAGTGCTAAAGATGTTGCTATTTCCCCCATATCTATGCAATGCCCAAAGGTAATCAGTGTAGACATGTACTACTGCGTAAAGATTCTCCAGGAAGAGTTTCATGTCATAAGGTCAAAGGTTAGGTGAAAATGTTGCAATTTCACTTTTCTTGCAAATGGTTCGATGTATCTTCATGGAACTTGGTACATATGCATGTGCTGACTGGCAGGGATTATCTAGGGAATTTAGGGGTCATGGGTCAATAGTCAGGGTTCAAAGGTCAAGGTCAACTCCTCAAAATTTTACCGTTTCCCTCATATACTAGTAGTTGCAATGCTTGCATTATTAGTTTTAAAACTTCATATATATACATGTATTACCTAATGGAGATTCTCTGGGAAATTTCCAGCCAGAAGGTCAAAGGTCAAAGGTTAAGGGTCAAAGGTCAGGTTTGAATTCAAAAAATCTATTTTGTACTGTAATTACACTCTTTCTTCATACCTTGAAAATTACTTAATGCATAAACTTATAACAGGGTCAGTCAGAAGTCAAGTAAAAATCCTCAATTCCCAAATATTTGTACCTGCACTCTCAGACAATTATAGCAAACCCAGTTTGAGGAAAGTGAACATTCAAGACATTTCTGACAAACCTGTCATATCAATATTTTGCCAGTTATGTGAAACTGTCATCATACATTGTGAAGACATTGTACTATACAACTATTGGGAGGAATCATGCATTATGGCGGAGGCATCAGTCGCCATAGCGACATTTCTAGTTTAACAAGATTTCTATGTAGCAAGAAAACTCTTTGTGTCCCGACTACTGTAAAAGTGGTTTTATTTTCGCGTTTCGCGCTTTGAGGTTGAACCGCGAATTTAACATCACGCGAAATGTTTTGAGCTCGCCGCTTGTTACAGTGCTATTGCGCACATGCACACACGAAGATTCCGCACATAGAGTGTATTGATGGTCAACACACACACAGCGATGCCGCGCAATGTAGGTACAAGCATGTTATAAAGTACTCAAGAGACAAGATTTTAGGTAAGCCTGCATTTAATTCTAATTTTTATTTAATAAATAAAAGAATAATTTGATTATAGATTGGGTTTTCATGTGCAAAATAAAACAGTTTTTGCCCACTGTGAATTCACAGATTTTGCCGACCGCGAATTTAAACACAGGCGAAAAAGTCGGCACCGATGGATACCGCGAAAGTATCTTTACGCGAAAGAAACCACTTTTACAGTATCTGTTTTTAACAGGGTTCACCTGTATAAGCATCTCATGGTCACCTAAATAGCACTGGCATTCAAGTAAAAGTTATATATATGAGTACCGGTAAGAACTTTTTTAATGGGATAGCACTGGCATTCAAATAAAAAGTCATATGTATAAGTAAAAACTTTCTATATGGGATATAATATTATGATATATACCTTAATCTTACTGAGATATTGGTTACTGGGAGATTAAAAGTCCTCAACTTCCTGTGGTGTTTTTCAAAAAATGTCAAATCATGTGAAATTGTATCTGTATGTCTTGTCTGTAATTGCTTCTTTTTTCATGAATTACATATCTGTAATATCATCTTAGCATATTTTAATACACATAATGCATACTCCCTCCCTTATGTCACGAGGTGATCAAATAGGTTGATGGTCACTTTTAAAAACTGGGATGTATTACACTCTTGAGTTTCAGGGTTGGCAGCTACAATTCAGTGCTTGTTCCATCCATGTAAGTGGAGGCAATTTCTTGACACGTTTGTCATCTTTCAATTCAATTTACAGGGAGCTGGATTTGTGACTTGTGTAAAGTGTGATCTCCAGTCTAAAGAGGAAAGACCTGCAGCAGTCAAACAGTCACTGGAAAGCTGTGACACTCAGAGGGATTTGACTAATGCACAGCAAACAACCTGGAGATGGGAACAGTGATTGGAGCATCTGTGTGTAACCATCTCGCTGTCAACTTGCCATAACAACTCAAGCTCTGCATGGAGTCTCTGCTTCGTATTACCATCTTTGGTGTAATGTTGTCCTTGAATGCTTGCTGTCATTTGTGCTGAACTAACTACAGGTATTGACATATTTTTGTATATGTATCTTAACAAATATTTTTCTTGCAAATGACCTCAACATTAGGTTATTCTAATGTCTTCGCAGAGTATGTGTTCTTATTTTCCTGTTTTATTTCCTGATGATACTGTATTATCAATAATGATAAGTGGGTTTTGACTGCAGACAGGAGTAAAACCATCATTGTTTCTAGTAAGTCATATCCATTTTGCATGACACTATGTAAAAAGAAAGGATCTTCCCCAAATACTTGTTCAAATTGCTGGTCAAAAAATCAGTGAAATTAAATAAAACAACACTGTACTAAAACATTCCTGGTGTCAAAAAGCATTACAATGGCAAAATTAAATTTAAATGTTTTATTCAATAATGAATTAGAATTTAACTGAGGTAATCTAAACAAATTGAGTAGAAATTCATTTAGACTTTGTACTGACTTGATTTATGCATAATTGATAGGGGGAAAATATGCACAATGCTGAAATGTAAGGTGTAGTATTCTTGTATGTTATTGTGATTATATTGGTAATTTACTTGCATACAAAGGCCTCCTGTATACAGGACCTCTTTGTGAAGGGATGGGATAGGGATTTGTGAAATGCCAAATAGTGTATATATGCTACATAAAGTAGAAAATGCAGCAGTGATAGATAGTTACTCCTTGTGTAGGTGAGTTAATCTGTAGATGAGTGGGAGTAGAGAATAGAAGCACAAGTAGTAAATTAGCACATTGTTCAAACAGTCTATTCCAGCAGCTCTTCACATTAAATATTTTCAAGGTTAATTCTCGCAATCGCCAATGACGTAAAAAGTACCCGGATGTGGCTTTTTCATCAAGATTTAGTGCACTTCGTAGCAAGGGCGCTTCCGGCACGGGGCATAATTTGCACAATGTTAGCGTGCGCGTACGTGTACCTTACCTATAGTGCCGCACCGACCACGGATACTAGTACAGTATATACGCGGCTGTACTACCCGAGCCAGCGAGTGGCCAGGCCTGTCATACTCGTACACTGTAGTCCCCGCATGCATTGCTCTAGGCCGGCGGCCGGCCTTGCATTAGCATGCACCACTGCACGCATATGCTAACACATACCGGTACAGCGTACTGCTTGATCATGCGATCGATGTGCACATCACAGATCAGTCATCTCTGCATACGCTGAAAATATGCTGGAAAATATTCACCCACCTGGATATCGTCGTGGAATGCCCATCTTTTTTTTATTTGTTCTCTGTCGAAATGTCGCGAACACAATCGGGAACGAACCGTGATCTCGAACTTATCCTGTCTCCGAAGCAACTTCTTCCAAGTAAGTACGTAGGCCACTAGGCCTACTACCACTACTAGTAAGTCGCGCGTGCACGTACTGCGCTGTGGAGTCACCCGCAAACTTTACCCACGCGGCCACGTCACGTCTCGCATGCCAGTAAGGGTCCTATTTCTGCAGATTTTTTTCATTTATTGTCGTGAGAACAACACATGGCAGCTTTGCAGCAACAACCAATAGTCGTATTAACAGCAATTTCTTAAGAATGGAGAAATTTCAAATCATATTAAAGCTGTAATTCAAGTCGAGAAAACAGGAAGTACACGTAGAATACAGTCGGTTGTGTGTATAAATAGCATTAGTCACGTTTCACGCGCGTACGAACGGAAGTGACTTTGCTACCGGACTATCCCATAATGCAGGGTAAATGACGCTTAAGTCAACATCCGGGTACTTTTTACGTCATTGGCGATAGCGAGAATTATTCCGGCCCTGTGATGCATTCACAAAGATATGCCACTGCATAATTAATATTGCCAACAGTATTTGTAGACAGAATATTCACATTGTGTCTGCTCAGTATATTAGTGTGAATGTAAAGGGAATATTTGCCTGCAGAGTCACAAATACTTGCTAAAGAAAAAGTTAGAGTTGTATTGCTCACCAGGCAATCTGCACTGCATTAGTTCTCCATTTTGATGCGGGAAATTTTTCATGTTTTTGTTCACTTGTCCATTATATGACTTGCAAGGCTAAATATATGCTTGCAATGGTGTCATCTGGCATCATGGTGCTTCTTATGCAGCTTAGAATTTAGTTGTAGTTATTAGTCAATTAACTGTCTGAATGTCATAGTATTTATGTTTGAATCTGCATTCAAACTCATTTTTCAAAACGTCCATGTCAGCTCAGTGTACTGTGATATATCTGAAAGCAAAATAAAGCCATGTGCTTCTACCCACTTTCTTTGTCGAGACCTGGTTTGAACTTTGTGTTGCCTCCCATCTGAACAAGAGACGTTCATGTCTTGCTTCATTTACATACTCCTTTTCATGTGTGTGTGAGTGTGTGTGTGTGTGTGTAATAGTGACATGATTTGAAAGACCACAAACAAAATCTCCTTTCAGTACAAGTATGTTTAATCATCCTTGTGTCAATATGCAACTTTGTTGTCTGAAGAAGAGTTAATAGATCTCAAGAGCTCCATTGTGGTGGTGGAAACCCTTTTCCTTTGGCACCATGCTTCAATATTAATTACACATCCTGGAAATACATCGTGTATTCAATGCATACAACATAAACATTTGAAGTAACATAAGTTACCATCTACAAAGTACAAGTGTACATGTATCAAAGTATTACAGTGTACATCTATCATTACAGGTATCTATTGCTTCATGGAACAATTAAGCAGCAAACCAACAACAACAACAACAAAAAGGACACACACAAGCAATAATGAATGACAATCTGAAGGGTTTTTTTTATTTATTCTTTATTGTTAATGTAACATTTAGACTCCACTGTAAAGTAATGGCAGATCTTTTCATGATGGATACAAGTACACAGGATGTTTAGGCTGCAGACCGGGTACAATTTTTTAGTAAATCGCACATGTTACTGTATACACCATATATTTTAGCTAGTCTAAATTTTTGCGAATCGGGCCTTGCCGACGATTTTGCAAGTGGTTAAATTTGCGTTTGTTGAGTACTGTAATGAACGGAGAAATGTATATGTGTGTGTCACATTCATTTCGGTATAAGAGTCATTATTTTCGCGTGTCTTTAATTTTGTGAATAGCACCCGACTCGAAAATGCGAAAATAAAAAAAACCTCACTAAATATTTGCCGTATACAGTAACTGTTACACGTCACATTTTCGCTCTTGTATCTTTCTTTTTTTTTAACCAGTGTTTTGACTGTGTGTGGATTTTGGAACAGGGAGAGGCAGCATGCCTGAAGACTTAAAGGTTGTGGACACTGACCCAACCTTTTTCACTACCCAGACAGCCACCTCGCCTCTATCAAGCCAAATACAGTACTGTAATATCAATGATAACCTGACCGAGAATAAAATGGCCATGTACAAGTTTCACACCTCCATTCTGGATGGCGGATTCCATGGTCCATAACATTTATACCCCCGCCAAACATAGTACATGTACATACAGGAATACAGTCCGACCTCTGTTATCTGCCCATGTGGGGACCAGCAAAATAAGCAATTTGGCCAGATATGGAAGAGACAATGTTTGTCGATGAGTACAGCTTGTACAAGTAGGCTGCCAACCCAGTGGTAGCTATGAAGGTATTGTACACTGCAACAGAAGTGCAATTTATGCTAGCCAACTGTTACTCAAAATAAGTCATGAAATTGAAGCATTTTACTCTATTATTCACACAATGTTTCCGTAAGGAATATCAGAGTTAAATTGTAGGAGTTTTGTAGGAGTTTTAATTGTGTTTGAAATCACTTCCTCTTTTCTTTTCTTTTTTTCGTTTTTTCTTTTTGTCTTCTCTGTTTGGAGGCGTCTGGATAATAGAGGGCCTGATAATCAAAGTTGGACTGTATTGTATATAGGAATTGTACCAAGGTCAGGTGGCCAGGCGGTTGGTTGGTCTGTAGCAAAATCATGTGGATTGAACTAGAATTCTACAAATTTTCATTTTTTGAAAAAAAATACAAATTTTTTCGACGTGTCACTGACATAATTATGTTATGGAAACATTGTAATATTATTCCCCCAGCTTTCTGGAAAAGGAAAATCAAGTGCTCTGTTACTATGTGAGAAAAGTAAAAATATGTTGAATTTTCTTTATATTTTCTCTATATCATTCCACACATGTGACATCACAAACTGTTATAGTCTTCTCACCCAGAGATAGTGTCACTGAAATTCATAACTTTTGAAGGGATTGTCTGATTTTCCTCAAACTTTCACTGACATGTTCTAACATTGTTGCAGTCACTCAATCCACACGTCCTTTAAGAAAAGTGGTGTGTTGCCATGGTAACAGTGAATTATGGCCCCAAAATCAGGAAAAGGCCTTGCAGACTAAAATTCTGCAGTTTTTAAGTGTTTCAGATGCAATTTGGCACATGCGGTGATTGTGATTTAACCCGTTAAGGACAGGCTAATTTTGCTACAACACACATTTCCCATATACCTGCCCGAGTATACTCAGGACTTGTCCTCAATTGGTTAAAGTTGTGTAAGACATATTTTTCACAAGTAGCTGTTAGCATGTTAGGCGGCAGCATTATACAATCACCTTCAGTGATATTTCTAGTTTCATTTCCATCCAATTTTGTTAACATGATTATGCCTATTCACTTCTTTGGTAGACTCGGCAGCAAAGTTGTACTTTACATGTATGGTGTATTTTGGAAGGACAACATACAATTTAAGAACAAACAATGGATCAGATGTGATAACTCCTTCAGAGAAGCACAACAGACAGATACCGGTACATCGTTTGTGGCAGAGAAGACGCTTGGTAAGCTGCAGTTTGAATCACCTCCTGAAGAGTCTTTGGGTATGCAGAGACACAAATTTATTTTGTGTAACCCAGTGAATCTGCAAGGAAATTGCAGGTACAGTGTAACATGTAATACCTGTGTGCATGTATGTGCTTTATATTTCGTCAGAGAGGGTATAAACAGGACATGCTCCTTATGCTTATTATTGCTCCAAGAGAAATACTGTGTTATCAGTCCTGAAGGCTACAAAATGATGTCCTTTCATGATTTTGATTTAGCAAAATAAGTTCAGTGGCAGAAAGCCATATCAGCATAATTCACACAAAGCAGGATTCCTCTTCTGTGTTGTGTCTCTACTCATCACTGTGAAACAAATTTGGTTCATCTCACAATAATAGGGAAGACTGTTTTTGATCTAACACTCAGAGCCCTGAAGTATTCTGGAACAAAATAGTGTACTGGCATATAAAATAAAAGAAAAAATTGTGATGTCTTTCGTGACACATATTAGTATACTATACCTCATCTCATTTCTCAGGCCTAAGTACAAGGGTGTGTAATGTATCATGCAAAAAATGTGGAGAATTTCCTTAAAACAGACAGTGCTATGAAAACTTACAGGGATGACCAGCAAAGAGCACAGCATGACAGAAGAGTCTAGAGCTCACTTGTCTTTACCTTCACTCACAGTCCTACTGACAACTGTCTTGGTGCTTCAACATCATATAATCCTGTTTCTTCATGTCCATGCCTACCAGTTCAAAGCAATACCCATTGTACTGTGAAGACTTGAATACAGTCCATTACACTGAAAAAAAAATGGCTATACATTTGCCTACTGCTTCATTCTCAATCTGCTTGGAGACAAAATGAGAGAATGAACAGGAATCACAGAATTGGTTGGCCCTCATTAAACAGACACCAGCAATAATGCTCTTGAGACCAGCCAATGACATGCAATTTCATGCGTAATTTCCCACCACACAATTATGCACATGGATATGATGACAAATTAAATATTGAAATTGTTCAGGCAAAGCAGTCATCTTCTTGAAGTAGGGAAGATGAGACGACATGGCCGTCCTTCCTCGGTCAGCCAGTATGAGATGCGAGGTTCCTCAGTGATGGAAAACTGTCACTGTAGGACTGCGCTGGGTTTCCTTTCTTGTCAACCACTTGTGTTACCAAGATACAGGTTACCTGAACACTGCTTTCTTTACAGGTGTCTTGATTAGCAGTCTCTTTCTCTGAACATGATATACCAAGTAACCGTCCCTTATTTTCTGGATGCACAGATTCCAGCAGTTCATTTTATTCCAGAGAAATGAATATCATCTCTCTATGGATGTTGAAGAAGATTCTGTGGAAGGGGATGATGAAGATGAAGATGATGATGATGATGATGATGATGATGATGATGATGATGGAGATGATGATGATGATACTGATGTTTCTCTTGTGGCGTTGAGGTTCCGGATGACGGCAGAGGCAGGAGCCATGAGTGCCTTTCGCGAGAGACGCATTTTGCCACTGACAGGGTCACGGCCAAAGAACTTGACTGGGATTTCCTGCCCAATCTCGAGTTTGAGTGCACTGGGATGGTTGACCTGGTTGGGATGGGGCAAAGGACAGAGAGAGGAGGGGAGAGCAGTAATGAGCAATACTACACAGTTGGTATTGATAACTTTATAAAAATGAACAGAAATTGTTTATTTTTATAATCATTTTTATTCATTCCAAGAGGAACCTAATTTAATAATCTAAGCATTTATCAGAAGTAAACAAAAACTCTTAATATTTCAAATGAATGTAAAACAAGTCTTAAAATTGCAAGAGAATGAAGAGAAATCTCACCCTTCTCTGGTCAAGCTGAGAGTTGTGGAGCAAGGTGGGCTGCATAGACGGGTAGAGCTTGACCATCACACCATTCTCTCTGTCATTAAAAACACACACACAAAAATATCTTAAATGCAGGTTTTTCTATCGCATTATGTAACCACAAGGACAATACAACTTGAAAGTTCTTCATATTTAACCACAATTTAGAATCATATCATAGAGCTGTTAATGGAATAACATGGCCCCATTTCATTTAAAAAAAAAAAAAGTGGCTACGGCAGTAACTCTTGCTGCAATGTGTCAAGTGTCATCATAATGATAAGAATCCTGCTCTCTGATTGGCTGTTGCTATGGGAAGTTGCTGCCCTCACATTTTTAATGAAATGGGACCCAGCTGAAGCATAAAAAGTAGTAAGCTTTTGCTTGGACTCAAATGCTGAGCATGGAGAAAGGAAACAATAGCCAAAAATGAACCTCTCACCTTAGCTCTATGATGGTTGCTGTGTAGATACCTCCAAACTCAAGGTCTGGTTCCTTCTGTATTGGGAGAAGAAAAAACAAACATTCAAATATATGTTTTTTTTAACACAATACACTGCACTCCTGTTATAACAAACACGGTTACAACAAAATTCCGGTTACAACGAAGCAAAAGTCAGGCTGCATCTTTATCCCCGCAACGTTTTTTATTGTTTACCAGTATTTGTTTGATTATAACAAAATTTTGATAAAACAAAAGAAAACTGCCAGTCCCGAGGACTTCATTATAACGAGAGTCCACTGTACACAATATCAACCAAGTTTATACTGTTAATTTCAGAGATTACATTACTATTTTTCAGACTTGGGGTAACACATATTGTTCTAATTTTCCTTCCTTTTTCAGGTGGCTAAGCTCACTATGAAATATCACTGCAGAAGTATATAAAATCATTATGCATATGTACGATGATTAGAGAAACACACACTTTTTAACACACACAATAATGATGACACAATATTGTTCCTACGATAATTGCTCCTGTCTAATTTTCTCCAAGGACATTGACTCTGTGTCTTGACAATTCATTTCTATTACACTTGAAGCCTGTCAATCCTTAATAAAAAAAAAAACAATTAGGTGAGATTACTTGATTCTTTTTTTTTTTTTTCTTAAACTGCTGAATTTTTTTCTTCCATTTCTTTTGTATGGGACGTTTGGAAAAAGAAACTGAAGATATACAAAAAAATGTGAATGTGACTTCTTGTGGTGCTAATGACCTTTCATGAGAATACACCATGATAAAACAATACATCACACCATCCTCAAAGACACAAACTATCATTGATTAGGATACACAGCTTACATCCTCTAGAAGGAGCTGCTCAATTCTCTCCTTGGCTTCACTCATAGCGCTGGGTGTCGGGGCGAAGACGGAGAAGTGGGACTCATCGACTTGAGTGATGGTTACTCCTGGAATGTAGAGCAATCATTATGTACATGCAATATTTCTGACACAGCATTATACAGCTGTAGTCCTTATTGTCTTTATCAACTCTCTCTCACTCTCTCTCTATCTCTCTCTCTCTCTCCCTCTGTCTTAACCCCAACCAGGCCGGGCTTTTTTGGGTATTCTGTGGCCCCCCCCCCCCCCCCCCCCCCCGAGATCTCGGCCGTCGATCTCGCAATCGCCATGAAACTTGGCACATGCATTACCTGTGGCGTAATCTACCAAACTATACAAAAAGAAATGGAAATTTTCGTCATAATAATTAATTATGCTAATATATGCATAAAATCATACATTTTGCTCTAAATCAGAAATTACAGCTCCTAGAATCATAATTTTTGGTGAAAACATTCTTTGTAGCATTCCTAACAATATACTTCAAAAAAAAATTGGTATCAAAATCAATTACCTATGTATTTTATTGTTTTATGAATTTCTTATGTATTTCGTTGTTTTTTCGACCTTATGTGTTATTTTTTCCCCGCAAAATTTATGACAGAACCTATTTCACGCATAATTATGCTAAAATTAATTAGTTTCATCCTATGAAAGTGAAAATAATCATATCTTTATGAATAAGAAGAGAAAACTCCATTTGCAAAGACTTTATACACAAAATTACGTTTTTGAGCCATTTTCGGTCCGACAGGCATGTATAAAATGTCATGCAGCGTCGTAACGGTATGCGCAATTTTATCGAAAATGGTGTCAAAAGATGCGCGAGACTTGAAAGTAAAAAGTCAGCGAACGGCGCGGTCAAAAAACTTCGCATGGCAGAGTAGTCGCGAAAAATGTCGAGGGGGAGTTGATTCAACCCCCAACCCCCTCCCCCGGCCTTTTTAGGGTTAAGGCAATGAACTTCACAGCTGTAGTCTAGATATTCCACATGGCACCTGCAAATTTCTGGTCTGGTTCAGCATAAATATGTACATACAGTTAATGCATATGACATGCAATATTTTCAGCATAAGTGCAACAAGGATGTCACATACAAATAGCGCACAGAAAAAATGTGAAGACCTCTTTAAACTATTGATTTGGATTCAAAAAGATTCAAAATGAAATATACAATTAATCTTATGTACTAAATCTACGGGATATATATCAGTTCAATATGGACGTAATAGCTTAATCATGGCATGAGATTTTAAAAAAATAAATAAATAAACACACACATGTTAGTTCGTATTCCTTAATCTTATACTAGGCAATCACGTCATTCCCTTCTCATCATGATAAAGTATACAGCTATAAATCTTGATCATGTTCAATCACATCGCAATCTTGACCTCATCTCTCCATCAACATATAATACAACTGAACAAACTGGAACTCCTTGCATTCACAACACAGTCATATTCAATGTCACTTCTCTCATGATTCCCTATGCTTGATATCAAAAGATACAGGGAGAGTAACTGTCAAAACCAGGTATATTGGTGTTAACATCAACAACAACAACAGCAACAACAACAACAACAACAACAACAACAACAAACTACTTACCAGTTTCTGCACGCAACTTCTTCAGGTTGTAGCCACCCGGGCCAACAAATTTGGATCTCCTCTGGATAGGCACTTCAAGATTCTCTGGTAAAATGACAAAATCAGAAACAAAACTGAGTTGTGACTTTGCGCCTGCAGAAAGCATGATATTGAATTGGAAAGACAGAAAAACAGACATCAGTTTTCTTATTTCAAGGATACTTCAAAACAGGTTGTCTTGCTGTGCATTTAAGGGTACTGGCTTGGATCACACTGAAACTTGCAAGAGTATGACTGCCATTGGTTTACATGTTTGAATTCACATCATTTGTATGAAACTTCAAATATTCCCCTTTATGAATTTAACTCCAAAAGTGATATCAATATGCAGTGTGACATGAATATGTAAACATAAAGCAATGAAATCATATCACTGTGGTCAGATAGTGTCTACAAAGTTTGATAGATAAACTGTCGGTAGCATACAATGGTAGTTTCAAAATATACTGGCTGTTCAGGTAATATTTTGATTTTGATTTTTGAGCATTCTAACCACAAACCTATGACTGGACTATTCTCCTTGCGACCATCCCGCGGCTTCCTGAGGGCGCCAGACATGATGTTGATAATCTTACTCTTGGCTGATGTACCTGCCTGGATGGCTTCTACCACTAACTTCATTGGAACAGGAAGCTTGACGTCAGTCTGTGAGGAAGAATCAAGAATTTGTAGTCTGACGATGGGTAGAGGTAAATGTGTGGCAGTAGCATAGAATGCTGCTTGTGCACCAATGAGCTCACTTCAAGGAATCTACTGTAAAACCAGAAATATCCATGGCATGACACTTTTGCAAATTGAAGCCGACAGCCTGTTTTGTGGCACAACATTTTCGCTACAAAAGACCTCACAGATTAAAGATGTTGTCTTCTAATTGGAAGTATTGTGGCCCCATCCACACACACAGACTGCAGCACCTTTGGTGTATCCCACAGTTCTAGCATGTCAAGTTCACATCTTCCCCTGCCTGCCCTCAATTTACTATTAAGACCACACCATGGATACTAGACCATAGAGGGAGCTTTTCAAACACACCAGTGTCTCTTGCCTGCATACCATGTGACAGGCTGGATATCATGTGACAAGCTAGATATCATGTGACAGCATCTATACCATGTGACAGGCTGGATATCATGTGACAGTATGCATACCATGTGACAGGCATCATACCTGCAGTGCTGTGATACCCTTCTTGCTTCCAGCCAGCTTCATATCCATGTCTCCCATGTAGTCTTCTATGCCCTGCAAACACAAACAGACAAGAGCGATACATTAGCTTTGTCATTCAACATATGCATTTCTATCGTGCTGGACTCTGTACCTACCATGCATGAGGTAAAATCTTCAATTGGTAAGGCTTGCAACGAATTTGCAAGGCCCATGTCGGTGTGACAATCAGAAATGGGAACTCAGAGCCATAGACTAGGATATATTCTCTTTTAACAAGGCATTTTGAGAATATGTGACATTCTCTAAAAAGTGAAGGTTGTAACAAACTTGAAAGTCACATATCATGGCTGAAGATATGGTGATGAATACTACATAAGTCCAATTCTAAAACAAATATATGTTCAAGTCACTGAATTGGTTCTTTTACTGGCCTAGAATTCCCTGACCCTGGGCCTCTGTCATTATCCCAGCAACAGCAATAGAACTTCCACAAATTTCTACTGTCCTGACTTCAGCATGGGAGAAAAAAGAAAGGCTAAGAGTTATGTCACAACTGCAATGATTATTAGAGTAAATAATTATAGACATCTTGTAAATATGGGCACAATGCAGAGATTCCATGACATTTGCTCCTGTGACAGTTACTCCCATGAAATATCTGCAGACTAAGCCAAACATGAAGTCTATCCACAGACATAACCCTAACCCTAATCCTAATCCTCACATCAAACTAAAGCTAAAACCCTCTCACAACCCTAACCCTAAGTCCCTGGAAAAAATAAGACTGTAGCAATTGTTGCAGAAGCAAATGTCATGTCACCCTATGCAGGACAACCAAGTGACGTCTGCCCTACCTACCAGAATGTCTGTCAGAATCTTGTAATCTGTGATGCTGTGGATGTCGTCAGATTCCGTCTCAGCTACCAGCCCCACTGCTACGCCTGCTACCGGGGTGGAGATGGGAACACCTGGATGAAAAATGAAAGCATCGACACAACACAGCTCAGAGCTGATTTCAATGCACTTTCTGTTGGGAGTACGTATTGTCCAATGAAAAGTTAGTACAATGCCATCCACTGTTCAAACTGACTAGATCAAAATTTATTTGATGAGACCTCTACAACTTCTCTTTTCTATTTTTACTCTACTTATCAAGCATGAACATGAAATACGTAATAGGATGTCATATCAAATGTTTGAGACATGTATCGTCATCTTGAACTCTCCTAAGCATTTAAATCACTTCACATATTTTGCTACAGAGGAAGAATCATAGATCATAAATGAGTTTGCTTCTTATCTGCAAAGAATGGTGGCAAGCAGTGATTCATTCACAAAGTTTTTCTCTCTAATCTTTACACCTACAGCACACACACCCCAACTCTCTGAGGTTACTCTAACCAGACAACCATCATTATACTTCAGCTGATCCTAGCACAATAACAAAACCTATTAGATACATATTAAAGGGACTGTACAGTACTGGTTGAGGTGAGAATTCAGCTTGTAACATTTTGCGAGATATTTAGAAACCACTCTATAAAATGTTAAGGAGCATACAATTCTAAGGGTAATCAAAAGTTTATTTGATGAAAATCGGTTTTGAAATGACTGAGATATCTAAAATAAGGAAAATCAAAGAGATCCTAATAAAAGTTGTGGCCTGTCAATTTTATTAGGATCGCTTTTTTTGATATCTCAGCCATTCAAGACCAATTTTCATCAAATAAATGTTAAATGCTTCTTGAAATTACATGCTTTCATATTACACAAGAGGTTTCTCATTATCCTGCCAAAATATGTGACAAACCTGAATCCTCACCTCAACCAGTAATGTACAGTCCCTCTAACAAGCACGGGAGGAGTGAAACATTGTGGATGAAGAGTCTACCTCGAGTGCCACAGGTGCAACAACAATGTAGTTTGAACCATCAACCTTTTACTTTAAAGCACTGTGCACAATCCACGAGACCAACATGATTGTGTGATCCTACCTGCATCCATGAGAGCCAGGCATCCCCCACACACTGATGCCATGGAAGAAGATCCTGTGGAATAGGTACAATAGCATTTTTACTAACCAATCCACTCTCTAGCATTTTATGCAAGCTACTCTATTATGATATTGTTAAAGCAACAATTCAGTGCAGGAAGAGAATAGCTTTTCCATGTATTTATCATCAACTTTGGTCAAAATATACCAACAATGGCAAATGCATTTTTGATGGGTGCCTATGACTGAATTGATTACAAAAATGCCTTCAAAAGCCAATTCTGACACTGCTGTCCTTTATCAGCATGTTATAAATTTCAAGCAAACTGTGTCACATCAATATCAGCAACAATTGCTGCCATGAAATGATGCCAATTTGATAAATGTATTACCATACTACTAATCACCAGACGTCATTTTTTCCAGTGAATGAAATCATTTTCAATTGATACAAACCCTACAAAATATTTAACATTTTCTCAAGACAGACAATTTTGCACCAAATATTCATTTCCCAAAAAAATGATTGAAAAATGAATATCTATAATATCTCAATGTCCGCACTAACAGGATCATGAATTAGTCATAGAAATGTGCAGGCATGCATCATTACACTTACCATTAGATTCTAGGACTTCACTAGTGAGACGTATCGTGAAGGGAAAGTCTTCTGGTACCACAGGTCTCAACCCTTTCTCAGCCAAAGCTCCTGTATCAGGCACAAGAAAAAATGAAACATATATTTTGATGCACTACTGTTCATATTCATATATAAACAATAGCTTTAATGAGCTTTCAGTATGAACAAGTTATCTCATCTTGTTATAATTACATCTCATGCATAATAATTGTTTTTTCAAAAGTATACGAGAGTATAGTCTTTCCAGAAAAGGGGGGAAACCGAAAAGGTAAAAGAGGAGTCCAGATATATTTGGCATTACTATTCTACTGTTACACAATTCAAACTAGTGTAGATTCTTAATGTAATTTGAAAGGATGACCTCATAATCTACATATACAATCATCACCAATTCTTCTACAAATGTTCATGTGTTATTTCACATTTCACTCACTACAATTTTTGCTTACATCCCTTTCAAACACTGCATTTCACTATCAGGAGAAATTACCCTGTGCATATGCTGTAGTTTCCTGATACCATTAACTCACTGCAGTGTAAGCTGCCAATTCATCAAGGAAACTTGAGACACTTGTTCATTGCAACAATAGAACATACCAAGGCAAACTTCATAGACGCCTAGCGATGCAGTTGAATGTTTTATGAAAATTTTACTGACATTTTTATTTCAACATTTGAGCAGTGGGAACTCTTTGACAATCAACATTGAAAGTAAACTTTCACAAATACTGATATTTTGTGGCTGTTGTATGTTATACATATGAGGGACATTACTTTTTTTAGAATACTTATGTTATAAGGAAATAATACTTGCAGCTTGAATGTTAATTTCATTGTTGTTATCTCTCACCATGGCCAAGTTCTCTTCTGTTCACTCCTCCTGTCCTGCCAACTTCATTTGTGGCATACGGTGGAAACTGGAGAAAAACAAACATAGTAAAATCATATTTCATAATACATCAAAAACAACAAATCAATATGGCATAATCAATAAATTATGGATAAATCTACATATTTCAGAATTAGGAACAAAACATACAGAGTGAGTGGGAGATGAAAGTGTAAATTGTCTACTTGCAACAGGGATGTTGGGCAGTGTTATGTAGGTAGTTACTAAACATGGTGGGCAGTATGATGTTGGTAGTCACTAAATATGTTGGGCAGTGTACACTGAGCAACTTGTGCCACCAAATATACCTCAAAACACAGCAGTGGTTGAAAATATTTCTCACCTCGTAGTGTAGCATAAAGTTCTTCTCTTTGACATCACTGAATGCATAAATGAGAAAACAAAGATATCCATTATTCATATTAAATTCACACATTCAATGACAGATAGTCACGATATCATTCATGCTTTAATTTTGGCTCTGGTTGACCAGCTACATGCATGATGCCATCGCTCATAAACTCCTCAATAAACGCTGTGTTATGGGTGATGTAACATTCTGAAACATGCACCAATGGGCGTTGGCTTTTATGGTTTGTACTTTGAATGCCATCAAATTGATACAATCTCGCATCTTATAATTCCAAAATATACTCTTATACATGTAAACATTCTTAGGTACATTCAATGCATTGAAATTCAGTCACTCACCTCTCCCAGACAGGGTCAACTCTCAGCGCTGATTCAATGGAATCAAATGTTACTGTGCATAAAACCTGAAAGGCAGATCAATTGAGCAAGAAATGAGATGGTTGGCTGATAATTACAAAGTACGCTTTCATTGATTTATGAGTACAAACATTTTATAATTACTGTGTCTTTATACCCTCCAATTTCAACACTTTGAGGCATAATTACACAGATCTCATCTCTCTCCCCTTCACCTAGTCACCAAAAACATATTCGCAGGTTCTTTAATTCACACTGAGTAATTGCTTTATACTTGTAATGTTTTTATCCATTCAGGGAAAAGTCGTGCTGCCCGATCCATTGACAGTGCGGCCTGAACAGAAACTACGAGCACTGCAGACACATACGCTCAAATTAATATTACTATCGCACATGCGCACACACACACAATCATGCCAGGAAGGCACCATTGATGAGGCCTACGACTCAACCCGTTCAAAATGTGCAGAGAAGATTGTGAAGATATTTTCGCAGGTTCTAGAATTCTCGCTCGGCAAAAGTACCGCGAAATATGCAAAAATTTATGTATGGTGAAAATATCTATGTTTACAGTACGTGTGGTATATAGCATTAGTACATCGAACCTGAGTTTGTCCCCTCTGGAAGAGTGCCGAGCCGTGAAGAGGTTTATAGAGATCCACCTGACATCTGATGTCACGGAGCTCATCAAACTCTCTACCATCACACCTAGGGATAGTCATGAGAAAATTATAGGCTGCATCACCCATGTGAATGATAATACAGGGTAACAAGACAGAAGCTATAAGAAAGTCATCACACAAGCTCACAAGCATACACTTATCACTGATGTACATTATCACTCATCCAGTCAAAGTGTAACTCCAAAATTATCATAAATCACAAGTAAATTATCATAAATTCTAAATTTATGATTTACAATAATTTTGGAGATACACTTATCACCGCAGTTACTTTATGTTTTAGCATCTGGATGACCTGTTAGGATTACCGAGTTGTCAGGTTTAACCAGAGAAGGAATTCATCAGAAAATGGTACTTGTTGAAGGTGGCAATAAGCTTTGCAATATTTCATTTACAAATAGTCCATTGTGACATTTTCTCAGCAACTTCATCTCAGTCAACCTTATGACAAATATAGCATGATTTCCTTCCATCTTTACTCTCAGTGTCCCTGAAGCTTATGAGACACACTTTCACTATGTGAGCAATAGATATTTGGACTAATTTTTTTGATTAAACTAAATCTGTCATCTGTAATTTATTAACAACATATAAATTCAGTGCTCAAAGCTGATTCATTATTGTGGTACTTGAACTCATTACTGAACTCTGCATCTCATATAAAGAACAGTCCTAGTCTCAAATGAACATGGCAGCAGCTCTTACAGAGAAGAAATCACTGGCTGGCAGAATGATAATCCCTCAACATTATAACCACTTCAATTGGAGTAATCTTACCTTCTCTCCTGCTCCATAACAATGCTCCTAAAGACCTCCTTGGCAACGATGCTGAAAGCATCATAGACTAGAGATGTATCTTCATTTGGAAACGTGTCTGAAAAGATACAGCATGATAAGAAAACATTCAACTATGAAGAAAACCATAATAGATGGTTAGGTCTGGAACAAACATTTTCAAAGGTCTAATTTTGCTAGGTACTGTAGATAGCAATTTAAGAAAAACAGTAAAGATCACGGTACACGTTGTCAAGCAACATTTGAACATAATGTAGTCTGCATCAAGAGAGATTTTCTTCATCATTCTCTTCACCAATTACATCACTGAACACGGTGGGTTCTGCTAAAGATTTATGTGAAGGTAAACAAATGCATGTTAATTTGATGGATGAAAGACTACTCAGTAAAAGAAAATAATATGAAAGGGAGGGCAATCCATGTAAGTATTTCATTTCATCAAAAATATTATATACTGACCTAGGATTCCATGTAGATGAGTCTCTCTTACTACATTTGCTGCATTGTCTCTGGAAAACTGGGAGAAAATGACAAAAAATTGTACTGTAAAAGCTATCATTTTCACAAGGGAATACTTTTTGGGAATTTTGCAAATCATCTGCTGGGTTGCAAATTTAAACAACAGGCAAAAATATTGCAACATGCTTGGGTATTAGCGCACCAACAATGGCCTCGGTGTCAAATCGCAAAAATATCTTGTGAAAATGTCTGTGACCTCCTCAATCACGAAAATATCTGTATGCGAAAATAACAGCTTTTCCATTAAGTACATGAGATAAGGCAATCATGGTATCAAATACATTTACAGAAATATGAACCTCAACTTCTTTATTCTGAACAATCTACTGCAGAAGTAACTGCAGGTTACATTTTTTATTGACATACATACAAATAAGCTATAGCACACATTCATTGTGTTCTCTGCTCTGCCCAAAGTGACAATACACCATTGCCATTTATGCCAAGGACACTGACAATTTGAATCGAAGATTTTTTACTGCAACAGGTTCAATTGATGGGATACCACTAGAAGTTAGCTACTGATAGATCTAAATCGACTACATTGTCACCTGGAGACATGTAAAAAGTCAGTAACATGAGCGAAGAAAAGAAACAAACCAACCTTGTCATGTGTCGGGTCGGTGTAAACCCTGTAATATTCCTCTGAAGACACCCTGCCAAGATTCAAACAAGGTACTGATCACTCTAGAGATCTATGTATGACTCACCAAGCTCAAAAGCTTTGCAATGAGATTAACAAAAACACCTAGCGTCATTCCTTCACTTACTCGTTGCCTAGATTATAACATGGTTCCATTATACTCATGTTTTTGGCACACCTAGCACGAGGACATTAACTATAACAACATTACATTATCACTTATAGATGAAATGGTATCTACAAATTCTGAAAACAAGCTAGAGTAAAAAATCGCCTTGGCAGCCTTGTCTGGATCATCTCTAAAATTGAGGCACTACATAGCAAATTAAAACCAGAATAGATTACCATTAAGCTTGTATTCTTGTTATGATGTGTTAAAACATCAAATTTCCCACATATAACACTTAAACACTAGCACACACAGAAAGCAATGCTTCTAATAAACCAAGTTAATTTGTGTGGTTCTTACAGCACCTCCTTGCACGACAACCAGAGACTGAGATAATACTGAGTCACCTTTACAATCTGAACCAAATTTCATGAAATCCGGGTTGGGAGGGGAAAAAAAAACAACAACAAAAAAGGAAGCAGACCAACTGGCTGAACCTTCAAACACCTTACCTCCTGACTTCTTCTAACAACTCAGATGTTGGCGTAGCTAAAGGCTCAAACTCCTTCTTTTCCTTCCCATGTTGCTTGGCGAGTTGTTCAATGCTTCTAACAATGATCTGTGTCTCCTTGAGGCCTGCCTTCAGTGCCTTGAGGAAGTCTGTCTGAAGCACATTATCTGCCGAGGCCTCAATCATCACTTGAGGATTTGAACACAGAGAGTCAGAAATAACATATACAATTAAAGGACTCAACTATACGGCTTTACACTGCATGTCTGGTTGGGACAAAGCACACTGATTATTGGCAGCTTGCTATATCCCATGACACTCACTTTCACACAATTTTCATGAGTCCATTCACTGGATGCATGTTTGTTCAAATGGTTACATTCTGTTCTAGCACAATGTATCACATAGCATTTCCAGACATATCTAATTTGTACAAGAACGTCATGACTTTTAGGATATAAACTCTGAACATAGGATAAAGATATACTTTGGAGTTTTCAGCTTTTATATTACACAGCCTTCAGACACAGAAGCCTCATAGGAATCCTTTCATTCAATTCAACTGTACACTGCGAAAGATTTGATATTCTAGTTTAAAGAAATATAATTCTAGGCCTAGAATTCTAAGAAAGATAATTTTGTTTTATTGTAGACCAATAAAAGCAACAGGCAAGCGGCATACTTTCTAAATATTATGATGATCAACACCAACATCCTAGTTGAAGTATAAAGACTACAGACTAGAAACCAATTGCCTCCTAATGAAGAATCAATATCTTGCCTACAACGGTACACGACAAAGAATCATTTCACCACGCATCAAGCAGAACAGTGAGTGGCAAAGTGTAAGACAAAGCTCCAAGCTCTTCCCCGGTCATCCAGATCCTCACATCTATGTGCCTATGAAAATGATTCTCATACTTTCCGTGGATGAATACTGTATGAAATTTTTCATGAATTGGAGCCGATGAACTTTTTCGCAGCATGAAATTTTTGGCAAATTGCCACTGGCATTTAATGCATACAGTGCAGAAAAGAACTTTCACGTACAAATGTTGGCTCTCGCGAATTTGTAAAATTAAAATGCATGTGAAAATTTCTGGTTTGACATGTACCTAGATTGCTCTTCCTGGTTCCTGCCACCACAATGTTAAGGCTGCTTCTCTTCAGCTCAAGTCTGGTCGGGTTAATGACAATTTCATCATCAATGAGCCCCACTCTGACCGCACCCACGGGACCATTCCATGGAACGTCAGAGAGGGCCAGGGCTGCAGAAGCTGAGGAATGGCACAAAAAATATAATGATTATGAAAAGCCCTTTATCACATGAAGGAAAATTGGATGCATCAAGTGATTTGTGAACTAACAAAAGCTAAAAACCACAATATCACTGAAGTGCTCCAACTTGCACAGGATTATGAGTTTGATGATTAGCATGATGTAACATCTTGACTGTGAGATAAAGAAAGAATTATCAAAATGATTAGTGAGTTGACAGCAAATATATTTAGTGTTAGATAATCTCATTTGTAAAGCAATAAAATACAGCACACACACACACAAAATAAAAAGGTTCCTTATATACTGCAATGTATAATTCCTGGAGTAAGCACTCAGTAAAATACAAAGAAAGGAAAGGGTAATATCAAATACCCAGTAAGTACCCTTGGTAAATTCGAAACACTACTCACTGGATGGTTTGGAATCCATGCTGTCAAAGCAATGAAAGGTGCTAGAAATATTCTTTCAACTATAAGTCAATTTTTTTAAAAACAAATTGGGTGGATTTCTTTTTAAAAAACAATAATTACAACCATAATAAATGTCATTGTTGTTAGTTGCAATGTCAAAAAGTAAGGAAATCTTCTCCTACTTTGGTCAAATATTTTGGCCTATAAACAATGTAAAGAGTAAAATACAACCTCATGATGGATAAAGATTTCACCATCGATGCAGCCTATCAAGTTTACCCAAACTCTACCCTTTTACAGTCAAACCACCAACAGTTTCTGTCGTCATCACCTTTTCCTCTATACTGATACGCCTCTACAGGCTATCTCAGCATTTCATGCAACACAGGAACACAATGTGTCTGCTATCATTTCTTTCGACAAAACCCCTCTGTGCTAATGTAAAACTTACCTCCATTGATGCTCAGTACACCTGGATCATGAAGTCCATCTACTGCCAGCAAATTGCACATAATCTGTAAAATACCAATAGGTTGCTCAGTGGTAACACAATACATTCATACAAACACATTGCAGGATTTTCAAGACAAAATAAATGCGCAAACAATTGTCCTTTCACATAAAATCAGACACTGCCCTCAAAAGATAAGACTTGTGTTACTAATTTGCAATGAATGATGAAGAACACAAATGTAAACTGGCGACAAACTAACTTTTAAACATAAGATTACATCGCCTAATAACAGAGGTTGTAGTTATCAATAATCATGTTAATAAGTGTAAAACATACAATGCAAAAGACCATATATCCACTATTACATACCTGAGTATCATAGAAGTAGCCTTTGGGAAAGAGTGGTCGTATTGATCTGTCTAATTAATCAGAAAATAAAAGTGGATTAAAACACAGGACACCATTATATCATATTCCCAATGTAACATCATTTAGATACAATAGACAATTGAAGAGGCATACTGGAACATTTCAAAATCATAGCTTATTCATGATGATTATGATAATTCCCATCATTTGTATGGTGGCATAGATCTGCTTAAAAGATACTCAGCTCCACCAAGAGGGTTAGTAATTGAATGTCTGGTGAAAAATGGGAGCCTTGAATGAGGCTTTGAAGTGCTCTAAATTGATATGAAAAGACATTAAAGAAGAGCATTCAACAAGTGATTCTAAACTCAATCTAAGGTACTATGATTAATTTTAAGATAGAACTGACTTAATCTTCATAAGACAAATAGATAAATGGTCAAGGCAAGCTCTAGCACAGCAGCATTTACCAAAATTGCACACAGTCTACAAATTCATTTCAAATTTCATACATTGAAGCTGTGAGCACCAGTACAAATGGACTAATCAACAACTGCCACAGAGTAACATTATCCAACTGATAAATTTCAAGTCATAGGAGCAAGTTTCAGAGTATGATACAAATTTGGTTAAAGAAACTATGATGAATCTGTCAACAGTAACCTAACATTTACACACAGAATGCAGCTTGAATACCACTACTCTGTTACAATACATTCTGGTCAAGACTTGGAGAAATCTCTAAAAAGCTATAGAATGCAATGTATGTTCACTGGGGTTCATGCTGGTGAAATTCAACTTATCAAGCCATCATTGCCATTGTTACGGAAATCTAGAGAACAAGGTCATATGTACCTATCATTCTGCTTGTGAGTATTTCTTGGTCTGTCACTCCTCTCTCCCTCCTCAAATGATTGGTAGGAATCCTTCCAGCTGCTGCAGCCTTCTGCCTGTAATCAACCTACATGGTCACAAGACAAAAGGTCATAAATAAATGGTGCTAATACAGAAGAAAGTCACAGCAGAGGACAGTCAAATAGATAAATGAAGCACATCTCTTGAGCATACAAACAATTCACTCTAATCACATTATTATGCAAGATCCAGTTGAAAGACTCCATCTACTCCCAGTTGATTGCACTACTTACTGTCAATGGTAGAAAGCCTGGTGAAGTACCACTCTTCTTGCTGACGGCAGTAACCATCACAGTAGTATCCCCAATCTGTAGCAATTGATGGAAGATCACACACACTCTCTTTAATAAGAAAATGTGACTTCATGCGCATTATAACTATACATTTTTCTTCTTCCTCCTCATGCAATGTGCAGAAATCTCCAGAGAGTTTACTCACACGTTTATGGGGGCACTTATGGGTATTACAGCAGCCACACATTTTAGGGCATAGACACGTATAAAATTAGGCCATCTATAAATCTAAAAAGTGTGTATGTCAAAGTTAAAACAGTGATTCATGCCCTGGACTTATCAAAATTACTGATGCCTTTTTAAAATCTTTGATTTCAAGTTGTCAAGGGATGGTGGGTTGACTAAATGGCATATTGAAGGGAACATGGTGGTTTTTCTATGCATCTACTACATGGTTGTTTGCCGATGCTGTACATCATACTTCACATTATAGATCTTTATTATTGTTTTCTACTTCCCCAGTTTAGATGTGGACTTCAACTTTGGTCTTTGTTAACAAGAAAAGTTGGAAATAATAAAGAGAGATGCTGAAGCACCTGGTACCACAGAATTAGTCACAGGATTTTGCTACTGACAAAGTATGTGAGGCATAAAATAAGTTCCCTGTGTCAAATTTCCTTTAGATTATCAATGTATACCACTTATTTCATGTTTATCATGATAATAATATCTCTAACTGTGTCAATTAAAATCATGCTCAGCCAGACATTATATTTAAAAAATCTGAAATTAAATGACTGCTATCATACCACACACAAACACAGTTTTCCCTGAGAGTAGTGATCATAGGTTTGTTGATATCATCATGTAACATTATGTTTCTTTACTGAATGCTGTTCCAGCTGGGGAAAAAATGACTACATTTAATTCATAGAAAATATTCAAGGGTTCGTGGGGCAAAGTTACCTTTGCAGTTGCACATCCATCTGCTAACCTGGCGAGCTCCCCTGTTGACAGAACTAATGGACTGGATTCGAGAAAAGAAACATTTGACTTCACTGCTCAAGAAGTGTATATGAACAAAGTCTAATATACAGAAAAAAAAATAAGCCTGTCATAAAAGATGAATACAATGATGGATACAGGAAGCTAGTCTCTCCCTGTGTGCACAACTAATTATCATTATCATTATCTTAAAAAAAAAAAACTAATCTTATCTTTACTATTTCCCTACAGTACAAGAACTGAAAGATGTATAAATGATCAGCTGACTAATGACTCGTTCAATGTTTTCTACACAAATATTTCACTGAAAAAAAAAGAGTTTTTAAAAACAGACCTAGGCACTAAAATACAAAAGCAAGGTATTACTTCTATCTAGTATACAAATACAATGTGCTTTGCCTTGAGAGTTTCTGGTAAAGCTATGGGCAGAGGTGACTCCAAAATAGCACTATTCACCGACAGACACAACCCCAAAATGAATAGTATTTCTGAAGATACCATGGCCCATAATCTTAACCAGAAACTCAAAATTAGACAGAGTATACCAGCATTTGTTTTGTGTGTTTTTTTTTTTAAATTTGGGATCAAAAATTTATACAAAAGAAAGGGATAATGTGAGGCAAGATGTCATGTGGTGAATGTGATGTTCTGGAAGGATTCTTACAGTGACCATAGGGCGTGATGTCACATCGTTTTGTTAGACAATAATATGTTTCACAGAGTGACATATGAAACACTAAACTGTGATGTCAAATTGCTTTGTGATGTCACAATTGCTTCATGAGATCATTTCACAAATTGTATATGCAATCAAATATCAAACAGGCTAACAATACACATTCTTGAATAGTTGAAAACACATATAATCACAAAAAGCTTTTCAACGTTGGAATCACTAAGGGATGATTTTTTAAAGCCAAAATATAATATCTACTAGGCCTATAAATCTACAATCTAGATCCACCAATAATAACACTGTTTCACCCCCTACGATTATAAAAAAAACAGCACCATGGTCCAAGGTCCACCTCCACTGCATGCTAAAGCATAGGTTTTTACACATAGCTGCCGGTCATATTTTGGATGACGTTTATAATCGAATCACCTTGTACCTTGAAAGCCACACCTTGCTATTATGGTGGTGAAAGTACAATACAGGTACATTAGATAGTGTGGTGTGGCAGGGTTAAAGGAGTCCAATGGGACCCATTTAAAAACCCAGTTTGGATTATTGTCTTTTGAAGCTTAGTAGGAGTGTGGGGCATGGGGGCCAGTGCAGTCAGCTGTGCAATGCATGGGGAGCCAATCACAGCTTGGCTGCACAGAGGCTTGGCTCAGAGCTGGCTGCTCTATCCCTTTGGAACATTGTTCGAGGTGGGGGGCGTCAATGACAATTTGTGGTAGTTTGTTTCTGCCACTGACAACTCTCTGGCTGTAGAAGTTCTTCCTAATGTCATGGTGGCTTCTTGTTTTTGGCTTAGAATGACTTCTTAGTTTTATCCGGTTTTGGCAATCTCAAATTAATTCTCTGGTTTGGATTTGTCCATTTTTTTCATTATCATGTAAGTTCAAAGTGAGTCTCCTTTCTCTCTTCTTTTCTCCAGAGGTTAGTTTCAGTTTTGCAAGTCTCTTTTCATATGGCAAATGTTGAATGTTTGGGATGAGTTTTGTAGCGGCTTCCTTTAACTGTTACCAATTAATCGGCAATACCATAAATCATTGTGTGTATGGCAGAATGTAGTTAAGTCACTTCCCTTCACATGGCAGAAAGTTGTGGGAATTGACCCCGTCTCCCATAATACAATCTGCCATGCACAGGGAAGCATGTTAACAACAATCTAGCTGCCAGGCACACAACAAAATTTTATCATACAGCTACCAGTGGTACATTATTTATAGTTTGCTGAGACAGTGTCAGTGGTGCTAGCTAGTGCAAACAGTGATACCAGTACCGGTACTGAGAGTGATAGTCAGTGCATGCTGGCGGCTCCTATTTCAGTTGTAGCTGATATTTATCACAAGCTACCTGTGGGTGTGAGGCTATTAAATTTTGGCGTCTTTGTTCTCTGAAATATCACTGTAAAATCTGACTAATCAAAATGCTACCTTGATCTAGTATTCCTAGAGCTCTAAATGAATCGAATGTTCATCTTCGTGATAGGCTGCATTATTATACAGCCTAGGCTTTATTAAAGAAGAAGAAGAAGAAGAAGAATGTTTAACGTTTGATAGAACACTATGAGTATGACTACTGTAGATCTTGGTAGAACTAGCTCTAGATCTATGTCACAATCAATTCACATGTGATTGTGAGATGATGTGTTCACCTGAGATTGATTCACCACATAATGGAAAAAAAAAAAACCGTAATGGAAAAAAAAAACCGTAATGAAAAAACCGGTGACGAGCTAACACATCTGAACAATTTCACGTACTGATTACATGCACATGCAAACAGCTTAACAAAATGTATCCATGATCATGTAAGAGAGCTCGAGAGAAGACAGATGATACATCACATGTTCTCCTCAGTCCCGCATGTGCAAAATTGTGTGGGTTCAGCACTTGAACATTACGAAATTCTCACCTTTTGCCAATAACTGCCTCGACACTACCGAACATATCATCCGCATTTCCTGCAGCAAAATGCTTTAAACGCACTCGGCTTCCTTTTCCGAGCAAACAATGGGCACTTTCACTGTGCATCGCTTTCCAAACCATGCGCCACATTTTCCAAGATTCCGTTCCGATCACCATTCATTCAACAAGCATGTACATTGTACCACCGGCTAGCCCGACCAGACGCTGTTAGTACCGACTGGGTTGTGTGTAGCTAGTTAACCACCGGCGCGGCCGCTGACGCTCGCTCGCTCGCTTGAGCACATGGGCCATGGCTGTGCAAAAGCTGCAGCTGTAATTTTGTTTTCCATACCGCTAAAGCGGCGGATTCTGAAACTAGAAATTGAAGACACACTAACAGCAATAAAGAAGAAGTGACGGTATAACAGAAGGGTAGTCACACAGAAAAAGAAGAAGAACTGAAACAACAGAAATAGAAACAAAAGAAACAAAATAAAATCCGATAATTGCCTCATATGTAAAAATTCCCGTCCCATTCACTCTCGAGAAGCATTACACAATCTGAATCTGAATATATAGGCCTAGGCCAAAAAGATTTTTCTTCTCCCCACCACTGGGGAAAATCTCTTTGATATAGGCCTACAAAAGAAATTCAAAATCTTTTACAATAGTGAAAACATGCAAATTGCCAATAAGCAGCTATACTGTATACTGTACGGGCTGAAATTTTCGCGGTGGTTTTTATTTTCGTGAATTTCGCCAATCGCCTTTGAACCGCTAAAATAACAACACGCGAAAATAACAACGCGCGAATAACTAAGTTCAGTTAGACTCTTGCAACAACACGCGAAAGTGCCCTCCAAGTAGCAATTCGCGAAAATATCTGTACGCAAAAATTTCAGCTCTTACAGTATTACTAACTGCTATAAATTTAGGGATTGTGAGATATTTGCACTTGTTAGTAAAGAAAGAAAGACTCCATTGGTACATACAATTAGGATCATACAACTGGAGTTTATTCAGGGCCTAAGATGGTACATGAGCAAAAGATCGCTCACCATAAAACTGAATGCTGTAGAGTTGGAGGAAATATATCTACATATGTGGGAAAAGTAAGTAAACACAAACTTTTCTCTGATGTTTTCTTTCCTCTCTCCCTTCCCTAGAGCTCCCTCCCCTCTCGATCATCCGCTTTCCTCTCCTTTCTTTCTCTTCTCTTCTCGTCTCATCTCTCATCTAATATTCAAGTTCTCGAATGAGGAGCGGATAGCTTTATACTAAAGGGCCGGGGAGGGAGTTGACCCAATGACAATCGGTCATGACAAGCAAGCAAAAAACAAAAAACAAAAAACAAAAAAAAAAGAAAAGAAAGCTAGGTCTTCAGTTTATTTGGTGCCACTTCTCTCCCAAAATCAGCTGACAAGCAAATACAAAAAAAGCTAGTCCACTAAAAGAGTTTAAAAACCCCTATGCAAACTAATAAAAAAAAACAAAAATAGCCAAATTGAGGTAAGGGGGGGGGGGGGCTTACACTGTAAACCGCCTATTGCCCCCCCCCCCCCCTCCTTTCCCGGATCTGCCACTGGATAACTAGAACCCCCCCCCCCCCCCGTGATTTGTTTTAGCTAATTTTGCTTGGGCACGTACATGGTGGCTCTCCTGCACTCGGCTTAATTCGGAAAATGTACATCGTAGTAGCAAAATTAAACCGTTAAGACAGATTTTTGCTAACAGATATCGACCTATTAGCGGTATGTATATGGAAAAATATTTGCAATCACCGGCGGCGTGTCTAATTTGGATTGTAGATGGCGCTGTTTAAGATTGTTTATCCAGTCTCCTCATGGTGCTTGTGTGTAGTGGCGTTTTGCAGTCTCGCATAACATGTTTCTTTCGTCACATGTAAAATCCATATTCTCATTATAATCTTAGACATAGTGACAGTCCTTTCAGCGAATACTTTTGTTTCCAGTTACAAAATAAGACAGTGTGAAACAGCAAACAACAGCAACTCAGACTCTACGTGAACAATTCAGACCTTTAGTGAGAAACACAATGTGGAATTCGCGCCTCAGATGGCTTACGTCTTTTTAAATCACATTGACATTATCTATCTATATTACACTTCATGCAATATTAACTTTCTCTTCTTTGCTTTCACAAAAACTTGATTTGACAAGAGACATGAGGTATTCGGTACTGTACTATCTCCTTTACATTACCTCTTCCTAGATTCACAATTTAGACATATTTTTCGTTCTTATGTTGCTCACGTACATTCTCCCCCAAGCAGGGATCTGCTTGGTATTGTCTTCCCCCTCGACACTAATCATCATCTCGACAAAGTATGAAGCTTCTAGTCTTCTTAACTCTATCCCGTCATGTTATCCTCTACTCACCCTGTGTGGTGTAAATCTATATAAAAAAAAAAAAAATGGTGTTCAGCATTGCCCAGCTTCGCAACACCTATCTTGCACGTTCTCATCATCTCCCCCGCGTGGCTCCTCCTCTCGTGTATCAGATCTGACGTCGAGATCTGTCACTCCTTGATTCAGTCTATCTTGCCTGTTTTTTATACTATCTTTTCTTTTTTCGCCATATACTATGTTTCATATTTGAGATATATCTTATATTCATAGTACATTTGATATTTCACCATACTACTCATCCACCTGACGATTGTCCATTCTCCCAAAAGTACGGCCACATTTTATATACACGACCTTCCTCTGCTGTCTTTGAGTTTCCACACAATAAAGCATCGAGAAGAGACCCCCATCATGCAATGGTCAATAAAACTTTAAGGTACATTTTTCTTAGTCATCCTTATCGGAGCAAAGAGCGTTGACTGAAAAGCAATAATATAGATTTGGATATAAAAGTATTACAAAGTTACACATCGCAAAAATACTTTTATTTGAATACCATATGCAATTTATTATTTCTTGATCTATTTCGTAATGACTAAATTAGAATCTTGTCGTCGAGTTTATAACAATCAACATATCGGCAAAGTTTGGAATCTGATGTTTCTTCTTTTGAGACTTTGATAAAATTATGAAAGATACTCGTAAGAAACTACTAAATTCAAAATGTCGACTTATTTGATTTTCATTCATCTATACCCTGTGTGTTTGCACATTTTGATTGAGTAACTTCGGTAGAATCATTATAACAGGATAATTCCAAATTGAAACTTTCAGACTGTAGCGCAATAGCATTTTTTAACCCTCTCATGCAACCCGTTAACACCAAACTCTGAACGTGATGGTTCACGTGGTATTTAATACGTTGTGGGCAGAATAATCTTAATATGTCTAAAAAGTTCGTGTATTCTGCAGAGTAATAGGTCGAGACATCACTTACAAGCTATACTCAAAAGACAATCACTGTGTACTACAACATATCTCATTATTCTGGGAAACCAATTCCATGGTCTTTAGGCCTAAGCATGCACAATCTCAACGTTCAGCTCTATTTCAAGGGAAATAAGTGTTGAACTTTTGAACATTCTTTCAATCTTTTTAAAATCCTAATATGCATTATTTTAATTTCCCAACTAGGACATTCTTTTAGAACTTCATTTCATTCATTTTATTCCAATATCTTAATAGCCTTTCAGTCATCTTTTTTTACATCTCAATAATGATTCCCCTGCTCTGCATTCTGTTGTATACATCGAATTCCATGGCAAGCAGTTATGAAACTTGCCTCTGTGAAACTTATATCAGTATGTATAGTTATGCCTAATTTATTCGTTTCAGGTTTACAATGATTTAGATTAACTGTCTAATTCCTGCTTCGTTTCTTTCTTCTTTTTTTTTTGGTGCAAGAACAAAATGCTTGCTTGTCTGTCTGTTTTCTTTTGTTTTGTCTCGTCAGTTCATCTGTGTTGTAAAAAAAAAAGTTCTCCCAACTAATATGGAAGCAAAAATATACCAATAGGCCTATATTCCTCTTGATCATCATGTCAGTGTTCAGTCACAGTGCAAATCCTATATTTAAGTCAGGAGTATAATTTGTTTTCTATAAAACTATGAAATAAAAGTTTAAAAGATACCTAAACAATACAGTAGAAAAAGAAGGAGGAGGAGGAGGAGAAGAAGAAGAAGAAGGAGAAAGAAGAAGAAGAAGAAGAAAGAAGAAGAAGAAGAAGAAGAAGAAGAAGAAAGAAGAAGAAGAAGAAAGAAGAAGAAGAAGAAGAAGAAAGAAAGAAAGAAAGAAGAAGAGGAATCAAGAAGAAGAATCAAGAAGAATCAAGAAGAGGAATCAAGGAGGAGGTGGTCAGAGGTGGAGGGAAAGACGAGGAGGAGGGGAAGGTTGAAGAAGAAAGAAGACTCAAAGGAGATGGGAATAAAAAAAACAAGAACAAGGAGCTTAGAAGATACTTTTATTATAGGCGAACAGGTACTGTAAAGATGTCCAGTCCCGAATACACACCTCCTCATTACCGTTCCGATCTGGAGCGATTTATTCCCGTGTTGTACGACAGAGCACGGTGGATGGGACCTAACAATGCAGACCGCCCCCTTGATTGTGATTCCCATAGCAACACCATTGCTACACACGCTATTGAGTCGCGACGTGAAGCTATTCTTGGGCATCGGATCGCGATGTGCATGCTGTGTACATGCCAGATGCTATGACCGTCCCCGCCGCGGCCGTCTTGCTAGCAGCCATTGAAAACAGCACAACACACGAACACAACGATGAGGTGGGCAATGTAAGCACCGAGAAAATATTGACAAATTGTTGTTTTTCACCAACCACCGTTACCTATTAGCTATTGACGTATCAGCTGGGTATCCGACACCTGTCGCAAGAGGAACGAAGTACAAACGGCAATTAAAATAACTCACGATATTTGACAAAATCAATTTTCATATCGCGTGGGACAGCACTGAAGTTGCGGAAGTCGGGCAGCTGCGGCAGGTGGATCACTCTGTTGTTTGTAATTGAAAGAAGAAAAAAAATTCCAGTCGGCATCGCAAAGTTGACTGGACTTTGCCAAGCTAGGAATCCAAAGTGGCAAATACAATCGTGCAATCATTGCCAACGTGAATCTATGAGGTAAGACCACTTCTAAAATGAACTGGAAATTATTTTAAACTGACCGTGCAAACGGCAAAAGTGCCGCAAAGACAATCAACCTTCATATAATAAGAGAAATCAGCGGTAGAGATCTAAACCATCAACGATGCCTGTAGCACAAACCCGTCTGGAGATCTTGCAGGTGCACAAATTTCTCCAGTGTGTTCGCACGAAAGACAAGGCTCAGATTGAAAAGTTGTGTTCCCATGGAGTCCCACATCTTGTCAACTACAGCGAGCCAGATGAAGGGGAGACGGGACTGCATTTGGCTGCCCGAGTCAATGATGAAGAGATGGTGCGGTTCTTGCTGGACTTTGGAGCACATCCAAATGTCATTGACTTGAAAGGGAGGACGGCTGCCATGAGGGCTGCAGAGTTCGGTCATGTGCAGACTCTCGAAATCTTAGCGACGGCTGGTTCGGACATGAAAGTCAAAGATACAGATGGCAAAGGTGAGTTCAAATCTGTATCATAGTGAAGTAGTTTTAGACATTATAACAGATCAATGTGAAAAGCTTGCCTGCCTTATAATAGGGTGTGAAAATGTGTTTGAAGCTAGTCCAGTGCAAGCACACTGGGTCAGTCAACATATAGCACTGACTAAGACTTCAATCTTTTATATTTTGAGTGCACATTTTTGTAATTAAATGTCTGTTCATGGAGGTACTTGTACCTCCATGGTCTGTTGGTATAAATTTTGCATCGTATGTCATGTCTTGCTTACCCCTGTGGCGTGTGATTTTGTAGCATCATTTCAGTATACAGGGGCCCATCATTCAATTTTTGACATAGCTGGTACAGACTAATTGTATTGTTTGATTTACGTAGGATCTTTGAATGTGCATTACTATCAGCTACAAGTGGTGTGACAAAATATTGACTCCAACACAATCCAACAAAATTCCAAGCTTTACTTATTTTTTGAGCCAAAGTTACAAATTGTATCATTCATGTAGGATTAACCATCCTGCAAATTTATTGGGTAATATAGAATCTATATACATGTATGTATATTCTTCAATGGTTCACGACATATTATGCATGTGAAACATTTTATCTCTAATTCTTTTTTAATCCTACACAGGCATCTTGTTCTACTGCATCTTGCCTACAAGTCGACATGACAAGTGTACCACCATCGCCATTGAGAATGGAGCAGAATGCAATAATGTTGCCAATGATGGGATGCCCCTTTTGGTGGTCGCATGCCTCGAGGCCAAGGAGAACGAGGGCATCTGTCTCAAACTTCTGGAGCATGGAGCAGACCCAAATAGTGTGCATGCTGTAAGTAACCCTTCCTTATCTAGTACTAATGAATGGAAAATGAAGATTTGCTAATATTACATACAGTTTTCTATGATAATTTTTTTTTTCTGAAGTTTGCAAACAAGAAATATCAAGGTGTGGAAATACTGATTGCAAATTACAGACAGAAATGCACAGTTTGTCTCATGACTTTCAGCTAAAGTGTTGCTACTCATGATAAATACTCCATTTTTGACATTCTGCTATGTATACTTAACCCCCTCCCAAAAAGCAAACAAAAGTCAATACTGTAAAACGAGGAATTTTCGTGTGCATTTTAATTTCGCGAATTTCGCGAGCGCCAAGATTCGCGAAATTAAAATGCACGCGAAAGTTCTTGTCTACACTATATGCATTGATTGCCAGTGGCAGTTCGCGAAAATTTCATGCCGCAAAAAGGCCGTCGGCTCCAATTCGCGAAAAATTCATGCCGCGAATATATCATGTTTTACAGTAATATTGAAATCAATTGAGATTATTGATATTTTCGTCTTCACAGTCCAGTGGAAGAACAGCACTGAATGCTGCAGCTGGGAGTGGCAGCGAGGCTGTAGTCAAACGTATCCTCTCCAAGGGGGGTGATGTCAACACCCCAGACAAGAACTCACTGACCCCAACACACCGGGCAGCCATGAGAGGTCACTTTGAGGTGCTACAGGTCCTGGCCAGCTATGGGGCTGACTTTGGCTGTTTAGACGTCATCCTGAACTCCCCTGTCCACTATGCAGCAGAGGGTGGTCATGCGCTGTGCTGCAGATACCTAGCACAGAGGGGTAGGTTACATTCTTGGCATGACCTGTTAATTTAAATATATGACTCAAATACACAAAGGTAGTTTGAATCATATCCATGGTTTAGATTCGAATTTGAAATTATATAGATTTAGTTACATACTCCCACGAACAGGCACAAAATAGGTGTACCTTGCATATGCATGTGTCTGTGTGCATTTATGGCTCTTTATGCATGCAGTGTGTACCGTTTGCATTTTCACAGTCAAAATTTGGATAATCCATTGATTTCATTTGAAGTATAGTTTGGGAGGTCAAGTAAATGCATTGTAAGGTTCATCATAACAGGCATTACACAATCATTAGCTGTAAACACATAGTCAGCAAATCATCGAGAGGTGGCAGAAGGGTGTTATCTGGAATATAGGTAATTTTAAAGATAACAAAAAACAACCCACAAATATGCCCCCCTCCTGCAAAAAAATAAATAAATAATAGGGATTGTGAGGTTGAAACTCAAACCAGTGATCTTGTACAGAGTGGAGTCAGCTGACAGGGGAATAATATGAAAGTGAGGTACTGTAAAACGAATGTTCGCGTGCATTTTAATTTCGCGAATTTCGCGAGTGGCAACATTTGCGAAATCAAAATGCATGTGAAAGTTCTTGCCTACACAATATGCATTGGCTGGCAGTGGCAAGTCACGAAAATTTCATGCCGCGAATATATCATGTTTTACAGTAATACCTACTAACAGTGTGTATTGTCAAAATAATTATGCCACATAGTGTTTATTGTGGGAGATCTCTGATATTGTATTTCCTTTGAAAACCTTAAGTTTGTCACTGTTGAATAAATCTGTGCAATATTCTATCTTCTTGTTCTCACAGGAGCAAAGGCACACTTGAAAAATGAGGATGGCCTGTTACCCAAAGCAATTGCCAAGAACTATGGTTTCAAAGATGCACTCAAAGAATGTCGGAAGGCAGAGAAGCTTGCAAAGAAGATACAGTCAGGGGGCAAGGCACCAACTGAGTCCTGGGCAGTCCGGCTCTACGACTGGGCAGTCAGCAGACAAGATGACCTTTTAATGAAATTCTCTGAACTGGACACAGAGGACAATGAAGTCATCTCAAAGGACCAGTTCTATGATGTGCTCGTGACAATGGATGCCCCCATTGATGAGGAGGACTTCAAGAAACTATTCTTGCTCTACGACAAAACAAAGGAAAATGTAATCAACTACAATGACTTCTTAGCTGCCAAGAAATATGTGCACAAAACCTACCTCATGTCAGCATACTCAAAGAAAGATAAAAAGAAGAAGGGCAAAAAGGGCAAAAAGAAGAAGGGTAAAACAAAAGTGCCTATGCCGATATGTCTAGGACCAGAGGGTGATAGGACGGAACGGGGCGGACCCCCTCCAACGTTTATTGAGAGGCATGTGCCCTTCACTGACACTGGTCGATTTGACAGAGACCGCCCACCGCTTCATCCCATCCAGGATGACTCGGCGTGGTATCTCCATCATCCGGAGAAGACGTACATCAATGTGAATGATGCTGCCAAGATGGGTGATCTGGACTCCTTGAAGCAGGCCTTCATTCATGGCAGGACAGCAGACGTCAGGGACAAATACTTCAAGACAGCTCTCATGATCTCGTGTGCCCAGGGCAACTTGCAGATTACAAAGTTTTTGCTGGAAAATGGGTAAGTGATGTAACGCTACAGCTAAGTAATCGCTATGGCACATACTTGTTGTCTTTGTGCATGGAAGGCATTAGTAACCATAATGTGAAACAGCAAAGACTGAACTCACTAATTGACAGGTGGCACAAGTTTATTGAAGCTATTTACACATTTTAATTTATGCACACAAATTGCCTGTGAGTAGTCAAAAAGAGTAGCTATTGTTATAAAACAAATATTGATTGTGAATTAAAACAATTGGTAGGTAACACATGTGAGCCTATGATTCCTGTTGTACAATCATGAAACTATCTACAGGTACATTGAAAAAAAAGAAAAGAAATTCAAGCCTATATTGAAATAAGAACACCCTTTTCTTCCGTAGGGCCCAGGTGAACACATATGACAACTTCAAGTGGACACCACTACACCATGCATGCCTCTCTGGCCAGCTGGACATTGTGCTGCTATTGGTGGATGCTGGGGCAGACATGAATGCCCAGGCACTGAATGGTGGGACTCCCCTGATGAGAGCCATTCAGACCGGCTCACCAGACATTGTTCAGTACCTCATCAACAAGGGCTGTAATGTCCAGCTAGAGAACAGGAAGGGTGAGTCACATTTGGCAGCTTAAATGATATGTATCAAGTAAGCAAATGAAAAGAAGAGAGAAAAAAAAGATAAATGATACTGATGATATATCAATTTATAAAGTGCAAAGCCTATAGACATATATTCTTCTGCGCTGCAAGAGCTTCTGATGTACTTGATGATAATAGACAGTTAAATGAGAAGATGTGTTTTGAGTCGTGATTTCATGACTGCTACAGTTGGGGATTTCCTGACTTCTAATGGTAGGTGATCATTCCAGAGTTTTGGAGCTGCACAGGCAAATGATCGGTCTCCCAATGTTATTTTTGTTTTGCGTGTTGGAATTTGTAAGAGAAGAGTGTCCTTAAAACTGTGCAAATTATGAGTGTGTTTGTGAGATTTAAGCACTTGTAATTCAGAAATTAACTGGGGGCTTGACCGATGAGTGACTTATATACAATCAACAGAATCTTAAACAATATTCTTTTACAAATCAGAAGCCAGTGTAAGTCTTTCAGAAGAGGAGTAATCCTTGAGAACCTGGGTTTGTTACAGATAAGCCTTGCGCAAGAGTTTTGGACTCGCTGCAGGTGCCCAACTTGAGAATCAGGAAGTTCATATAATATCCCATTGCAATAATCCAGTTTACTAACAATATATGCATAGATGATCAATTTCGTACTATTCTCATCGAAATATTTCCTAATATGTCTAAGATTATATATCATATGACATGATAATTTACACACATTTGTGATCCTGATTAATTAGATTAATAGATGAATAAAAGGTTTTGTTGGGGCCTATGTTACCACTTATGATATTGTTTGTGTAGTCCCAGTCTTATAATTAACATCTTGAGACTGAGAGTATCAGTAGAGCAATGAATCTCCTAGTTACAGCATAGTTTGAGATTTTTACACTATTTCAAGAAGAATGGTATAATGTCTCATTGTAAATAAAAAAAGAGGAAATATCCAAAACCTCAGTCATTTTCATAAAGGTCTTTGTGTTATAACACCAACACAAAAAAATTCTAAAATGTATGTATATCTGGGTTTTTTTTTGGCATGTTAGCTGCAATTAAAGGTGAAAGTAAGTTAATCATATTTTCTTTAAAACAGTCCTGGAATGAACTTTATGAATGTAAAATCTATAATGATTTATATCCCCTTTTCCTTGTGTGTAGGAGACACAGCCATGGATGTTGCAAGGTGGTGGGCAGACCCACGAGTCCTGAAGATTGTCAGCGACAAGTTCGAGTCTCTCCCAGCTCCCAAGGAGGGCAAGAAGAAAGGCAAGAAGAGCGCCAAGAAGGAAGGGGGCAAGCGGGCTCAGTCAGTACCCCCAATCCCTCAAGGTGGCCTCACATCTCAACCTTCAGGGGTAAGACAGTTCCTTAGCTTCCACAGTGTAGTTTCATAGCCGCCTCTGGCATGTCATGGTCAACGATCAAGTCTTAGATGAAATATTCTTCATTAGGTTCTCTTGAATTGAGCTAAATAGTCTGTGATGATATGTTGTTTCAAAAGCATCTACAGGTTGTAGTATCCAGTTCAATGCTGCTTTTGGATATTTCTAGTAATGTTTTGTAATGAAGTCACATTTCTAAATAGCTTACGACTTGGTATATTTTCAGACATACCATACACATTATGACCAAATGTTAATGTGTTTTCTGTGGGTAAGGAAAAGTAGTAAATCTTTTCTTTCTTTCTTTTTCTAAAGACATTTTCATTTCTTGTGACTGTACTGAATTTAGATCAAAGTTAGATGATGTTAATGTATATTTGAACCATCTGAAGGACATAAGTCTGACGGTTAAGCACATGTCTGAAACATCTAGTTTGGGTGACAGGCCAGCTGTAGAAAGTCAGGGAAGACACCATAAATGGTCTCTACTATGAAACCATGCAGGATTACTTAGAATACCTTTTTTTTTGTTATTTGTACAAATGGCAGTGCCCATTGATCAGAATATATCTAGGAATGACTATTTATTCATCATATTTCAATCAACCAGACGGACTCCCCCATCACGACCCCACGGGAGAGGAAGGGGTCAGTGCTGAGGGCAGCATCTGCAATGGCTGGAGGGATAGAACATCAGGAGGACATCACCTATGTGCCCCTTAAGGCCTGGAGCAATGTACCCAACACCAGGGAGCTCATCGTGAAGAAGGAGCTGCGGAGGCAGCGCTATGGCGATGGCATCGATTTCCCAGACTACCGGATACCCTTCAAGGACCACTTCATGAAGAAGTCGGAGGAAATGGGTGGTGTGGATACCGATGATGACTAAAGGATGCAAGTTTTGGTTTCCTATATTTCTCAGCAGAGTGAAGCTGCGAGATTTACACAGATAATGCTTGCCTCAGCCAGGTTGCAAAGCACTTACCATCCCATCATGCTGATGCTGATTCCTTGAGGCAAGTCTAACTGGTCGTAGCGTTCAGCTCATCCAGTGGAAAGACTTGATGTTAGGAATCGATTGATGTAAGACATTGCTCGAAAACCTGGCCTAGGATCAATGGTTGAGATACTACTTCTCTGTTTCTCACAGTCATACAAGGTCTGCTTCTTTTGTACCTCATGTAAATACATCAAAACAGGACACTAATGCACCAGAGTAAGCACATTCAAAATTATATATGACTGAAAAACAGAAACTCAAGTATAAAATGAAGTGAACAGATGTGTAAATAAAGTGTAATCATGTGTGGCAAAAATAACCTCTGTTATCCAATGATATCATGTTGTTTGTATTTATGCAAGTAGACTGTTCACAAACTCAGCGGGAACTGGTTGATCGTGTTGATAGCATATTGATGAGGATATGAATAGCATACCTGTGTTGAAAATAAGCGTCATAATTATCTCTTTGCTTTACAAAGATTGTGTATGGCAATTTCTATGTCACATATTTTGTTGATTTTATCTATATTGTATAGTATCCTACATATGAATAAGATGTGATGCTATGAAAGAATGTGTGGCTAAGGTATATATGTTCACTGTACCGAACTCGACTGCTTAGTATTTTATTTTTTTAATTTCTTTTGCAGCTGTGGATTAACTGGTAGTTCAGAAGCGACTGCCTGAAGTACATCACAGAATATGTGAAGTTAAATAGAGAGCTCACCTCATTCATTTTGCATAAAATGTCCCATTTGCTCTTTGTTTCTCAAAAGTTCATCAACTTTGTGTTTATTACCCTCTGCATAAAATCTGTTCAGATCTTATAGATTCTTTCAGGAATTTGACAATTCACTGGAAGTTATCCTCATTAACAAACTCTACTTCTTTCTTGTTTCATGATGAGACAATATTTTAATAGCATATTATGTGATAAATTTAATATTTCCTTGCCTTTTTTGCTCTTTTGCCTATGATTGTACAAAATGCAATGGAGATATTGTTATTATGTGTGAATGAGAGAGGGAGAGAGAGAGAAAGGATTTCTTAGGAGAATCTCCCTTTAAAAAAAAGCTTTAAAAAAAATCACATTTTTAAGGCAGCATCATGGATTTAATAGATTATGTATGAAAAATTATTTATCTAATTGTACAAATATCTGAAAAGAAATCGTGACCGACTCATTCCATACCAACACAGCTGTGAGTCACCACTTTGGTTGAAAGGCATCTGAAAGGCATCAATACAGTGAAAATTGCTGTCTATACATGAAGGTGACCAACATCATGCAGTGTAATCAGTTAGTTTTTGAAGCACTCCAAGAATGTCATTGTATGGAAGCGTACTGCTAAACTTGGAATATTTGGCCAGTTGATGGCCAAGTCCATGAATTCAAGAGTATGAGTAAAGAGTGTTGAGGCACAGTGAAAGTAAAATGGAACTGGTGATCAATGCTATGAAAAAAAAAAGTGTCATTTGATAGCTTATGTATGTCTTTCTACATTGTGAGATGTCAATTGCTCAATAAAAGAAGGTACATGTATTTTCATCCTGGAATTGACCAAATGATATTTATGAATTCTGATTTATCATATTTATGCAAGCGTATCACCTTCGTGACTTGTTGTATAAATGAACATATACAGGTATGCAAAAGTAAATGATCAAGTTTTCCAAGTCACAAATGTCCTTGTCTACTTCTTACAAATACTCAGTATGTGTACGTATGCGATTTGCAACAAACTATATATGCACTAGTGAATTGTTGCACTGCAGATGTGCCTTTTATTTTCATGTAATGTGTACAGTGACTTAGCACTGTCATTCATTGTACCATCATTTGTGCAAAGAGCAATCTTATTCCAATTTAGATTTCCATGTCAGCAGAATGAATAAATGACTGAACAAGAGCCCTTCATGACTGTTTTCCCTCATTTACCGGAAAGTTCTTTTGATAGTATGTGTTTGTGTGTGTGTGTGTGTGACCTTAAGATCGATAGCAAGATTTATCACTCAAGAGTAAATTGCATTAAGGAGGTATTGCCTTGCTTGCATGCAACTTGGCATGCCGCATGCGATTCAATACGCACACATGATCAGATCATCATGTACTGGTAGTATTCTACATATCCACACCTGAACAGGAGGGCACTTCAGGAACAAAAGTTGGGTACCCAACTTTTTTCTCAAACACTCCAGAACCATTCATTACTGTGACAAATTGCCTCAGCCAGACAAATTTCTTGGTACAGTGCACTCCCATTATAACGAAATGCTCGGGACCGGCCATTTTCTTTCGTTATAACGAAATTTCGTTATAACCGAACAAATACAATATATAACAAAAACAAGGTAACTACCCATATATCATATTATGTTTTTTGAATACTAGCCATACATTGGAAAGCTATGTGAAATGGGATGGTACCTTTATAATTTCGTTTGGATATTACATTTAAAAGAGAGCATAAAGTTGTTTATGTCACAGAATAAGTCGTATAGAAAATGATAGTTTAGGATTCTGTTACAGTTCGCTATTCCAAAGATTCGTTTCTTACTAAAGTTTGTTACTCCGAAAAACTCTTTGTTCCGAAGCTTCACCATTCCCGGGAATCCGAAGGTTTGTTCATTATTTTGAAGCTTCGCTCTTCCGACGATTCGTTGTTCCGAAGTTCATAATTTTATAGATATAAATATATTGTTCGTTTTCCGAAGGCTCGTTGATCGGAAAATGAAATGAGTTTCGTCATTCCGAAGGTTTGTAAATGAAAAAATGAGAATGGTTCACTGTTCCGAAGGTTTTTCAATCCGACAATGAAATAAGGTTTGTTATTCCGAAGAAGGTTTGTAAATTTAAAAAAAAATGAGAAAGGTTAGTTACTTCGTAAGTTCGGTTATCTTAAGAAGATTATGAAGTTTGCAATTCCCAAGTTTTGTTAGTGGACACACCTTTTTCACCTTTGGATTAACGAAACTTTTTTTAATGTTTCGATCGTGGACCTACTACACATATGGACCATGAACGGAGGTCTTTCTTTGATCCAATGTTTGCCACCGCCACCTGATTATGTTCATCTTAATGAGTACATTCAGATGTTTGGACAATGACGATTGTGTAATCGTGCATCATCACTGACAAAAGAACCCGGTTTCCCTCATTTCGGTCCTATTTGGCTGAGGTGCCTTTTCAGACTCAACTGCCTTTGAATAAACACCAATGATGGGGAGCAGCAAACCTGACACAAGGACAAAATTCGCGTCACAAAATTTGTAATTACTGAAGCGGCCACTTGCGGCCATGCATGTCACATCCCTGAATGGCAAGAGAAGCATGTCATCTACTGTCACTGCCCATGTTTACTCTGAAACAATGTGCGACAAATGGGGAAAAATAGATTACAAATCACAGTCAACCTGCTTAATTACTTGCTTTTTCTTGTAAAGTACGTGCATTTCGCAAATGAAATTGCTTTAGCGATGATTTTGCAATATGCATTACAACTGCACATGCATTTTTCTTGATTTAAGAGAGTTATTATCTTCTGCGCACGTAGTTTTTAGATTTCTCAAAGCACCGTCTTGTTTTTATCCAGGCTGGCTGTCGGTGGACAACACTGGATCAAAGCAGGAAAGCATGTTCAAAATGTTTTTGTGACGCTTTTGACAGAAACAGGTGCACGAATTAATTAACAAGCGATGAATGTCCATGTGTAGTAGGTCCATGTTCCGATTAACGAAAGTTTAGAATTCCTATCATTTTCTGACTAACGAACCGTCGTAACAAGAACCATATCTCATTGTCGGTTTAACGAACTTTAGTAATAACGAACTGTTTAGAATAACGCTAAAATGTTCGTAATGACAAACCCTATTTCATTTCCGAACCAATGGACATTTAGGTGTATAAGAATCTGTGTGTTTTGTAATAAAGTACCTTCGGAACAATAAAAAAAACCTCGTTTAATTTCAGATTATTGTATTACAATAATGCAAATTCCCCTTGGAAACTGTGCAAGACACAAGGAGCGAACACGTACACGGTGATGTGAAGCGTTCGTTCATGCAGAGACGCTATAAATTCTTGTTCCGCTACATATTTTCGGAAGCGATTCGCATTTCGTTATAACGGAGCACATTTCTATTGAATTCTTTGTCAGTGGGCTCAGAAAAGATTTCGTTATAACGAAAATTTCGCTATAACCGTGTTCGTTATAAGCAAATTTTGTACGATAGACTGCAATGGCGATAATTTTGGGACCAGAAGTTTTACTTCGTTATAACGAAATTTCGTTATAACCATGTTCGCTATAACGGGAGTGCACTGTAGAACATATAGGAAGCAAATTCCAAATGGTGGAAGATGAATTTTGAGCCCTTTTGAAAACTATGTCTTAGTTTTGATGTCATCTTTTGATGTTTTTTTTCTTCTCATATCTTTGTTATGATATTGTCAGACTCTTTCATCCCAGTTCAACTACAGATCAGGCACTCTTCAAGTTTAGAACAAACAAACACAATCAAATGTAATCTTAAAGCAAGATATTTATTATCTTTCATTGCCGAAGCTTTTTTTATTATTTTGTATTTTTTGCAATGGAGCACACAAACACAAACTGAACATAAAAACAATTCATAAATTTGGGATTTCTACTTTGTGTAAGACAAATACACACAAAGAAAAAAAAATAGTAGAACAACATAAGTGACTGTGCTTGTACAGAGCATTCATCAAGGCTAAGAGTTTATGATTATGACAAATAAGCACTCGGTTTCTCACATTGCATAGTACTTCTGATGCCAGAACCAAAGTGAGAGACAAACAAATACAGTCCCATTTCAATTGTACATTGTATTTCCAAATCTCAATTTTTTTATTTTTATTCCTCTTTTCTCCTTGAGAAAATTAAAACAATTTTAAATGGTAAGATTTCATGAACACACTTGCATGATCAATAAATTATACTAAAACAGATAAAATCAACATGTAGGAATGTGTCACTACACAAATATCACATATAAATTAGTAATATGTATTACTGTGTAACACTTTTTTTTTTCGTTTTTGACTGAATGCTGTTGGGATAGGAACAATCTTGGATCTCTATATTTTCTTGTGAACCACCAATATCAACAGGACATAAAAGCTTATGAATTGCCAATATTCTTTTTCCTTGTCTAAAAGCTGCTACAATTTCAGAACTCAAGGTGTCTTTGACATATCATATAGCAATGGCAAACATCTGAGAGTGGAGTGAAACAGAAAAAGCTCAAAATGCTACCACTTGACAAATACTTTCAAAAGTCTGATCTACATGTACATGTATTTTATCTATTTCAGGTGACACACTATTAAAAGAAACAAGAGACCCGCGGGTCTAGCGCTCATCTGAGTATCGCAAGTTCACCTTTCACGCAGTCACTAATCTAAATTATTCACAGCTCTACCAAAATTTGACCAGGCATTCTCCAGTAGAAGATGAAAATGTACAATAAGGGCCCAAAATTTTAAAGATTCCTTAATTTGGGGGGATTGGGGCCCCCTGGGGCCCTCTGGTGGGGCATGGTACCCATTTTGATAAATTGAGATCCTGACCCCCTAGGGATGCTACCTGCCAAGTTTGATGAAAATCAATCATGAGGTTTTCAGGAAGAAGATGAAAATGTACAATTCAGACCCCATTTGGACCTTCCCACCCCCCCCCCCCCCCCCACCCTCAAGAGGGGCACCCCTGGATCTGCTATGAACAACCTTGAAACTACAGTCATTAATGTACTCACTCATAGTATTATCTTACCTCTATAACTTCTGATTCTAGATAAGATTTTTTAAAGATTCCTTCATTTTGGGGGGTTTGGGCCCTCCTGCCCCCCCCCCCCCCCCCCCCAGTTGTAGAAATCAAGACAACATTCAAAAAGTTAACAATTGTTGCCCAGTGTCATCAATGTACTAACTCATAGTATTAACTTAGCTCTATCACTTCTGGTTCTAGAGAAGATTTTTACAGATTCCTTAATTTTTGGGGGTTTGGGCCCCCTGGGGGCCCCCTGGGTGGGGCGTGGTGCCCATTTTAACAAATTGAGTTCTTAACCCCCTAGGGATGCTACCTGCCAAGTTTGATGAAAATCGGTCATGGGGTTTTCAAGAAGACGATGAAAATGTAAAAAGTTTACGCACGACGCACGACGGACGCCGGACGCCGGACGAAGAGCGATCGCAATAGCTCACTTGAGCCTTTGGCTCAGGTGAGCTAAAAAGTATATAAACATCGTGAAGGAAATGTACTTCAAATGGAACAACAAAAAAAAAGCTCCTCTTTGCCAAGCAATGCCTTCTCTGTATTATAAGCAACAGATAGCAACAGATGGCACCATATACTAAAACAGTTATCCATTAAGTCTTTTAAATGCCAAATACTGTAAAACCAGAAACATATGTGGCAGGCAACTTTCACAACTTGGAGTTGACGACCTTTTTCGCGGCATGAAACTATAACACATTGCCACTGGTGTTCAATGCATTGTGAAGAAGAAGAAAAGAAAAAACCTTTGCATGCATTTTACTTACATGCATCTTGACTTCGCGGGAAATTCATGAAAGTTTCATGCAGACAAAAATTTCTGGTCTTACAGAAGGTATTCTGTTTCAGCCATTCTCAATAAACCCGTTTGCACTGTCAATGTTGCTGCTAAAAAAAAACACAATAAAAAAAAACCCCTAAATATGTGGTGTTTGCACCAAAACAAGAAAAAAAAAGGAACAATCTGTATTAAATAAGACTAAGCTAAAAGGCAATATGACACTTTTTAAATGTAAGTTTGAGGAATACTGACAACATACTCTGATACTAGTATACTGTATAGATAATGGTACAGGTTGAAATGATACTCATATTGGTAGTAGGTCCGGCGTCAAGTAAAGAGCTTGCAAATTGGCAAATGCAGTCATTGCATGTAATCATATGCAATGCATGTACTAATACAACACATGAGTCTTTTTACAACCACAGACATGACTGGTGTGATGCTAAACAGATGCTCATTCTGTCATAAAGGGACACAGTTTGTTACGTCACCATCATCATTCTTAGCTGACTACAGATACTGGCATAAACACAGTTCATTTCATTTTGTTGTTATTTTCTGCTTGGCATTATACATTTACGAGGAAAATGCTGCACATCTTGATTCTGCTGATAACTGGGGAAGCATTAACTATATGCACTTCATCAAAACAAAGTCAAGAAAAAGCACAATAGAGAATAATTTTGTTGTTGTTGGAAACCTACCTCTGAATAATGATTGCAACTTTAACAACACACTAATATTATAAATAGCACTGACGCAAATGGATGGCCTTTGAATACACAGATATCCTGACGTACTGGACGGCACATCATCTATACCTCAGTTGAGACCTTGACGAAAAAACATTGACTAGCTGCTTGAAAAATTTCAATATTCAGTTGTGGCACATTCTCTGATATCAGTTGGCATTTCCTGTAGAAGTGGACATTTTTGCACAACTAATTTTTCACGCTTGGCCGGGTAAGAAGAGTTTCACATGTTTTTAATTCCACGGAATCAAGACATCACGCACACGAACATATGGCAGGCACAAATATTCCTATGCCTTTATTTTCGCGCTAGTTTCTGGTTGCGCGAAATGCGCGAAAATTTCAACACCGCAAAAATTTCCACTTTTACAGTACTTAAATCTTTTGTTCTGAACAAACAAATGCAAGCAATGACAAACTGAATATCAAAAATGAAATAAAGATTATTATTTGGCAAATCAATCGGGGAAATCTGCACTGACTCTATTGAAATACACTGTACACTCTTGTTGTTTTTTTTTCTAAACATTGCATTGGGATATAAACATTGATATGTTTCAGGGAAAATGTAGCTCTACTATCCAAAATAATCACATTACATGGTTCATCCAAACATCAGCAATCTCAGCCATTTCAAAATACTTCAACATACTTGAAAACTCTTTGTGTACAGCCCCAAAAAGCTCGGTGATAAATGTGGTAAAAACAAATCACAAGCAGTTCCATGAATCGAAGACACCTCATAGACGTTTATGGCAATATCACATAATCACAGAATTTTAAAATAGACATACCAAATGTATGCCATCTTTCACAGAATGGGGGATAAAGGAAGGGAGTTAATGGTAACAATGTACACAATGTTACATTTTTCCCTTCCCCATGACCATAAATATAAATACGAACAACAAAAGCCACAAATGTGTGATATGGATAGACTGCACTGGCATTTATGAAAATACAATATATGGAAATATACCAAGTCCATCTAAAATAACACAGCTGCAAGAGATATTCATTACAATATATCATTAAACTTGTTGTTGAAGGTTTGCTAATATGTTCAGCTGCTTTCAACTACAAGTCGGAGAATTCCAAAAATTGAAAAAAACAAAATAAACAAAAAAACTAATAATTTAGTGTATTACATGACATGACAAAAGCCCCTTTTGTTATTGTATTCCATAAAAAAGCAATAACTTCAATGCTTGCTCTTTTATGATTAATACAAGCTAGACTTATTACTACTATATTATTGGTTAATTCATTAATGTGTCTGACCACTAGAAATCCAGTGCATCTTTTACAACAAAAGCTTCTTTTTTTTTCTGTGAGAAGAGTGCAGGCTGTGAAGACTTTCGTTCATTATTTCGAAACAAGACTCAAGGAGTCAAAGAATCTTTAGGGTTGTTGCGGTCATTCTGTGTGAAGGAAGTAAGCTTATATTGTACCACATCATATCAACAATGATTAATTTTTTTTTCATATTTTTCTCAGTTTTATAAAGACATGTCAAAAGTGTTTCACAATGATAATGATCACATATCATACAGGTACAAGATCTGATATACTGTACTTCCTACATCTAAGATTTATTTGGTTGAATATGGCAGGTTGAAGCAGTTTTTTGTCCATACACTCTTTCATTAACAATTCTAGACTTCATGGTCCTACTCAAGCTTACCTTATTTGCCTGACTGAATGTATTTTAAGCACACACACACACACACACACACACACACACACACTGCGCACCACATCCATAATTGGAATACAAAGGAATAACCAAAGTCATGTTTAGATTATAGCAGGCAATACACATGGTTAAACTATGGTGCAAAGATGCACATTTCTGGGCTCAATCACGACAGTCAACCTGTTTGCAGGGAGAATGCATAAAATATTGTAAAATGAATCCCTTTCACTCTACTAGCTATTCTATACAATGTATATTCTCCCTCTGAATTTTCCAAATTTCACTGTGACAGTAATAAATTGGTAACTAAGACAATGTAATACTTCAATGTTACCATCACAACTGCTTTAGGCATTAGTCTTTCCTACACCAAAGGACAGAAATTGTATCCACATTTGTTGCAAGCAAAAGAAAAGATGATGCTTCACCCCCCCCCCCCCCCCCCCCCCGCCCTAAGCAGATGTGGCACAAACTGATGATGATAATGATAATAATAATAATAATAATAACAATAATAACAATAACAATAACAATAACAATAACAATAATAATAATAATAATAACAATAATGATCACAATAATAATTCTTAATTATCATTATACTTTGATATAAACAACAATGAATATACTATTACTCCCAAAATAAAGTACACTAACAAAAAGAAGACAAATAATGTAAAATTAATAGAGGAATGTTAAACCCTAACCAATCCACAGAAAATTTACTATGACGATGCTTTCTGCTGACTTTCTAGCTGGTACCATGTACTGACTGGAAAATCCAAGAGTCACATGTTTTCTGTGCACCTTTCAAAGAAGAATGTCCAATATGTTTCTGACAATGAAATAAACGAAACTGTTTCATCATGCACTAAAATACATACATTGAATTTCACATGCATTACATTAATGATCTACAAATGCCAATGTATTTTGAAGTCTTACTACTACAATCTGTACACCCACTTTCTGTGAAATTTACAGAAAAAAAAAAAGATGGAGGAATATACCCCAATCCACTCTCAGCCTGGAGAGGGGAGAAACCATCCCAACTACCAGGACTAGTTATATTGTTGCAGTAAATTTTTCAAAGTACTGCACGAATAATACACTTGTTTTCAGTACATCACAAAATATATCTTAGAATTCTTAAAGCTCTGGAATAGAGTAACATACCTACAGAGTTGTCATTTTAACAATTGTTTGAATGTCCAATGAATACACTGTTAGCAACCAATGGTAATTTAAATAAATGTTTAGTGTGAACTAAGAAAAGTACACTGCAAAAAGGTGACCACAAGAACTCTAAGACAGTTCAGCACTGTTCTTACATTCAAATACTATGACAAATCTTTCAGACAATACAAATATGAAATTCAACTCAAAATGTTACAAATATTAGATTCCAGAATCTATTGGTCATGACATTTAAGGATGACTTCATTTTCCTCAAAAAAATAAAGTATATAACATTCTTCATTTAAAAAATAAACTCTACCTCCATTTTGTTTCCTCATTGCATTCACTTCGACCACTAGGTGGCTCACTTTATCTCAAGGACACATACACGGTACTTCTTTGATAAATGTGAAAGAAATCTTACACTCAGTACTTTGCTCAAAATATAAAACAAACATGATTAGGCAGAACGGTGGATCATCTGTTCTTATGCTTGCTAAAATTTACATATTTACATATATTGAGTGTGTATGAGCTGACAAAACTACTTAACTCAACATTTCACATAACTTTTTGTACAAAGACAGCATGTCACCCTCTTCTGAGACAATACAGAAGAGCAGGTTACATTCAACAAGTTCATCAGAATACCAAACTTCAAGCCAGTGAGACTGGGGAATGTGTTGATTGAAACTCTCTCAGGAACACACTGGAACTCTTATCTGCTTTCCATACCCCAAACTTAATGAATCCATCATACACAATGGTAATCGATTTCATTTGTGGAAGTCTGTTAACAGGGTGCATCAATTTTGGTTGGATCTTAATGAATTGATGTCACCAGACCTTGTACCACAAAGAAGAATTACATACCACAAGTAATATCTAGGTCTTCAGATCATATTATGTGACATTAAATGGATCGTATAGTTTTGGTTGAGATGGGGTTTCAGGTTTCCAACTTTTTATGTGAGATGAGAAACCTCTTATGAAATATGAAAGATGTTCTAAGAGGAATCAAAAGTTCATTTGAAGAAAAGAAAAAAAATCGGTTTTGAAGTAACCCAGATATCCAAAACAAAGGGATCCTAATAAAGGGCGGGACCCACCTTCTATTAGGATCGCTTGGATATCTCAGCCATTTCAAAACCAATTTTCATTAAAAAAAACTTTGAATTTCTTTTAGAATTGTATGCTTTGTAACATTTGATAAGTGGTTTTTAGGTACTTTGCAAAAAGTTAAAATCTCAATCCTCAGCTCCAGCTCAACCAAACTATACCATCTCTTTAAGAGGACTCTTGTATTCAACATACTTTCACATTTTCACTTGTGTCATGTGCATGTGTGTGCTTTCTTTTCTGTGATGTATACTCCCATCATATGGGAAGAGGTTTTGCACAACAGATTAATGACTCCAAATCCATGAAACCATGTGCCACCTTGACAGCACAACCATCCAATATCCTGCAACTGTAAAGTAAGCTCTCCTGGGAAATGACCTGCTGTTTTACATTGTCTCAAACATTATGCACGGAATTAATACATTTTTTTTTTCTTTGCTTATTTACACAAATATTTCAAAATGGCAAAAGTTGCTGGAAAGAGTCAACAGAAGTCAATGAGCATAATTAAGGCAATTATTGTTCAGTACATGAACCACATTCATATACAAGGAAGTGCAACTCTACATAAATTCACACATGCTACACACACAAACAAAGAATGTCCACCGCTGGATTCAATTCTACAGTTGATTGCACAGATGTCAGTGACATTAGTAATGAAACATCTGTTGGCATTTAGGGAATTGTTACTACCGCTATGCATTCTTTCAAATTGCATGAAATGTTTGGCAACATACTTCTAATGGACACAGCAGCACATGTACTCCAGTAATACCTACTGTAAGCATATCTGGCATGTGAATATACTGAAGATATGTACAAACAGGTTTGAATTGAACAGTTAGTAAAATGTTGCTTATAATATATTTTGCTTGGTGAAATCAAGGAGGTTTGAGAAATGGAGTTCCAACTGGCTGTAAACATTCAAACAGCTGTCAGTTTTCTTTTGACGTACAAAGGAATTCCACAGGTGCATTTGTGACTTTGATGATCGGGGTTCGATGCCGCCGTCTTCCCGAGCAAAGAGATGATTCATTTGAAACGCTAACATAATGTCGGCTATATTTTGTTTGTTTTTGTATTAAGAGAAATTGAATTTCAGCTAATGATAAGTCATATGAAAAAGAAAGTAACTCCTGTCCAGGATTATGTCAAAAAGTATAAATCTGAGCAGAGCCATACGTTGAGAAAATATTTGAACCGCACCCTTACTGGAAAGTCGATTTTATCATCTTTCCGATCCTTTCCAACAAATGAAACTGATATGGTATAATCTTCAAGTGTAGTTCTTTAAGTTATATGTTAGATTAGTGTACAAACATGTAAAGTCGGTTAATTTCAATTCTTATTTCATCAATTTTTGTGGAATTTTTATTCGCACATCCCTGTGTCTGTACCTTTATGTACTGCTCATGTTTCATAAGAAGGGACAGCGAAAAGTAATTACCATCATAAAGACATATCTTCCACTGAGAGTGACGAGTCCATGATGCAATGCCACATGAATCAATTGTCTTCCTATCTGTGAGGCAGCTCCGGTTCAGCACATACTTCAAACATTTCTTAGTGGCGGCATCAAACATGGGATCAAAGGGAATAACACTGTTGTTACTCCATCTCTTGAACCTCCTTGGTAAAATCTCACTGATGTATCAACTATAACATGGGGAAAATTGAAATACGAAAATATGACAAATCAACAAACAAAGACAATCCAAATAGAAGCCATCACCATGATGACCAGAAACTGTTTTGGCAAGTTTGTCATTCATGCATGAACTAAGATCAGAATGTCAAGAGAAATCTTTGGTACCACTGATATGGAAAGTTTTGACAACCTGTTAGCATGCATTGACCACCTCAATGGCAATGACTGAATCAAATGTCTATATGGGCTGATACAACATTTAAATACCAGCCAAAAATACATCAAACACTGAACTTCATTCAACAACCAAATTCAGTTCTTTTGGTCACTAACTGCGAGTAAAAATCCACCAACTGTCTTTTTTCCAAGGGAGAATACATCAATCTAAAAAGGATTAAATAGTCAGCATATAACAGGAATTGGAACTTCTCTAGGTAGAGATCAAACATGAATGATTTAAAATCAGACAAAGATAGCATTGCATTTTCTGTTACACTGATATATAAATACAGTATCAATTATAGAGATGAAGACAGTTGCAGAAAAAAAAAGATTTTTGCAAGCTACTGCAATCTATGGCACGCCTCTGAAGTAAAACAAATTCATACGAACAAGAAACAATGTGTCGAATTAAAAGCCCACTCTAAGATTTCAAACAAAGAGTGAACAAGGGCAAGAAAACATGAATCATATTTGGCAAAAGTTGCTGTATCTTATACTACATTATGACCCAAGATACTGAGTTTATCATACATTTCTAGCATAATCTCTCATCAACAATTTGAAGGGAAACTCCAAAATTGTTAATCTATCAATTCCTGTCATACCATCAAAAAGAGTAGCATTACCATACACTGCAGACAGGCCCTATGAACAACAACACTAAATTTAGATGAAACACATTTTTACATTTCCCATATAAGGATGACAGAATTCCATGAATTTCAATCACAATGTAATACTAATGGAAAGTCAGGCTATTTTATCATCTGATAAGTCTTTTGTTGTTGTTGTTGTTGTTGTCCTCTGGAAAAATGAATATGCTCAGAAAATAAAAATCTTAGAAATGACCTTTTTTTTTTCTACACATTCCTTGTAAGGGTTGAACAGGAAAGTGGAAAAACTTGAACAGACAAAAGCAGGCAGACTTTTGACCTATTCTATTAAGTCACCTATATGCATTTTGATAAGACCTCATCAAAAGCAAAACAAGACAGAAAGAAAAAAAAATCTCACCCCAAAAAATGTTTTTTTAATCAACTGCTATGGAATCTAGTCTCATCAAGACTAAAGACAATGTATTCTACAAGCCTATACTCACCAAACACATTACACAAACACACACACTCTTACACTCTCTCTCTCACACACAAACACACACGCTCCAACAGGCACGTAACACATGGGGCATATTTCCCTTGGACATCAAAGTTTTGATTGCACTCTGCGTCTGTGTACTGTTACAAAGTCATTTCCACTACATGTCCTTGAGTGAATGCACACATGATACACAAATATTGCAGAGACAAGTGTTACATAGAAGGAAAGTCCTTTCTTTTCTAAAGAGCACTTCTTAGAATACATGTATGTACAAAAGGAGTGCACTGCTATGGAAGGGGACATTATATTTTTTTTCTACATCAATTGACTTCAGTTCTATGTATCACCATGCTCACTGTCTACTATTACATGGCTAAGAACATGAAGAGGAAAAAAACAAACAAAAGACAAACAAGCAGGTAAAGGAACCAAAGAAACTTCTCAGCTGGGACACGAAATATTTAGTTGCAATGAATAAGTAGTATTACCATATCATATTTTGTTTTGGAAATGTAAGTTTCTCTTGTGGAGATGGTGGCATTCACCTGTTATGTTTCATAAAGTCTGAAATCTGTGTCTCACTTGAAAATACAAATTTCATCATTCTTTACTTCCTGTTGCACCAGCCTTGGTTTTCTGCACAGCTCCATACAGCTACTGTAGGGATGACCTCCCACAACTACCATGAAAGACATAAAACCTCTTGCATCTCACAATCTTGTCAGGTGGCACATATCCAGTCAAAGCTCTTAGAATTTGATTCCAAGCATGACAGGAAAGAACCCAAAATCGAATAAAAATCCATAGCACTGAACAAATGACAGCATCCAATTGGCACAAAGGGGACACTTGACTTGTGCCTGAAGATGAAATACCATCATTGGAACATCTTTCATGGATGCCACAGAATGTCATGCTTGCTCTCTGTGGTACTGATATTATCAGAGAATCACCTCATGACAATTCCTTTGACACGGACCTTATGGCCTTGGGCAATGTGGCTATTCCCGGCGTGGCCTCCTTCTTAAGCTGCCATAGTCTTCATAGTCACTGGTGGATCGGATCCTCTTGCCCACCTGAACTTGGGACTGGGCAGTCAGCTGCAGGTGGATGGCTGCAGTGTTCAGCTTACCTGTGGATGTCAGGATGTCCCGGAGACCTTTCATCTTAGCACTGCGGAAGGGGATCTTGATGATTGGCTTTGGTGGCAGAATGTCTTCCGGCTGACTCTCTGTATCATCCTCTTCATCCTCATCTTCTCCTTCAGCTTCCTTGTTATCGGGATGATCCACTGCATTGCTGTTAGAGCCATCTTCCTCCTGTGACAGCTGGGATTTCAGGCGTCGGTGGAATGCCATCTCGGCAGGACTTTCTGCCTTCATCAGGGACTCCAGAGTCATCCCAGGGAAAGCGCTGCCATTGGAACGGGTGCTAAGAAAGTCACTGAACTCAGACTTTGTGTCCCACAGTCCCATTCCGGAATTGAACGCATCTGATGAAAACAGCTCAGGATGGATGTTTTCTTCATTCTTCTCCCCTTCATCTCCTTTGCCTTTCTTCACTCCACCATCTGCCTCATCCTGGACTGGCACCACGTTTTTGTTGATGTCTTCCTCTTTGGCCACTACCTTCTCCTCTCCCGTCTTCTCAACATCTTTATCACCCTCCTTGGCGTCATCCTTCTCTTCTTCCTTTTCATCATCTTCATCCTTCTTCTCTTCTTCCTCCTTGCCGTCAGCATCAATCAATCTGACATCAAGACAATTTCTTATGCTGCTGTCAAACTTGGTGACTGATGCCACAAAGTGCTTGGCCCAAGTGATGTGCAGGACAGGAGTGGAACTGCCCTCCTCCCACTTGCAGATGTTATCATAGAGTTGCAAGAAGAACCCGTATGCCTCGGGGTCTTCCACTATGTGCCTGGCATCTTTGGTCCTGTACACTGTTGCTTCCTTCAGGATGAATGGGATCAACTCATTGGCTACTTCCAGGAACTCTTTGTAGACTTCCTCATCTTCACGATTGTAATTGTACCTTGATGAAAAAAAAAAAAGGAAAGAAGCAAGAACCATACTAAATGGCTTGAAAATGTAATTTCAGACACACTACCAAAGTGACATCTTTACAATAGAAAATTGATAAAGTATTCCATACATTGTCTCAAGTATCTGTTTGAAATTACAATACACTAGATTTATTCTTCAACTGTTTGATGATTGTATTGTTGATATAATGGTAAAACAAAAGGGGACAAACATGTACAGGTACTAATTCAACAATCACGCAGCAATATTGTTGCTATCCACCTTACCTTACATGATCCCTTAATTTCTGTTTTCCCCACAACTCTCTTGCTTTATACTCACTGGCTGACCACTCTAGCCCCTTCAGCCCAGTACTGCATGGCCCGCTTGTACTGCTTTTGCCGGTACAGGTGTCCACCAAGGTAGGTGTATGGGTAGACATGATGGTCTGAATAACATTCCCTCCCAGCCTTGATGGCCTCTTCAAATAGGTCAAGGGTTCCTGGTCGACCAGGCGATGGGTCAATGCTTTCCAAGTCCCCTAGATTGCTCAGAGCCATGGGATATCTGTAAGAACAGCAAGAGGAAAAATGAAAACATGTATGATTCCTATCACTATAAAAACACACTATCTTTCTATCTTTCTGACAATGTTGTAATTGAATTGGATATTCCTATCAGAGATAATGGTTGGGGAAAAAAACTCAAAACAAATTGTTATGTAAAGCTCTGGGATCTGTGACCTTGAGGGATGATGCCAAAATCTAATTAGCACATTTATACCTCATGCTGCACACCTGGGCCATATAACATGAACTGAGCCAAATTGTGTTTTTTTAAATGTTTACAAGAGCTGGGATGTACTGATGGAGACACAGACAACAGCAACCACAGTGTTTCCTGAATTCTTTAGGGGCATGGATATAGCACAACATTGAACATGAATACTGAATTATGAGCTTGAACCTTTCATCCAAGAATACCCAAGCTACATGTCCTGTTTCAATCAATCTACAGTTTCTTCAACCAAAATTTGCTTGAGGATAGATGGCCAAACTGTATTCAGCTTATCAAGGCACATGCTACCACACACACAAACTGACTACAATACTTTAACAGTGATAATGATTGTGCAAATACAAGATGATGGCTCTTACTGAAAATGTCCTCTTCTACAAAATCATGCAGATGTCACTACAATATTGTAAGTAGCATTCTAATCTTGAAAAGTTGTGAAACACTTACCTTTTCAAATGATCCATATCATAAAGCAGCCACAAGAGCTCCTAGAAAAGAGAGAATATAAAATTTTGATTAAAGTTGAAACATACTGGTAGGCATGATTGATCGGCATCTTAAACCCACTAGTTTGTTAGATGTGATGTTATGAATGGTTTATGACCTAATGTGGCTGGAGCTGTCGAAGTTGGATGCGATTGAAATCTGGATTAAAGTAAAGAGGTTTTAGCTGGTCAGATTCATTAAAACAACAAATCTATGTGATTGCAAAGTAAAAGCAACAACAACAACAGCAAACCCCTACTAGAAATGTCACTATGGAGACTGATATGCAAAAAAAAATAAATAATAATAACAACAAACTGACACATTTTTGTCACAAATATGTTGAATGTTTATCTACTTTCCTTGAACTAGGTTTAACTCGGATAGATGGCTATACTGTTTAAGAGAGCAAGTATTCATGGATTTGAGGATTTTCACTTGACCTTTGACTCTTTTAAGTTTATGCATTTAGTCATTCCAAGGCACAAAAAAAGGTGTAATTTCAGCATTAAATAGTAAAATTTCAGCATTTTAACCTGACTTTTGACCCCATGCCCCCAAAATTCCCAGGAGAATCACTGTCTGGTAGTCTGCATATATATACTAAGTTTCATGATGATACCTTGAGCCACTTCTGAAATAGATAAAAAAGTGAAATTATAGAATTTTCACTTGTCCTTTGACCCTATGGCTCAAAACTTTCCCAGAGAATCTCTGTCTGGTGATACTTACACTAAGTTTAAAGAAAATACCTTGAGGCATTGCATAGATATGGGGGAAATTGTGAAATTTAGAAAATTTGACCCTGACCATTGACCCTTGACCCCTAAAGCCCAAAGATAAGCACTGTCAGGCAGTACATGCAGTATATGTACTGGTCAAGTTCCATGAAGATACCTTCAACCATGTAAGAGATATGGAGCAAAAAAACAAAAAACAAAAAACAAAAACATTTAGCATTTTCACTTGACCTTTGACCTTCTGGCCCAAAACTTTCTCTAGAGAGTCTTTATTGGGTGTGTATGCATGCACTATAGTTCACTATCTACAGACACTACACAGATATGGGGGACCTTTGACCCTGAGAATGTGCACCCAAACATTGACAGGCACAACTTCGTCCACTCATGTAAATATAATGTCAAGTTTCATGAGGATGTTTTACCGCAAACAGTTTTTATGTTATGCTGTCCACAAAATTGATTACAGACAGACGGACGGAAGGACGGACGGACGGACAGCCCGAAAACATAATGCCTCTGGCGACACTTCATGGCAGAGGCATAAAACCCCTCTGCATTTATACACTTGTATGTCCTGATGTATGCAAAGACAGGCTTTTGGAAATATGTGATCAGATCAACGTTTACATGGCAAGTTGCCATGTGGACCTGGAAGAATAGAAGCTTGCATCACATCTCCTCCCCTCCTCCTCCTATACAACAAAAACAACATCATGACAGCTATCAATATTCTACTAAACCATGACATGTAGTCATATTTGATATCACTATGGTGACACACGTTTCCCTTTGACTCATCCACACCTTTATATTGACCCTTCCGTGCTTTCTTTCAGTTGTTTACTCCCGTAAAGCACATAGTTATTCCTCTCTGCGCCATCACCTAAACACCTTCATATAGCATACACATTGCACACACTCAAGTTGCCTATTATGGAGAGAGCCTCTGCTATTCAAAAATAGTCTGAGCATAACAAGATGTTTGATACCATGCCACAACCAATATAATTCATGTGTTTACAGTCCTAAACAACAATCCACTTGATTACATGCATGATTCAATTGTTAGATAGACCTGCACGCTCAGGTTGTTCCTCACAACTAGAAGGCTTGCTACTGTAGAGCTTGTTGCTCATAGCAACAACAAGTGCATGCAAAACTGGATTCCAGAACGCAAAATATGTATAGCAGCAGCAACTGAAATGAACTGAACATGTTACAATTGAAACTTTTGTTTTTGTTAATATTAAAATGAATAATGAATTGTCTTTTATATTTAACAACAAACTTTGTGTGTTTGTTCTCAGGGAAGGGGTTGGTTAAAATGTGGAAAGTGGAATGTTCCTTAAGTTATTCTAAAGCTAATAAGAAAGTGATATTTCTTGTTTATGTATCTGTACACAAGAGGACACGTGCTACAGTGTAATATTGGGACACATGTACATATTAGTCTTCTTGGTTGTCAAAATAAATACAGAAAGAAATTGCAGGTGGTATACCACTTCGTAACATTATTCACAACATAAGACCCAAACTGCTAGATGTAAACAGAGGGTTTAAATAAGACCTTCTGGAGTAAAACTTTAAAGATAATATTATAATCCTTCCACTCAAACAAGAAAAACTTGGTTGGCATGCCAACTGCTACTATTCTTTTCAATGCAACTCATCTCAAGCTTCCACATCTCTCTTGTTTGAAACACTCAAAATTATTTAGTTAGTTCAAATCTAATATACTAAATGAAAGGAGAAAGCTGAGAACGCTGACTAAAAACACGAAAACAAAATTAGAAAACCCCTTCCATCACAGCTGACAATAACAACACGACAGGCAACCTTTGGATTATTTGGTGGCATTAAGCACTGTTACCATGCCAACACCCTTCATCTCCAATTTCCCATATGGCAGTGCTTCAACCCACACAGAGTTATTAATTGCTCACGGCACCATCGTAGATGTCTTCATGCCCCTCGGAATGGATGAAGACGCCAAATAATGAGTGCAAATATCCCTGCACACCCCCGATTGGCAATGAAGCTTGGTGATAATCACAACTATGGTCAAATGTCAAACCTGAGACATTAACCAATAATGCAGTAAAATAGAACTCCAGTTCCTACGCCAGACAGCACCTGAATATTCATTAAGATGCATTTCAAATCTGACACTACAGTGTATGTCACCAGTCATTTCGTGGCATTACTGAATATTGCCGCACATTTTCACATCACTGCTTACATTCCAATTTATGACTGCTTATTAGTCTAAAATTGCTTTAGCTTGATCAAAGGTCAATTAATGTTACGGAGTTTGAACAGAAATGTACCCCGCATTTTGGATGCAACCGTACCTGGCTAATATGTCACAACATTTAATCTATGATAAATTAGATATTGAGCACATGATCTGAGCTGGCTTTCCTCATGGCAATATGGAATCATTTCTAACAACCAAAGAAACATTTGGAAATCTAAGATGTTTCACTACTAAATCCCTAGGTCATTTCAAACAGACATGATTGCACCAGCAACTTTCATAAAATTAAATTGTGTCTTTTTGATTAAATTTTGATTTAACAGTCTGAGGGACTTAAATTGAAAATGGTCATGGACATCACAGAAAATATTGGGTACTGCTATGACTATTTGTTACCACGACTGTACATTTTGGAGAATGCAGTTGAGCAACAATTTCAGTATTATGTTGTACATGTTCCACACATATCATTACACTCTATCAATGACTTAAAAATGGATGGATGATAATTTTTCAGTTTGTAACTTAGCTGCTCACTCTTACCATTTTATGGGGAAAAAGATGATGAACACTAGCATATGATATATTCAACAGAACTTCACCTTGATGTCATATATTTCTTTAAGCTCAAATCACAAGCAGAAATAAAATATTTTTAATATTGTGCTAAGTTTGACAAAAATTCTGCTTGGCATTTCTGGTGCTACTTCAGATACAGAAAAAAGATTCAGAATTCTGATGCAGAAAAAAAATATCATAGCTAAAATCTACTTGGCTACTTGGACAGCTAGATGAGACACTGCTATAAAAAAAAATAAAAAAAAATTGATATGAATTTAAACCTTACACAATATCACTACAAAATTCTATGACTTGATGAGTTTCATATAAGTCTGGTTAATAACATTCACTGGCCTTTTACTCATGACAGCAAAATCTAACTTGTACAATATGGCATGGGGCACGTGGGAAAATCAATATGCAGTAGGCAGACCAACCAACTGACTTTTTTTCATAACTTTTCTTAAAAACTGCAAAAATATTTCCATTGATAGTGGCACAACCAGAAAATCAATCAGTGCTAAGAGTATCAGAGGGCCAGTCTGTATAAGTCTGAAAGCCAGGGGGTGCTCTCAAGAGAATAAAAATGGAAAGGAAGAGGGAGAGAGAGGGGGGGGGGGGGGGGGGAGAGCAGCACTCTTGCTGTGTGCAGATTTGTTTTTGTCTTCATTCCCCCGCTGGTCCGGGAGCCATGGGGTGAGGATCAAATGGGAGACAATTTTTCCCTTGCTGTTACTCATTCCATGCACAGTGCTAGAAGTCAACCTTTTTTCTTTTATCCATTCACACACACAACACACACACACACACACATGCACATACACACACACACACAGATACAGAGACATGCAAAGACTCACTAACACATGAAAACAGCCACTGACCCAGCACCAAGGCATGACAGTGAGTCATAATGACTGGGTTGGCTATAATCTGTAATGTGGAGCTGGTAAGTCCAGAGATCATATTCACATTCATGCACAATGAACGTCAGTCCTTTGATATGAATTATAGATGGAAGGAGAATTCTCGTTCAGCAGGGGCAGAGGAAATAAGGTGCCTGTCTGTGAGCAAAGTGGCACTTACTTCTTATATGACTACTTGTTCATTGACAGATTAGTAAAACTGAGGTGACAGATAAGAAATCAACATCTTAGTCCAATAGTGGTGGGGCAATAAACTACTGACATAACTTGTAGAACTACAATATCACTGAAGGTAATACCCTCACTCCAGCAGCTCAGACTCCTTCATAGAAAAGAATTGAACCAGGGTTTGATAAAAGGTTCTGTTTGTGTGTGTGTGTGTTAAATGTGTGTAGTACCTTGTGAGTCCTTGTGAGTTTGATCAGGGGGGCAATTTCATGAAGCAGTTTGTCCGACAAAGTTGTTGGACAAATTTGCTCTCAGCCAATCAGATGCAAGATTCAGCAGCTTGTAATAGTTATCATAAAAAAATCCAACCAAACCGCTTAATGAAATGCCCTCCCCCCCCCCACCCCACCCCCCCCCCCCCCCCGACGTGACATGTTCTTTCATGTACATCCCAAGTTTATGTAGAAATCTCCAAATGTCACTAAGGTTTGGTAAAATGTGTTTACCATGGCAACGCTTTGTCCAGCAAACCAAAAATCAGGTCTCCACATTTATACCTCAATGCAAGAATGTCCACCAAATTTGATTTTAATTGCTTCACAATTGTGGAAGTAGTTCACTCACAAGATTTGCATGAAAATATGCAGTTACCATGGCAATGCCTTGTCGGTTTCTTAAATTGAATGGAATAGAATGTAGTATACTGGCAAACTCTGTGTCAAACTGCTCTTCCTACTATTTGTGCTCCTTAATGAAGAAATTGCATTCACACACATTAAGCCCATAAATTATGAACGCAGCTTGGCCTACAAAAGGCAAATACTATTCCTCTCATATGTTTATATATATTGTACACAAGTTTTGAATACTTCACTCATAAATATGAGCAGTTAGGCCTTTGACAGCGTAGTTCTTGATTTTGTTACTTGCATATTATTCCTCCCACGCCTCAAGCTTTCATGGGTGTTGCTGGTAGCCAGGGATTGCAAGTCCATTTCATCACTCTCAGAATACAATGTATCTGTACACTCTAAAGCAGAGACATGTTACTCCATCAATGAGGAAGACTTGGAACGAAAATTGTCAAATAGTTCCTGAAAGGAGTTTATACTACATATACATAATGTGTGCATATATATATATATATATATATATATATATATATATATATATAGTATATATATATATATATAGTATATATATGTGACCCTGCACCTCAAAACAAACAAAAAGTCGCAAGACATGAATTTTTAGTTAAGACCATATCTGAAAGAGCAGACTTTAAGCTTTAAAATGATGTATAACTCAAATCAAATGGACTCTCCTAACTTATCTAAATATTGGAAAGAAAGCACAAACTCAGGAAAAGTGTGAACTGAGAAAAGAGGCTCTGAAGTACAGTGTCTATTCAAGCGCTTAATCTTTACCAAACCGTGCTGGCTGTGCGATGAATGGGACAAAAAACAGGAAGTAAACCACCAGAGTAATAACATTGAAGGGATTATCAGATTAATCTGAGATTAAAGATGCCTCATTAACACATTCTGTCCATAATTAATGACAACTTTCAAAGCAGTAGCACTATCCTTTCAAAAGTTATTAGAGTTGAAAGTGAAGAGTGTGGACAAGGTTTTTCAGAAATGAAGAAGGGATTCTAAAGACACACCTAATCACACTATTCTACCAAAAATGTTCGAGATAAACTGCTAAAAAAAACACACTTTCCTGCCCGTTTTATGATACCAAATTTTAGCATAATGTAAGTGAAGACCCCTCTTTCAGAAAATATGAAAAAGTCAAGTTCGGCTAGGTTGACCCATTTCACTTATTTTCAGTGTTCACGCAAAATCAGTGTGTGCGACTTTATGTTCGTTTTGAGGTGCACGGTCACATATATACAAACAACCAAGTGGTACCCAGGATATTACCATCAGAACATATTGTCCATTTTTTTTTTCCCCTGAGATTTTATAAAGACATTACGGGCATGATTTCCATGTACTGGCCAAGTCAAATCTCCACTACCCAAGAAGCTACATAAGCAATTGCCCAATTGCCCAATTGCCCCTGGATAGTATGAATCAAAGTCAGGCAAGTGTTTTAGATTGGAACAACGAGAAAAAATGCTTGCCGGAACTGGGCAAGCAACAAGTTTTTAAGCCACTATTTTTTACTTATTCCCCCCTCCCCCACAAACCACAAAGTCAACTATAGAGATGCCCAAAGATAAAGACTGTTAAGTGATGCAACACACTTTAATTTCATTTCAGCAACTTTCCAACACTTGCATGAAGAAGCCTTAGTGCAAGGCAATGCCAACACTCCATCAAACCAAATTTGTTACGCCAATGTGTTTAAAAGTTTGAAGCAACTTGTGCTGTATTTTCAAATGATTGTATTCTAATTTCTATTAAGCCCTTGACTCACATGCGATTATCTATATCATTTTCTTATATTTTGGACTTTCTTTTCGGGCAAATGAAATTCATGTTCTGGCAAGTGTTCTGCAACAATTCGACAATCTGCTTGCCTGACTGTACAAGTGGTAAAAGTTATGTAGTACCCTGCTACATGACATCACAATACTAAAAGTAGCTTGAATATGTTACCAAAATAGGCTGAATAAGCACAAACAGAAAATTTAATTCTGATCATCATCACTAGCAAAATTTTCAAAATGTTTGATTGTGAAATTGCATCATTGCCAGCAAGTGGGGGGGGGGGGGGGGGGGGGGGGGGGGAGAAGAAGAAACCCCTCCAGAAAAAGAATATATATGCAACCTACAGCATGAAATGTCACTAATCAATCCAAAGATCCCAGTACAAAGTGTACTACTACTGTATATCACATCCAAGAAACCATCTCTCGGTATTATTCATTCAGAAATCTAGGGTACATTATGTATGAAAGAGAAAGAAGATAATCTACAAAAAAGTAAAGCTACACGTGTAAATAGTGATTATAATCTGATTCTGTATACATGCACTGAACAATATGTGATTAAACCTTACAATCCAATAACTAGAAATATCACTGAAGGTGATTAATACCCCCGCCCCGTGACGACAGTCTTACCCAAGGAATGATCTTTCCTTGATCTTCTGCCATTTAAATGCCGTTACCATGGCAACGCAGCTTCCGACACGTCCGAAAAATATGTCTTGCACATCTTCCCACCAAGACCAATGTGTGTGCCACATTTCATGAGCTTCAGTCGAATACAGAGGAAGTAGTTCAATCCGCAAGGTCTTTCCTTGATCTTCTGCCATTTATATGCCGTTACCATGGCAACGCAGCTTCCGACACGTCCGAAAAATATGTCTTCCACATCTTCCCACCAAGATCAAGGTGTGTGCCACATTTCATTAACTTTGGTCAAAAAACTGAGGAAGTAGTTAAATCCGCAAGATCTTTCCTTGATCTTCTGCCATTAATATGCCGTTACCATGGCAACGTACTTTCGGGTACTGTCGAAAAATGCGTCTTGCACATCTACAACCAAAGGCACACATCTGTACCAAGTTTCATGGAAATTGGGCAAAAACTGAGGAAGTAGTTTGCAACACAAAATTTTCCATCATTTTGGCTCATAATATGTGAGCTGTTACCATGGCAACATACTTTTTGTCACTGTCAAGAAATGTGTCATGCTGACCTATATCCTAAGACAAACATTCAATATGAATTCCATGAGAATTGGAAGAACACTGATGAAGCAGTTTTGCCATGAAGCATTTTGCCCTATATTTTACCAATATGCCGTTACCATGGCAACGCACTTTTTGCCATTGCGGAAATATGTGTCTTGCACATTAACATATTCAGATGAACATCTGTACCTAATTTCATAAAAATTGATCAAAAACTGTGGGAGGAGTTCGCGACGCAAGATTTGTACCCATTTTTGCCCATAATATGCCGTTACCATGGCAACGTACTTTTGGGTACTGTCAAAAAAATACGTCTTGCACATCTACAACCCAAGGCACACATCTGTGCCAAGTTTTATGGGAATCGGTTGAAAACTGAGGAAGTAGTTCGCGACGCAAGATTTGCAACGGACCGACCGCCCGACCGCCCGACCGACCGCCCGACCGTCCGCTGATTCCTATATACCCCCTTCAAACTTCGTTTGGCGGGGGTATAATTAATAACAACTAACATGAGTGTCTTGCAAGTTGCATGTCTTGCTAAGTCAGCTGACTGGATGACTTTTCATACCAGAAAATGCCATGTAGCAATCCCAAAACACTTCATGATAAAATTCAGTACACAATTTTGTAACCAATGCACATCTTTGTATGATTTTATGACAAGAAATCTGGTAATAAAATCCTTCAATGCACGTCTTTGTATAATTTCATGATAAGAAATCTGCTCATAAAATCCTGTCATTGACTCACAGAGTTGTGAACAGGATAAATACACTGCCACTGAAGTGCTGTGTGATGTTCACTTATGTATTTGTGGCCTTTCTCATCCTATTGGCTATTCATGCTGATATGTGGCTCGGCTCTCTCTGGGCTTTTGATAAGTGCACTGTGCATTGACACTGAGAAGACTGGTGAGACAATGCATAGCGGATGCTTCATGCAAAGGCATAAAAGCTGTGTTGGCATGAAATCTGTGGGTAAGCACGATTACCATGTGTGATATGGCACTGACGGGGGGGGGGGGGGGGGGGGGGGGGGGATGGGTGGAGAGATTACCCATATATTGGGGGATTACAACCTTGCATACATGTATGGTTAGTCTGTTTTTGTGAAAATACCAACCACACGTTGCACAAAGCAATTGCAATATCCACAAATGATGACCTTTCATTGCTTACAATTAGTCCCATCTAATATGAACAGATCCAAAGACAACCAGATGACTGATGTACTTGAATTCATGGATGTTTACGTCTCAATTCTCCTGTAATTCCATTGGACAACTCATCTGAGAGCTCCAGTTTAATTATATCATACAATTTAGAAAATTAGTTGTTGCTCCTTGGGTGAGTATCACAAAAACTATGTGCCTGCTTTTAGGTGGTGATGATTAATATTTATGAAGCATAATTAATTGAAGTACATTAATGAAGTCTATAGATTCAATGAAATCAATAGCTCCACGAACACAACAGATATGAAAGAACAGCAAACCACTATAAAGTCTGGCAGCCCTCATCAAACTGCTCTTAACATACATGTATCTCATCCACCAGATCAATTCTTACAGGCATTTTGAGATGCCAGAGCAGGCTAATGACTAACCTGTTGCATGGAAGCCAATTCTATGCTATCCAAAGATGAGTTGATGGTGGGGTTGATAGCAGAGACAAGGGCTGCTACTTCCATCTGTCTTGTGCAGATCACTGGATGTCCATTCAAGTATAGCCAACTCTTTTCAGTTATACCTAGATAAAATGAATAAAAACATTACATGATGAATGCAACATGCTGTTTCTTTCCCAGTTAGTTCTGACACTAACTTATCTGATGTTTATTAACTGACTTATCCTAATTTGAATCATATCCAACCCCTTTGCAAAATCCAACATTAATGTGGCAGATTTATTCCTAAGATTAGAGCAGAAGCTCATCTGCATTGGAAATTCACCTGAAATTGGTGCTATTTCTAAGATGTTGATAAAATTGTGCATCGAGCATTCTTCTTCAAACCTCAAAAGTGAATCTTCAAAACAAAAACAAAACAAACAAAAACAATTCCACAAAGACCCTTAGGGTAATATGAAAGCATGCAGTGTTCTCAGATGAAAACAGAAGTTACTGTCACACAGTTTGCAATTGAGTTGATTGGCAATGCCCCCATCTGTATTTGAAATATCCTGCAATAAAGAACAAGTTGAAATCCATGACATCTAAATGCCCAATAACAATAATACACTGAAGTATAATTCCTTTGCAGAAATTAATCTAATTTCTGCTTGAAACCAGTAATGATGCCGCAATTGTTTGTGTGTGTGTGCGTGCATGCGTGTATGTGTGTGTGTGTGTGTGTGTGTGTGTGTGTGTGTGTGTGTGTGTGTGCTTGTATCTTATCAGTCTTTTTTTTCCTAAATAGCTGTTCTCATGGTGTCTTCAGAGAATTTCATGTGAAGACTTAATCATTTCACATCATATATGTGGGTTTGAGTACCAGAATTGAAATTAAAATTGAAGCAAATGAAATTCAAATTAGAAAGCAGAGCTGACCATAGCTGTATTTTGTCTTTAAACAATCACCTACTATTTTTGTGGTTTCTTCATGCAGACAAGGAAGTGTCTGGAAAGGCGGATGCAGTTGCAATGAACCGCCAGCATCCCCGACATCGCCCCACCTGACTAAGAGGTTTCAGTCCAGTTTCATACACACATATCCTAGACAACTAGCTGTTAAAGGGAATCTACCCGAAATATACATGTGTGGACACAGCAAATGCAGAAATATTAGCAGTACACATCAGTGAAGTTTGAGGAAAATGGGATAATCTGTTCAAGAGTAATGGATTTCTAAAATTTTGGTTGAATCTCAGCGCTGTCATTCCAGGATAAGAAGACAAGAACTTATGACATCACAGGACACAGAGATTAAAAGAAAAATATAATGATAATTTCAAAACATTCTCATTTTCTAGCATGATGAAGGAGCACTTGACCTGGCTCTTTCAGAAGGCAGGGGAATATTACCCTTATCATGTCAGTAACATTAATAAGTCAAAGGAAAGTGCAATTTTTTATTATGAAAACAAATAAACACACTCTAAAAGAGCGAAAAAAAGGGAAGGTGCAAACATGCATTGTCAGCTTGGGTGTAGATGCAAGTGTGTCAATAACGCCGGTATTCGTTTACGTATCGATTACATAATATCCAAATGCAAAATATTTGGGTTACGATATGCAATGCGGAGTATATAAATGTGTATACTTGTGTGGGTGTATGAAAATATGTGATGCACGTGCCAAAGTTTTTGCCAAAGGGAGGTGTACGCTGTATGTGAGGGGTAAAATGTTGAGTGTGTTCAAAAGTGTAATTGTATCCGTTTTTATTTGTATTACATGAATGTTTTGATGTCTGACGGTTTTTAATGTTATCTCTGTGCTTTGGAAATTGAGTTGTGAAATGAATAAGCAATGTTACAATGTTATCATATAATTATATCTGTTCTGTAATGTAAGCTGTTTTCATTTTTCCATAAGCAATTTGCTATTGTTAATGTTATGTTGCATTACTGTGTAAACTACCTCAATTCGGCCTTGTTAGGCTGCCATGGTAGTTGTTTTTCAAACCATGAATAAATAAATAAATACATAAAAATAAATAAATTTTGTGGGAATTCTCTTTATATTGTCCTACTGTGCTACCACAATTTGTTCTTGTTTGTTGTTTTTTCCAGTGATGGTGGTGTGTTTGGAAGTCACAACTTTCGATACCTCGATACCTTTTCTCTGAAATTATTCATTCATGCAGATGAAACTGCTATCAAATTCTACAATAGTAGAAAAAAAAGGAAATGTTGCTATGGCAACCGATATGCCTCTGCCATATCACATCATTTTAACAATGGGTCTACAGTACCTGTTGGCCTACAATGTGAGATGACAATTTCACATGATTGGCAAGAAATTTAAATGACATGTTTGAAGGTTTAATGGCCCAACCTGAAAACGCACTGCATGGTATTTTTGAAGCAAGTTTTGCTTAAATGGCACATTTGTTTCACAGAGCAATTATCTGGGAATTTTAAGAAGTTTCAGGATCAATTTGCTGTGCACTATCAAAGTACAATGTTGCTGATATTTGAACTCATTACCATACAACCAATTTCAGCTGAGAAAACTCAGCTTATAAATCAAACATGTGTGATATCTCTAAAAATTTGAGCAATTTCACAGAAATGGGGGATTCATAGCACTTGATCTTTATCATAACACTTCACAATGACCTTTAATCATTGAACTTTGACCCTATGGCTTGCAACTTTCCCAAAATTATCAGTATCTCGTAATGTGTACATACCACATGAATTTTTCTGACAATATCTTTTGAGCCATTTTATGGAAAAATATGGGGAGCGAGCGAGGCGAAATGGTATTAGAAATTGATGTTGAACTATAACCTTTAGCATGTATGCCTACAAGTTGATAGGTGCAACTTCATTTACTCAAACATATAAGGCCAAGTAAAAAAAGAAACCAGTTTCTCGTCCTCGCGCGCATCGATTTTCGCCGCCGCATCGATTTTTTTACTATTTACTATTTTCAAAATGGCGCTGAAAATACCAAGAAATTCATAATTCTCGTCCCAGCCCGCTTCCCGCCCGCATCGATTTTCAGTTGCCGCATCGACTTTTTTGATATTTACTATTTTTTCGGCCGCCGAAAAAAAAAAATCAACAATTCACCTACCAATCGTGATGTCTTATTTCTAATTACGCCTTGCGTCCTCTACTTAGCTGTAGTACAGCTGTAGCTTCTGTAGTGCGTATGTAATAACGCATGCATTTCACACTGCGAGCTCGGCAAGAAGGAATGACCCACAAAGCAGTTGAACTGTGGTTGGATGGGCGGGCCTGGGCTGTGATGTACAGCGCACTCGGTACGTCGTGCTGTAGACAGGACGTTGAGCACCTTCTGTACATTTCTCTCGTGCTGTTGCCCGCTTCATGTGCTGCTAGATTGATTGCGCAATGTAACCACAAACCCCGTTATAACGAGATCCGTGGGACCGGCGATATTACCTCGTTATAACCGGTACCTCGTTATAACCATACTCATTAAAAACAGAGAAAAACATAAGCATGACGTCATATACCCATCAATGAAACTTAAGCATATCCGTTGCGTTGTTATTACACAATTATTGAGCGTTATTATTGAGAGAATAAAGGGAGATTATTTCGTGAATTAGACGAAGAAATAGAGGCTGAAATGATAAGTTAATTCTTTATTGTAATTCATGTTTGTTACATACAGGCCTTGTTTACCGTAACTTGCTAGATATTTTTACGCTGTTGGTGCCCAGCGGGAATGCGATGATTTCATGAATCATTTCGGCTGTAATCTTGTACACATGTACATTGTATGATCGTTAATTGCGCCCAAAAGGATTAAAAATGCGTTCTTTATTTTCTTCCGAAAATCTCTTCGCGTTTTGTACGACCGTTCTTGAAAATATGTGACAGGATTGAATGTGGGAAGTTGTCATACTGTTTACGCAAATCTGTATCAGATCTATTCAAACTAATAAATGCGTTTGTTTCTTTTTCTGATCTAGGTTAACATACGTCATTCAACTTTTTTTACGCTACTGTCACCTGGCGAGATTGCGATGATTTCAGAGTAACATACGTGCGTTGTTTACCGCTAACTTGCGAGGTATTTTACGCTGTTGGTGCCCAGCGGGAATTCGATAATTTCATGAATCATTTGGCTGTAATTTTATACAATGTATGATCGTTGCGCTCGAAGGGATTAAAAATGCGTTCTTTATTTTCTTCCGAAAATCTCTTCGCGCTTTGTACATCCGTTCTTGAACTGTTGAATGCGTTTGTTTCTATTTCCGAGCACCGATTAAGTAGGTTAACATGCGTTATTCAACAATTTTTACGCTACTGTCACCCGGCGAGATCGCGATGATTTCATTCATTATTTCTGCTTTAATCATACACACTCATATTTAAATTATCATTCGTTAAATGATAATGAACACATCCAGATCTATTCAAATTAATACATGCGTTTGTTTCTTTTTCCGAGCACCGATTAAGTAGGTTAACATGCGTTATTCAACTATTTTTACTCTACTGTCGACTGGCAGGATCGCGATGATTTCACTAATTATTTCTGCTTTGATCATACACACTCATATTTAAATTATCATTTGTTAAATGATAATGAACAAATCCAAATCTGTTCAAAACTAATAAATGCGTTTGCTTCTTTTTCTGAACACCGATTAAGTATAGGTTAACATGCGTTACTCAACTATTTTAACGCTACTGTCACCCGGCGGGATCGGGGCGATGATTTTATTATTTCGGCTTTAATCATCCAAACTCATATTTGCTCAAAATCAGCAAAAGAACTGGAAGTCGGAACTAAAATTGGAAAGGATATAATGATGAGTTACACACGCATTCCAATTGTCCATTTTTGGTCAAATTTTATTGTCGCTACATGAAAAGTTTTTGAATGCGTTATCTATTTTTTCTCGTTGCGCTGTGGTCTGACCTCATATCACGCACGCGTTTCTCGCGAAAAAGAAAACAGAATGATTATGTATAATAATTAGTAGGAACATCGGAAGGTGTTCCTGTGTCTTATCGCGTGATTAAGAAGAAAACATGGAAGGAACGGTTCTCTGCAAAACGGGAAAAGACGTGGATAGCGAGATTTCGGTTTCCAATGTTTCATATGTGGCGTGTTTGAAAGCGGCAATTTGGTCAAGAAATGGAACCTCGTTATATCCGATCAAATTGCTTATGTTTTTCTTTATCATGATTTACCGAAATTGTCCTCGTTATAACCGGAATCTCGTTATAACCGAACACGTTATAACCGATTTGTTCTGCCATTACAGGCAAAGGAAAACGGGACCGACGCGATCACCTCGTTATAAGCGGTTCCTCGTTATAACCGAACTCGTTATAACGGGGTTTCCCTGTAGTAGAGGAGACCAGCCAGCCAGCATAGCATGCGTTCTGGACCTGGAAAAAAAAATCGTGGAGTGATGGAGAGAACCGATCTCAAGCGCACGTGTGCACAGCGAACGGCTTTAAATAGTGAATATACTATTCAACTGGTTCGTATTCTGTCTTTCAGTAAAAAGGAAATCAGGTGGTTGTTTCACAGGGTTGACAATTGGCAGTACTGTCTGCGGCATTTTAAATCCTTGGCTTGAGCGAATAAGTTTTCACATGAGAAAAGATCGAACTCAGTAGGCTAAGTTTGTGTTGTGTTGAAAGGCAAAAAAAATGCTACAAAATGTATGCATTTCCAGAGATAATGGTTGGATTCATAGGTTCAACAAGTGATGCATAAATGTGTATATTTTATGTTAAAAAAACGTGTTTTTTTCCATACCCTTGATATGACTGAATGAATACAGTCACAGTGTACTAGTAGTTAAATTGGTATACTTGTCATGCATAAACAGCAATATACGCAGATTTGGTATTAAATTGTGCATCACTCAAATGATAAGTGGTTTATCACACATATAAAGACATATTACTTTCATTTTGACAATCCTCGGAAAAATAGTAAGACATCAAATAGTAAGGACCTCCCTCATCGCCTTGCTCAAAAAACCCGGACGAGAAACTACTTTCTTTTTTTACTTGGCCTAAATGCTATGTTGCATTTGGATGCTTTGAATGGTTCTTGTTACATAAATCCACACAATTGATTATGGATGCAAGGATGGCAGGACAGATGGATGGATGGATAACCCACAAACATTATGCTTCCAGCGACACTTTACGATAGAGGTAAGGCAGAGGCATACAAATCTTGTGCAAAACACATGTGTAAAACACACTGCAACTGATATGACCAAAAGGAAGATCTATGAAAAGTATCAAATACATTGTAGTTAAATATACAAAACAATAGTCAAGGACCCAATAGTGTGGGGAGACAAGGTTGGCCTGATTGAATTGATTTTCAGTCATTGCCCACTGGGGTATGTACACTCAAAGACCATGACTAGAGCAGGCCTGCTCGACTAGAATTACCCATGAGTGAAAATGTGCACTGAAACATACACTCATAAGTAATGTTCAACTTCAGTCAAGCTTCATCAGCTGCATGAGTTCTGCTCCTAAAGCTGTACACAATTTGTTGCTGGGCTTTCTGAATATATCCAAGTCGACCTACACGTGTAGCTTCCCATTGCATTGTTTTCCCATGCTACCAGATCCTTAAAAAGAACATCAGACATCTTCAAATTTAAAAACAAAAATCCCAAACCCACCAATGTCTACTGGAGCAAATTTCATTTGAATTTGGAGTCTCCACAAGTGTTTTGCAAGACTGAAAATTGTGCAGAAGTGTCTGTTTAATTCTATTTGACTTACATTCATATTTCACAAAGATTTAAATCATATACAATGTATATATGTGATATGTGCTGTAAGCAGGGCTGCACACAAACCCATTTTTTTTTACTGGTCCGACCTGTCTGTCTGTCTGACCAGTAGGTACCCAGGTTTTTCATTTTTTAGTGTCAGACTATTCCTGAAAAAGTTACTGGTCCGACAGTGATTTTTACTTGTCAGGGACCGTCGGACCAGTGCAAGTGAGCAGCGTTGCCATAAATGTGTCATGAAAGTTGCTCCACATAAGGACCACAGTACAAAATTGGCTGCTACTTTAGATAGAGCATTGACACAGTTTCTGCGAAGTAAACTATTTCTATAATGACCTTCTGGGTCAAATATCAATTCCCCAAACCCTCCAAGTGTGCATCTACCTTAGATGCTTTTTCAGATATTTTTTTCTTTTTTTTCACACGCTTTAGTGTGTGACCAGTGTGATTACATTTCTTTTAAATGTTTGGATGTTGGTATGAAGGTTCATGAAGCTGATAAGTAACCTGCACTTACAATTCAAGTAACAAGCTACCAAAGAGTAAATAAAGAGCTCCATCTATGACTCACTTCCTTTTCAAATATGGGTTGTACAAAAATAGAAAGAGGAAGAAACAGAAAGAGAAAGAAAAGGAATTGTGCAATCTGTCCACACAAACTTTATGGACTTAAAAAAACAAACTCATTTGCATAATAATTGATGGGTGCAACATACATAATGGAAATACTGCTGAATATTCTTCTCACCTCCGCCAAGGGGGGAGGTTATGTTTTCGTTACCGTTGGTTTGTGTGTTTGTGTTTGTTAGATAGTTAGTTTGCCCGTGCGCAAAATAACTCAAAAAGTAGTAAACGGATTTGGATGAAACTGGCAGGAAAGGTTTAGAATGATACAAGTAACAAATGATTAAAGTAACAAATGATTAAATTTTGGTAGTGATCTGACAATTTTGGGGGAATTTATGAAGGATTTTTGATATTTTGGCAGGTAGGGTCAATGAACTTGGGAGTTCAGTTCAGGTATTTGAGGTTTGCATGCACGCACTAAAGTGCGTGCTCCAGTTTCTGCTAGGGCGAGGCGCGCCGTGCAGCTGAGGGTTTATGACGTAACAAAGGCTTCTATAAATGGGAAATCGGGCAACTTTCAGCACACAATGCTATAAGTACGAATGAGTGGAAAACACTGATATCTCTATGGAAGAACAAGATCAGTGGTGGAAATGAGCTGCATGCTTGGCAGAGGGCTGCGCTCTCAGTGCTTTTCTAGTTAGTTTCTATTTTCTATGCTGTTGCGATGACATAGTGTTAGAGAAACTTCATTTTTATACCACCATGACATGCTCACTCTTTGCAACTTACAGGGATGGTATCAAGTTTTTCTTTGTTACTTAAATTGACACACATTTCTTTTGTAAACCACATAGATTAAACTGGAAATTAAGTCTGTACTGTTGAAAATACATAGACCATACATTTACTACATGCTTTAAGATTTACAAGCAAATCTTGAAACTTCATGATTTTATGAAGCATTACACATAATTTCTAAAAAGTGTGTTAATTATATAAAATACAAACTCCTTACACTTTTGTATCCAAATTTTGAAATATAAAGGGCGAAGTGTATGAGCGATGATGTAGCAAGCTCACAATGGGTGAGTGATAAAGCTAGCAAGAGCGCGATATACTATGAACTGCAAGACTCTGCGAAATACAGATACTGTACAAGTGGCATATTTCACAATTCTGTGAAATATATGGCATATGTAGCATGTACCATGCAGCGCATGCATGGAGTGCTTACAAGTAAGCATTGTTGGTGTTGTTTTGTTTTGTTATTTTTGTTATTTTTGTTATTCTTTTTTTTTTGGGGGGGGGGGATAATTTTGTCTTGAATTGGTGCCTGAGGTTGGAGTACGAGAACCACACTGACGTGCCACACATTCAGTTGTTCAAATCGCTAGTCTTCAGACAGTGCAAATTCTCAAACTCAGTTGGCATTGAACACCAGTGGCCAATTGAGCACCACATTGACACATTGCCTTCACAAGACTTTGTGCCCTGCTTTCCTTGATTAGGCCCATCACTACACGAGTCTTGTTCAGAATCAGAGTTGACGATATTCAAAGTGTTTGATAAAGTTGTACTATCCCTCTTCTTTCTCAAGGGCTCAGATACAATAGGATTGAAGTTCATGTCTATCAATCATCTTCAGAGCATATTATATGCAGTGCATGCATCAAAAATATAAATCAATATAATGAGTGCACATATCCATCGATGGAGGAGACTCAATATTGCGGAGAGTTGTGTTACGGTGAGTAGTGTGCTATCATACAGTCAACATCCTGCATTGCTCAATAAAATGGTGTAATGATTGTCAAAATGTCTTCAATTTTCACCCCCCAAAAAAGGAGAAATCATCAAAGTTTTTCTGCATTTTTTTTTCAAAGATTGAGACATTAAACAGTCAAGTATAACATTACAAAAAGATTGTGAATGTTATATAGAGCCCTAAAACACAGGCAAAGAAAGATTCTAAGCTAAGCACTTATTTTTTAAAATTACCTCAAAAATGTCATTGTGAGCCTGGTATGTCATGCTCAAACAGCTTTGAGGGTACATTTATCGATCAGGCTCAAACTTCACAATTCATCAGGCTAAGAATGAGAAGGGCGTTACGTTGCCTTGAACACTATGGGTTTAGAGGCAACTTAACCCCCTTCTCATTCTCAGCAGACGAATTCATATTGAAATTGCAAAAGTATGATTTCCTGGCATTGTTTGGAAGATCAAGACACATTTGCAATCTTTCTTTTTTTTCCCCCCCATATTTTCACCTCGCTGGAATAGATATCATTTGGAAGTCTCTTAAGATCATAATCAAACATGACTGGACCAAACTAGTATCAAAATTTATTCTAATAAGATTTCTCATATTGCCCAGCCAGTGATGATCTTTTATCATCCTTACCCAAGCTGATAGGCTGCCCTCGCTTGTCCTCGTTACCCTTGCCATGCCATGTTACTTCAGCCGTGTCGTCCCCCTCCTCTCCAAACACAACCCAGGCATGGTCCTCAGACAGAGCCAGGTGAACATCTTTGAAGCCCAGGATCTGGCAGGCAGCAACCACAGCAAGAGCAACACCAAAGCAGTCCAGCTGATTACCTGGGAAGGACAGATTGAATATAAACAAACACACAAACACACACACACAGACACAAACAAAATGAGAAAAAAAAAATGAGAGCCATGCTGAAGTAGTTTGTATATGTGAGGTGGAGAAGCAGTAATCTAGGAAACTGCCAGCATCAAATGGGAAGCGCACAAGATTAAAAAAAGAAGCATGAACTAATAAATCAAGAAAGGAGGTACCTAGATCACGAGTGCTTATAAGTTTATAAGTCAAAAATGAAAGAAATCAAAGGTCACATTATATGCAAGGAATGATACATAACTTGTCATCTAAATTTGTCTTACTCTTCATAGTCCGAATTTAAGAATTTGTTTGAAAACACAAAATGTCAGTAGCCCTGACAAATTTCTCTTGCTCCCAAACTTTAATTTTTTGATATGTCTGACCAAAACACCTGCAAAAACATAGCAAGCATGTCACACACACACACACACACACACAAACACACACACAAATGTTTTTCTACAACTTTCATGATTACCTCTTGAAGGGAGGGTAATTTTAGGGGAAAGTCAGATAACTTGAAAAATGAATGACAACAATTGATATAATAGATTAAGGTTAATTATGAACTTTGCATGGATTCTTTACATCAGTCAAGATCATATCACCACTGATACTGTCATGTGTACATTTGAGGTACATTCATTTGAGGTATTTCCTGTGTGTTCTTGGCATGAAGTTGCAAATGAGGCCAATCACTATGGATACCTGTATTGTACTATATAAGCTTTAGAGCAAAACAGCAGTTTGTAAGTTGTATGCTTAAATTCTGGTAGATTTAAATATTCACATAGTGTCTATTTACATTTGCTTAGGATAAAAACATAAATCAACCCTAATCTCTAACAAACTGCAACTGAGCTAAGTCCTACAAACAATCCTTAATCCTGGCTGACAAACTTAGCTCAAGGAGGATTCTGCTAAAGCTACATCACATTCGCCGACCAAAACTGCTCTCTAGCATTCTGAAGACATGCAGTGCCTAAATTTTACAATATTTAATAACCGACTGAAGTGATCATAATTTCATCAGATTTTCCCCGATTACATTCCTCATGCATCGATCAATTTAGTTACAATCTATGAAGTCTGGATCTCAGGTAGATCTAGAGTATGACTTCTCTGTTCTTTTGTTTTTGTTTTTGTTTTTTGTTTTTTCTAAACAGCATATTTTCACTTTTCTGGGGAAGTCCCTCATTCTTGAGCTCTCATCACATGGCATGCAGACGTAATAATACAAATCTGATGTAAATTGCAGCAAATCATGGAAACTTCATCCAAGCAGTTACCAAGGCCCATATGACGCCGTGTTGAACATCTCACGATCGCCCTCCCTCAAGTCACGCACGCCCCCTCAACTTCCATGCTCCCTCACCCCCACAATCTTTTCCTAGAGAGCTGTGCACAGCATGCACAGCACAGGCGCAGGCAGGCCTTCTCATCTCCTATCCACTCACTAGTAGTACTCTCATACACACACCACACACGCGCCACAGTACGGTAACACAACAGCAATACCATTGATACTAGTCAAAACAATAACAAAAACAATCACTATACCTACCTGTCAGATAGCTGAATAACGATTGCAAATGAGCCCTATCCCTGTAGTATGCACGTGACAGAGAGCTCCAGATTATATCTGACACTTTCTTCACCATGTCTCGTGTCGCGTACTGGGATTTATGGTTGCTCAAGTCAACAGATCCTTTCACCTGCGTCTCGAACTTGGCAAAGAGAGCCTCGACATTGGGTAGCTCGATCACAGGAAAGATGGGTTCAATGCACATGCGGTTCTCATCGGCAGCTTGACCGTGGGCCGATGCTCGATTGCTCGTCAGAATGTTCTCGACCATTCCGACAACAACAGAAAGGAACGCAAGATTCGGCTCATGGTCACCTGAAAGCTCAGACCTAAATATTTCTAGAACAGATCTGATATTATCCACGGGAAAGAGCTTCCTCGTTTCATCACGGATGCCCGCCATTGCAATGAAGTTGAGCTCCCTCTAAGCATTGGTATGACGCATGCGCAGTTGTGCTAGCGATGTTTGTTGATGGATAGACGCCCGATGATAGAGCACTCTTCTAATTTGTGAAATAAAATTAGCAAAAATCTTCTGAAACACCACCAATGTCAATTTTTAGTATTTTGTTCCAAGATCATTCAAAATCAACAGTTCCCCTCTCTTCTTTCTGGTCAATGAAAAGCTAACGACATGCGACAGTGATCTCCAGTTGTGCACCCAGACAGAGATACATACTGTCTGTACTACACATGCAGCCGATGATATGATCACCCGCTTGCACTTGCGTGGGCGCCTCGTTCTCCATAAAATAAAAACGAGTGTCGCGTGCAATGGAACGGCGCGACATGGATGGGGGAGGCATCCACTTTTTGATTAGATTTCAAGCTTGCGCGCCGATAACCGCAAGGCTGTGACTCTTTCCAGAAAGCACTCAAGAGGCGAGGCAGATAGTATTTTTATGTTTGAC